>NC_085141.1:342110852-342437498 GCF_024139115.2 Armigeres subalbatus
CATGGAAATGCTCGTCTAGGACATCAGTTGATTCGGTTGTCTCGATAGGAGCAGGAAGAACAAGTTCTATTGTTCTTCCTATCTGTAGAGATCTTCGGATCGGTAAAAGTGATAGTAAAATAATTTTGTTATTTGTGTGATAGTTCAAAAGTGATTCTTAGAATAGTTTAAATAGTGATATTTTTCGGCATTGTGGACTTCGTTAAATATTCAGTGGCGCAAGTTGAGTAGTGTGATAGTGGACCTCAAAGAAATTTGTGAACTGCTAAGCAGTTCAAACTTTTTGAAAATCATGCAACGTTCCGCCAAAAGGATAAAACTTTTAAAGGTATAGTTTGGTTTGGTTGAAACATTTTTTTACATGAATATTGTTGACTTGAAGTCTCATTTATTTGTCACGCAGTAATGTTGGGAAATAAATAAATTCTTTTACAACCATCTTCAAGGTGGACGTATTCCCAAACGTGTTGAATTAGCTTATATTTTTATATTTGTAACGCTGTAACCCTGTGCTACGTATACTTTTCGCAACTGGCTTTGATGATTCATTCTTAACCGGAGCACTCGTTGAACATTCGGACTCGCAATTGTCGCATCCATTGCAGTAGCCGAGTAAGGCTACACATTCTCAGCGACTGTCGATTGGGTTGAACATATCTGTGGTAAAATCGGCATATCTGCGACGAACTGGCCCACAATTGTTATCCAGCTGTCCTATGTAGTGCAACTTCCACATCATTTTCACGACACGACTGTATTGCCACCTCTCATGGTCTAGAACAGCACGAGCAGCTACTCATCCTACATTTGGAATGGCACGAATATTCGGATCTATCTTTTCCGAATGTGTCGGGCCAGGTAGTGTTGCGAATCAAGACCATTATGGAAGAGCATTTTCCAGTAGCAGGATGAATAATATTACGGTACCTCAAATGAATGTCGATTAGTTCCACATTTAATCGTTGATTTAACACAGTCAGAATGAATTTTTCCTCCTGTCTACTCGTTGCCGGGTGGTAGGGTGTTCGCATCCTGTGGAACTCGAGGTAGACACTCTGTCGTTGACCAGGACGCAAAGTATTCCCCCGTGAAGAATAATTCTCTACAAGCGTTTTTCGTTGTAACATTTGTTATGTCCCTTGGAATCTTTACTTCCGGCCATCCAGAAATTTTCTAAAAAAATATTTAAAATACGACTACGAAAACAATTCAATATTTCCTATGAACTATCCAGCAATGTAGACGTTAACTCGTTTCAGGACAAGCATCACAGTATCCAAAACTAAATTCTCTCACGTTTTCAAAGGCACACCACTCAATACGGAGGCAGCGGACAACATTTGTTTTCATTATTCCAGCTTTGCTGCATCACAGCATGCGTGGAATAATGAAAATGATAGTCTTGCGACGCTTTCGTATTGAGTGGTGTGCACTTGAAAACGCGAGTGAATTTTGTTTTGGATTCGAAAATTCTTGTCCTTAAACGGCTAAATTTCTGGTTCTCAACAACAGGGCACTACACGGAAAATCCTTTCTCTTTCATTCTTCATGAATTTTGACATTTACTGGCCTTGTTGTTTTCAAATTTCTTTGCATCGAGAAAGAGACTAATCAGCCCAATTTCGTCATGAATCAAATCGAACTGATTGCTCAGTTCGATAGGTGAAGAATTATTTTCAATATTAAAGTTAGAAGAAATATCTGAATTCTCCTTCCTTCTATTTTTTACGCACTTTGGCAGGACGGTCTGGAACAGTGACGGGAAATGTCAAAAAAATGTCGTGGGATTGCAATCACTAATTAACTAATAACTTTTTTCAGAAGTTATTTACAATTCGAATTTTTTTTAACATTCAAAGTTTAAAAGATCCTAGACCTTTGACGAAAAGATCATTGTTCTAAATACGAAGGCTAAAGGCAGGAGCACAATGAATACGTTGCGTTTGCGTTTGGGTTTGCGTATTGCAATCCGTTTGATACGTTTTGTACTAAAATACAAAACGTACGCAAAACGGATAAGCAACCCACAATGCATACGGTTTTTGACAGTTGATCAGTTAACATTTATTTGTCGCTGTTGGGTTCCATATAAGTTATTACGGAATGGATATATGTATCTCTGGCGCTCGCGATTTTGAGCTTATATTTATTTAGACAAGTTATTAAAGTATTCAGAAAATTTGAAGGAGAATTAAAACTGAGTTTTTGGACATTGGAGGATGGAGGTTAATTAAAAATCGTGATTGACTCAGGTGTTTCCTAGGCAAGTTTCCCCACAAGTCATTCCAGGAATTTCTGGAGAAATTCCTCCGCAAGCTCTTTTAGGAATTCCTTCATAAAATCCTCCTAGACTTCCTCCGGAAGTACCTCAAGATATTCTTCTGAAGCTTTCTCCAGAAATTCCTTCGGCAGTTTCTCCAGGAGATTCTCTACTAAATTCTCCGTAAATTCCTCCGAGAGTTTATCCAGAAGTTTGTCCGTAAATTCTTCTAGAAGTTCCTCTAAGAATTACTCTGGAAGTGCCTCCAGGAATTCCTTTAGAAATGCCTACAAAATATCCTCCGGAAGTTTCTACAGGATGTCCTTCAGAAATTTCCACATAAATTATAAAAAGTTTATCTAAATTTTTTTTCGGAAATTCCTTCAAAAATACCTCGGGAAGTTTCACCAAGAATTCCTCTGGAAGTTCCTTCAGGAATTTTCCAAAAAATTCTCAAAAAATTTCCTTTAGAAGTTTCTATAGGAAGTCCTCTAGAAATTTCTACAGGAATTCCTTCGGAAGTTATTACAAAATAACATTCGGAAAATCCTCCGAAAAATCCACTAGGAATTCCTCAGGAAGTTCTTCCAGAAACTCCAAAATTTCCCCCAGGAAATGCTCCGAAAGATCCTCCAAGGATTGCTCTGGAAGTTCATTCAGGAATTGCTTCGGAAGCTCCTCCAGGAATTCTTCCGGGAGTTCCTCCAGAATTTCCTCCGGAAGTTCCTATAAAAATTCCTTCCGAAGCTCCACCAGGAAGTTTCTCCAACAGTCCTCTCAAAGTTTCTTCAGTAATTCTCCTGCAAGTACCTCCAGGGATTTCCCCAGAAATTCCTCAAAAACTAACTTCGGAAGTTTTTATAAAATATCCTTCAGAAATTCCTCCGGAAGTTCTTCGAGGAATACCTCCAGAAATTTTCGGAAAATCCTCCGAAATTTCCTCTAAAAAGTCCTCCGGGAGACCGTCCAGGAATTCCCCTGGAACTGCCTCCAAGAATTCCCCCAGAAATTCAAATATTTCCTCCGGAAGTTTATCCAGCAGTCACCCCCCACCAGCCACCCCACGAAGTTTCTCCGGGAATTCCCCCCGAAATGCCACAAACAATAACTTCGGAAGTTTTTATAAAGAATCCTACAGAAATTTTCAAAAATTCTTCCAGGATTCCTCCGAAAATTCCTCCAGAAGTTCTTCCAGGAATTCCTCTATAAATTCCTAAACAATTTCTTCCAAAGTTTCTACAGGGGATCCTCCAGAAATTTGTACAGGAATTCTTTCGGAAATTTCTGCAAAAAAATATTCGGAAAATGCTCTGAAAATTCCTCTAGGAAATCATTCGGAAGAATTCGGAAGAAAAAACAAAAAATCCTCCGGAAGTTCCTCCAGGAATTCCTCCGGAAGTTCCTCCGGGAATTCCTCGGGAAGTTCCTCCGGGAATTCCTCCGGAAGTTCCTCCGGGAATTCCTCCAGAAGTTCCTCCGAGAGTTCCTCCGGGAATTCCTCCAGAAGTTCCTCCAGGAATTTCTCTGGAAGTTCCTCCAGGAATTTCTCTGGAAGTTCCTCCAGGATTTTTTCCGGAAGTTCCTCCAGGAGTTCCTCCGAAAGTTACTCCACGAAATCCTCCGGAAGTTCCTCCAGGAATTCCTTCGGATGTTCCTCAAAAATTTCTTCTGAAATTTCCTTCTGATATTACTCCGGAAGTTTCTTCCGGAGGAATTCCCGGAGGAACTTGCGGAAGAATTCCCGGAGGAACTTCCGAAGGAATTCCCGGAGGAACTTCAGAAGGAATTCCCGGAGGAACTTCCGGAGGAATTCCCGGAGGAACTTTCGGAGGAATTCCGGAGGAACTTCGGAGGAATTCCCGGAGGAACTTCGGAGGAATTCTCGGAGGAACTTCGTGAGGAATTCTCGGAGGAACTTCGTGAGAAATTCCCGAGGAACTTCCAGAGCAATTCCCGGAGGAACTTCCGGAGGAATTTCCGGAGGAACTTCCGGAGGAATTCCCGGAGGAACTTCCGGAGGAATTCCCGGAGGAACTTCCGGAGGAATTCCCGGAGGAACTTCCGGAGAAATTCCCGGAGGAACTTCCGGAGGGTGGCTGGGTGCTGAGGGTGGCTGGGTTCGATTCCCGATGCCGGTCTAGGCAATTTTCGGATTGGAAATTGTCTCGACTTCCCTGGGCATAAAAGTATCATCGTGTTAGCCTCATACGAGTGCAAAGATGGTTAACTTGGCTTAGAAACCACGCAGTTAATAATTGTGGAAGTGCTTAATGAATACTAAGCTGCGAGGCGACTCTGTCCCAGTGTGGGGATGTAATGCCAATAAGAAGAAGAGTTCCGGAAGAATTCCTGGAGGAACTTCTGGAACAATTCTTTGGAGGACCTTCTGAAAGAATTTTCGGAGGAACTTCCGGAGAAATTCTTGGAAGCACTTCCGCAGGAATTCCTGGAGGCACTTTTAATTCCTTACGATCCATCCTTTAAATTTCTTGCTATTTCCAATGGAAATTTGAAAAAAATGTCTTGTGAAACTTCCTTGGAGTTTCCGATGAAATATCTTTCAATTTTCAATGGACATTCGTTAAAATTTCAAATTGAAATTTTTTACGATTTCTTATAAAAATTCCTCACGATTTCCCATGCAAACCCCTTACAGTTTCCCATGAGAAACTCTAACAGCTTCTCAAAGTAAATCTTTGCAATTCCTTTTGGAAATTTGTTACAATTTCCTATTGACGTTCTTAACAATTTTCCATGAAATTTCCTAATAGTTTCTTATTGAATTTTCTTACAATTACATTCACAATTTGCTATAAAAATTTCTTTGAATTGCCCTATGAAACTTTTAACAATTTACTGATGATATTCCCAACATCCCAATGGATATTCCTTACAAATTCTTTTTTATTTTTATTTATTGTCTTTATTAAGAAGACTTTCAGCCCGAGGCTGGCTTGTCTCCGACCTTACGAATTCTCTTAAAAATTCTTTAGAATTCCCCATTGAAATTCGTCACAAATTTACTAGCAGTTTGCCAATTGAAATCCCTTAAATGTTCTTATAGACATTCCTCTACAAATTTCAATGGAAATTCCATACAACTCTCCATGGTTTCTCATAGAAGTTCCTCTCTGTTCATGGTTTTCCATGGACAATCCTCAATTTTTTTCATGAAAAATCCCATAACAGTTTCTCATGAAAATTCCTAACAATTTCCCATCAAAATCCCATATAATTCTCCTTAGAAATTCCTTTCTATTTTCAATAGAGATCCCTTGTAATTTGCCATTGGTATTATTTAAATAATTTCTATGGAAATTTCATACAATTTCCTATGGAAATTCCTAACAATTTTCGATGGAAATCCCTATCAGATGCCAATGGAAATTTCTTACAAATGCCCGACGAAATTCCTTCCATTTCCTGTTTAAATTCCTCGCAATTTCGTATGGAAGTTCCTTACAATTTTCCCTGAAAAGTTCTTACAATATATTCCACGAATATTTCTTACAATTTCCCAGGAAATTTTCTTAGAGTTTTCCGAGGATATTCTTTTGAATTACCCGTTGCAACTCTTTATAATTTCCTTAAAAACAAACTTACATTTTCCCATAGAAATTCAACATATTTATTTAAGTTTTATCTCCTTGAAATTTTCAATGGAAATTCCCTGCAATTTCCAGTGGAAGTAAAAATGAATCATCATTTTCTCGTGATTTGTTTATTTATTTGACGCAAGCCTGTCCGCAAAGTTTGAGATTGTTCAAATGGTGCGGACAGGTTTGCGGTTTACTTTGCGTTTAGTACAATCCGCAAACTCATTCCGGATGCATTGTGCGTTGCTACGTTTGACTGCATGTATTCAAACTAGCTGTCAAATTTCCGGATTGCCTTCCGGATCCATTGTGCGCCGGCCTTAAGCCATGAGAGCGAAATTAAAAAAATGTCACGGAATGTCATGACATTAATGTCATTTGACACTAATTCGGCTCTCATGCCGCCAATATCAGATTTAGAGAAATTACCTATTAGAAAAAGTTCTAGGGTCTTTTGAGGGCTACATGTATATATAATAAACATAATTGTAAATAATGTGTGGAAAAAATTATTAGCAAATTAGTCCCATGACATCGAAATGACATTCCCGTCACTGGTCTGGAAACCTTGTTTCTTAGAAGGAAGTGGAGAATTCAGAGACGTGAGACTTCCTCTTGTATTTAATTAATGATCATTGCTCAGCGTGGAGACGTGACATTCTAATGGGCCAAACACAATTGATACGTTTGCGTGCGTTTTTGACAGTTGTGTTTGGCCCATAAGAGTTTTTTTTCCAGAACGGTGTCCTTGCAGAATCACCACCGCATGTCGGAATTTTACTTCCGCAAACGGGTCCAACGTAAACCGAAGGCACGGTTTCAGGCAAAGATCAGTAGCTACAAATAGCGCTGAGAAGCACTGTTGAAATTAAAATAGCTTCGAGTAGTATTAAAAACATTTGTTTGTCTTTAGTTTTTGAGAGGTTTTTAACCCTAGGCTGGCTCACCTCTCATTGAAAACTTCCTTCAGCAAAGACAGAAAAGAACTGCACAGCACGAAAGCACGATGCGGTCTGATCAGTAGTTATATTTTCCTAATTTTAATGTCGTTTTTATGTACTCGTCTGCCGTCATCTGCTTGCACCGTGCTTTTATTTACCTTTGTTATTTTGATATTTTTATATCTAGGGGTCGTCTTTACTCGGCGTCTTGTCTTTTCGTAGGAGTCAATTCCTGTCTCAATATTTTTGTGTTTCGTCTTACGGCTATGCTGTTCTATGTCTTTGGTCTGAGTTCCAAGTATTTTTTGTGGACTGTTTCGATGATATGGGAGCTTTGGGAGCAAGGGATTATGACTTCATGAGGAGGCCGATACAAATACAATACTAAGGCCTCCCCCTCGGATTTTTTTGCCCAAAAATTATATTTTGAGGGGGCAACTACAAAAAATTTGGATGATTTTGAAAATTTTCAAAACATTCTTTAACAAATCCGAGGAGTTTTATTGATTTTTTCCATTTTAATATTTATTTTTTGGTATTTCCCCCCCCGGCCGTGTAAAAAACAAAATTTTTGCTAAGTTGCTCCATTTTGCATAATTCGTCGAGAAATCATAAAACTTTTTTTACACGGATTTTCAAATTTGATACTGAAAACTTTTGACGTAGAACTATGTCTGTCTTTTCTATATTGGGGTACACTTTACAATTGCAAAAAATCTAAAAACGTCACGAAAATATGATAGACTTTGATCGTTAATATTTCAGCCGTTTCTTGATGGATTTTCAATTTTCATGGACCATTCAATCAAGGAAGAGCCAACGCTTCATACCCGTTGTTTTTACACGAATCGCTTTTTATGCGATTTTTTTCATTCGAATTTTGGGATTTCCGCGGTTTGTTCAGACATATTTCGGGATTAACGCGTTTTTTTACGTTGTTTTAATTTACGCGGCCTATATCCTCCGCGTGAAAACCGACTCCAGTGTATTACAATATATATGTATGATTATTTACTATTGAAAACTTGCTAACAGTTTAGCAATTGGTTTGGGTGAATCAGTCAATCTCGTAAGTGTATCGCAAGCTTCTTCTTCCATAGCACTACATTCCAACTGGAACTTGGCCTGTTTTTCAACTAATCTATTAGCATTTCTTTAGTTATAAATTGAAAGCTTTGCATGAGTATGTGACAAAGTCAATGGATACACTATGCCCAGGGTGTCGAGAATGTTTCCCACCCGAAAACATCCTAGATCGGATCAAGAATCTTTCTCGCCATCTCCGGGTTCTGAGCCTTTGTTTGCAAGGCTAACTGGAAACCTCAAGCCAGCATAGACGTCAAATTAAAGCAACTTACAGGGCTTTTAGCTGGTGCAGTTCATATCCGCTAATTTACCCGCGCGTTTTCTCTCGATAGCTTGGGGGCGTTTGACGGCAGCTTCTCGCTTACCTTTATGGATGCCAGTAGAGGGGCTCGGAATCTTCTTCGCTGCTGCAGTTGATGCGTTCTTGGAAACTTTCTAGGTGTCTGCCAGAGTAAACGCAAAGTCCGACGCAACTCACGTGAAAGAGTAATAATTATTATCAATAAATTATCACACGCAAAAAAAGCGTTCATGAATTCGTGAACTAACGAGTTCACGGTGTATTTTTTCGGGAACAACAGTCACGGATTCGGGAACACAGTCACGTTTTCTGGAACGTTCTGGAAAACGTGACTGGTGTTCCCGAATCAATGACTTAAATCACGGTGTATTTTTGCTGGTTCACGAATTCGGGAACGCTTTTTTTTTTTGCGTGCGAACTTCTTTGTCGCGTCGTGTCGCATCGCGTCAAGGGGCAAGTAACTCTAAACTTTGCGAAAATATTACTCATTGTCTCGCAATAGTATCTCGTGATATTTCTAGTATCCACGATTTGGAAACACCTGATTCTACCTTCTAGAGATTCTAGAAAACTTTCAACCCGCATGTTATATTACGAATGGCATCAAACCAAAGCGTAGGCCCTAAAGATTCCTTAGAAACTAATAATAATAGAAAAAGTTGTTCAAAGATTTTTGAAGAATTTAAAGGAGACTGAAATCATGTGTTGCCAAAAACTGGGTGGACTGTATCGACTGGGTGGCGTTGTGTTTCATGCTTTTCCAACCAGGGCTATTCGATCAACTTACCGTAGATACGACGTAGTTTTTCTCTAGTAGGGGGAAAGACGGCATTGGCAGGTTTTGTTCTATTATTGGCAGGGGGGTTTTTGTCAACCATTTTTTATTAAATTTGGCCACAATATTCTTTGATATGCAAAGAATGTTTAGGCCAAATTTGAGCATAGTCAGTCATAAAAAAACCCTGCCAATAATAGAACAAAACCTGCCAAAGCCGTCATTCCCCCTATTTGTTAGTATTTTTGGATACTGTCAAAAGTTTAGAGTTAGTTGCCCCTTGCATCGCGTCTAATCGACCACCAAACGCCGTTGACACCCTAGCCCATTGATGATGAGCTTTTTTGAGCCACCGGGGGTTCAGGTTGACTTAGTGGCGTGCTTAGTCTCTGTTCCAGTTTGCGTCGGTGATGGTTGCAGCGGTGCACTATCAGCCAGGGTTGTGCTGAATCATTCTCATACGATAATTATTGGAATTATCAGGTGAGAAAAGTAGGCGCGTTGGCATCGGCGATAACTTTTCAAATTTTGGAATCGATTATCATTTAAATATAAACCTTACTAAAACCTATTTAATGTCAACAATGAAGTTCAATCGGATGTTTGGCATTGTGTTTTGCTGTTATGTAGGAAAATGAGTTCATAAAGTAGCATTTTCCAATGCTTCGAATCAAGATACAATATCGAACGATTCTTAGCCTCTAGCGAGTTTTTAACAATTGATAATGTGGATATGTGATCGCTTAAGAGTGTTATTCATCCCCGATTATTTGAAAATTTTATTTTCATCATCCTTTTCAAATATTGGTCTAAAAATAATATGCATCACCAGGGTTCGTAATGCTCACTCGTAATAAACGAAAACAGATTCACCTTGGGCTTGAAAAACGCTTGCTTTGGTTTTATCGAACAAAAAAGTCGAAAACCGTCACATTACATACAGCTACGTAGTTCAACGTCACCTTTGCGAACAACCCAATTGGGCTGCACCTTTGAGTTTTTTTACACGGAACGCATCCCCCGTGTAAAAAAAGAATCGGGTGTACTTTGAAAACTTATCGACGTATGTGAGGTATTGTAGGTTGTCTATGAAAAGAATATCGATATGTGCTACTTGGAATGGTTGATTTGGAATGGGGGTTTTTGCATTAGAAAATTGATTGGTTTTCTGTCGTACTTATTCTCGTGACAGATTCGACAATTGGTTATAAAATCGTGCAATTTTTTAGAAAGCTTTGGAAAATAAACCTTCCTTAAAAGTTGCAATTTGTTCTCCTCCGCACCTCTATGGGCGCGATGATGTTCTTTCCGTATAACTTACCATTGTTCGTCCTCTCGGTCAATATCCTGTAACCGGCTTTGGGTTACACTTCTTGCAATTTTCCCATTATTTCTTCACATGTCAAAAGCTCGTTTAATTTGCCTAAGTTAAAGTGATTTTTCAAAACCTGTAAAAGAGAATTCTCATTAACATCTCTGATAGAAACATTGAATCTAGTATAATTTTCAAATGGATGTTCAACTGTTACTTTATCCGGACCGAATGTTAGAATAACTTGATGTCTGTAGTGATGAACTTTGTCAAACTTAAAAATCACTCTAATAAAGTCCAAAAAAAAAAAAAAAAACTTGATGTCTGAAAACGTTTATTGGTGCTTCGGTGGATTTATAATGTAAAAATGGTCGCTATTCTACGCTAAAAGTTGCGTACCGGTCATTGAACAAACTATGCGTCTGAGTGCATCAGCTACCACGTAGCTCTTACCTGGTTTATAATTTATGGCAGTGGCGTAGCCACGGGGGTGGTTTTGGGTATAAACCCCCCCCCCCCAAAGACAAAATTTTTGGAAGAAAATTTTTTTTTCGAAAAAAAAAAATGTTCAGAAAACCCCCCCAGACCAATTTTCTGGCTACGCCACTGATTTATGGTATAGTCGTGTTCCTCGAGATACGATTTCCCGCGCTTGAGTTTTGCATCAGTATTCTTTGCTGAAAGGGAAAAAGCTAGCGGCTTTTTCTATAGTATGTTAGTAGTAGTAAAATTCTTTTTTATTTACACATCTTTTGTTCTACAATTATTTTTAACATGTTATTATTATTATTATTTTTATGTTTTTACCTAATTTTTAAAATTTAATGTATCATGACGGCCTTCAGGAGGCGCTAGTGTGTGTTCTATAGTCTGGATAAATCAAAATATCTGAAGAGGACAAAATAGTTTCCATTTTCCTAATGCAAATCCGTTCATTTTCGTTTAACTTAACTTTTTTATTAGAGTAGCATCCTTCCCCTCTTAAAAGATAAGTAATGGGTTTTGCTATTTTCGCAACATCCTTTACAAATCTCCTATAATATCCCACCATTCCGAGAAATGATCGGATTTCTTTAATCGTTGATGGTTCAGGATACTTTTCGATTTTCCATATGTTGAGCTCAAGGCCCTCAACCAAGAAAGTCAATTTCTTTATGCAGTTACTCTAATTTATCTAATTGATTTTCTAATTGAGTCGAGTCAAGTACGAGACACTGAAGACGGCCTTACTGTTGAGGTCGGAATACGTATCTGTCAAGATACAATTAAGTGGTGGAATTCAATGGGATTGTATAAACTCGTCTTATGCCAGGTGAAAACATTCCACTAAAAAGCTCAAAATAATTTTCTTATTGAATTTTAAGGTTTGTGTTATTTAAGGCTTGTAATATGGTTCCCAGGTTCTGAAGCACTTCGTCAAGCGTTTTTTCAAAAATGATTACGTCGTCGATATAGACGTAGCATATTTTTCTAACATGCCTCCGCAACACATCATCGATTGCTCTTTGAAATATTGCAGGAGCAGGGAATCAATTTTTTTGGAATGCGCCTGCGAAACAAGCGACAAAAGAGAACCAACGACAAAGCTTTGTTTTTGTCGGAGATAATAATGACAAAGATCCGAAAAATTTTATCAGCAACAAAAAAGAAAACAATCTTGTTGCTAACTTTTCATCCCGTTGTTTTGCATTATTTCTAGTGAAAATTTCGGTTTTATGCTATCATAGTTTCTGCTTTTATGGAAATATTCGAGAATCGAACAATGATTACAAAATTAGCAGCGTATTTGCGGAGATATCAGAGCATGCAAGGCAAATGATTCTTGTCATATTGTGTTCGGATTCTGCTAATGGTTTGTCGCTAGGTGCGTTTGTCAGTAACAAACTCTGTTGATGACAAAGAGTATATTGTTAGGCGTTGCTCGAATATTGATTCCCTATGCAGGAGCATTCCTTAGACCAAATGGCATACGATTATTATTATTTATTCAGACTAAGGCCGAAGTGGCCTGTGCGGTATATAAGAGTCTTCTCCATTCGGCTCGGTCCATGGCTACACGTCGCCAACCACGCAGTCTACGGAGGGTCCGCAAGTCATCTTCCACCTGATCGATCCACCTTGCCCGCTGCGCACCTCGCCTTCTTGTGCCCGTCGGATCGTTGTCGAGAACCATTTTCACCGGGTTACTGTCCGACATTCTGGCTACGTGTCCGGCCCATCGCAGTCGTCCGATTTTCGCGGTGTGAACGATGGATGGTTCTCCCAACAGCTGATGCAATTCGTGGTTCATTCGCCTCCTCCACGTACCGTCCGCCATCTGCACCCCACCATAGATGGTACGCAGCACTTTCCTTTCGAAAACTCCAAGTGCGCGTTGGTCCTCCACGAGCATCGTCCAGGTCTCGTGTCCGTAGAGGACTACCGGTCTAATTAGCGTTTTGTAGATTGTCAGTTTGGTACGGCGGCGAACTCTATTCGATCGGAGCGTCTTGCGGAGTCCAAAGTACGTACGATTTCCAGCCACTATGCGTCTCCGAATTTCTCTGCTGGTGTCATTTTCGGCAGTCACCAGTGAGCCCAAGTACACAAATTCTTCTACCACCTCGATTTCGTCGCCATCGATGCAAACTCGCGGTGGGTGGCTCACATTGTCTTCTCTTGAACCTCTTCCTATCATGTACTTCGTCTTCGACGTGTTGATGACTAGTCCGATCCGCTTAGCTTCCCTCTTCAGTCTGATGTAGGCTTCCTCCATCTTCTCAAAGTTACGTGCCATAATATCTATGTCGTCGGCGAAACCAAATAGCTGGACGGACTTATTGAAAATTGTACCACTCGTGTTAATCCCTGCTCTTCGTATTACCCCTTCCAAAGCGATGTTGAATAGCAAACACGAAAGACCATCACCTTGCCGTAACCCTCTGCGGGTTTCGAAGGGACTCGAGAATGCCCTTAAACTCGAACTACGCACATCACCCGATCCATCGTCGCTTTGATCAACCGTGTCAGTTTATCCGGAAAACCGTGTTCGTGCATTAGCTGCCATAGCTGGTCCCGATCAATTGTATCATATGCGGCTTTGAAGTTGATGAATAGATGATGTGTGGGCACGTTGTATTCGCGGCATTTCTGCAGTACTTGGCGAATGGCGAACACCTGGTCCGTGGTGGAGCGTTCGCCCATAAAACCCGCCTGGTACTACCCCACGAACTCCCTTGCAGTTGGTGCTAGTCGACGGCATAAAATTTGGGAGAGTACCTTGTAGGCGGCGTTCAGCAATGTGATTGCGCGGTAGTTGCTACAATCCAACTTATCGCCCTTTTTGTAGATGGGACACACGACACCTTCCATCCACTCCTGCGGCAAAACTTCCTCCTCCCAAATCTTGGTAATGACCCAGTGCAGCGCTCTAGCCAGCCCTAGCAACACAATTCAAGTAGATTTAGTTGAAATAACTCGTATATGACCATATTTGGTCATATATGAGTATCATAAACTGATTTACAACATGTGTGTTGCTCGGGAGTGCCTCACCACCGTGTTTAAATAGCTCTCCTGGTAGTTGGTCAACCCCAGGGGCTTTGTTGTTCTTCAGCCGGCCAATCTCCTCCTGGATTTCCTGGAGATCCGGAGCCGGTAGAATTATGTCCTGCGCGCGTTCTCCCAGGTCCATCACCATACCGCCATCTTCGTCTGCCACATCGCCATTCAGGTGTTCTTCGTAGTGCTGCCGCCACCTTTGGATCACCTCACGCTCGTTCGTAAGAAGGTTCCCGTTTATGTCCTTACACATATCAGGCTGTGGCACGTGAACGGTTTAACTTCTCATAGAACTTTCGTGTGTTATTAGCGCGGTACAGTTGCTCCGTTTCTTCACGGTCTCGATCTTCCTGCTGGCGCTTTTTCCTCCGGAAAATCGAGTTTTGTCTGTTCCGCGCCTGTTTATATCGTGTCTCATTCGCCCTCGTGCGGTGTTGCAGCAATCTCGCCCATGCTGCATTCTTCTCTTCCACTAACTGCTCACATTCGCCGTCATACCAGTCGTTTCTCTGATCCGGGGGCACCGTGCCTAGTGCAGCGGTTGCGGTGCTACCAATGGCGGATCGAATATCTCTCCAGCCATCTTCAAGAGACGCTGCGCCTAGCTGCTCTTCCGTTGGAAGTGCCACTTCCAGCTGCTGCGCGTATTCTTGGGCTAGTCTACCGTCTTGTAGCCGCCCAATGTTAAGCCGCGGCGTCCAACTTCGACGCGTGTTGTACACCGTCGAGAGTTTTGAGCGCAGGCATACTGCAACGAGGTAGTGGTCGGATTCAATATTCGCACTGCGGTAAGTGCGGACATTCGTGATGTCGGAGAAGAATTTACCGTCGATTAGAACGTGATCGATTTGGTTTTCCGTTTCTTGGTTAGGTGATCTCCATGTGGCCTTGTGGATATTTTTGCGGGGAAAGAAGGTGCTTCGGACTACCATTCCGTGGGAGGCTGCGAAGTTTATGCATCGTTGGCCGTTGTCATTCGATACGGTGTGCAGACTATCCGGTCCGATGACCGGTCTATACATTTCCTCCCTTCCTACCTGTGCGTTCATGTCACCGATGACGATTTTAACGTCCCGCAGTGGGCATCCATCGTATGTCTGCTCCAGCTGTGCGTAGAACGCTTCTTTCTCGTCGTCGGGTCTCCCTTCGTGTGGGCAGTGAACGTTGATGATGCTATAGTTGAAGAAACGGCCTTTAATCCTCAGCTTGCACATCCTTGCGTTGATTGGCTGCCACCCAATCACGCGTTGGCGCATCTTACCCAGCACTATGAAGCCGGTTCCCAGCTCGTTGGTGGTGCCACAGCTTTGGTAGAAGGTAGCCGCTCGATGCCCGCTTTTCCACACTTTCTGTCCTGTCCAGCAAATCTCCTGCAGCGCCACGACGTCGAAGTTGCGGGGATGTAATTCATCATAGATTATCCTGTCGCAACCTGCGAAGCCTAGCGACTTGCAGTTCCATGTTCCAAGCTTCCAATCGTGATCCTTTATTCGTCGCCTAGGTCTTTGCCGATTATATCGAGTCGCATTATCTCTTATATTGTTCGTAATGATTGGTTTTCTAGGCGGCTTATTGGGCCTGCGCAAACCTCCTGTCTCGTCGGAGGGCCGTCGTGTCAGGGCTGTTTAGCGTCCCACCTAACACCAGGACTTGGGCTTGTGCGCTTTGAGCGGCACACGGTCGCTTTGGTGGGGCCTACTTGCGGATCCATGCAGCGTTTTAGAGAGGTCTCCCAGGGCCCACTGTCAAACCCCGCCACATCCTAGGCAAGCCCCACAACTCGCAGATGGCCTGGGGAGGGATCGTCAAGCCCTTGGACATAGTCCCTGCTGCCCGAGTGAACTCGTATTTGCCGTTATTGATTGAAAATGCAGTTTTTTCGATATCACTATCTTTCATTTTAATCTGGTGAAAACGAGATGCCAAATCGAGTGTGATAAAGTATTTTTGACCTTTTAACTGGTCGACGACGTAATTGATTTCAGGCGTAGGGTACCTGTCCGAAGTTGTTTTTTCGTTTAGTTTGCGATAGTCAGCTTTCTTGGGGACAATCCAAACTGGAGATGCCCAAGCTGAACGTGATGGTCTTATGATAGCATCTCGGATTTTTTTTGTTAAATATCTTGGCTGTGCATATGCACAGCATATGTTTCGAAATGGACAAATTGATATGAAATTTGCGAAAAAGAATCCACGTGTCTTGGAGGGACTCGAACCCTCAACCTCCTATTATCTAGATAGGCGTGATAACCCCTACACATCGAGACCACTTAAAGGTCACGTTTGCGGAAAGCCATCAGAATCCGAGTACCAACTTCCACCGCGGTTAGCTCTCTTTTTTGCAAATTGAATATCTTTCGGATGCTTGATTTGTCCAATCTGCACATGTGCTTTACTGTTGTATATCCACAGTCAAGCGAGTGCACATTGTTTATTAAATTCCGAAAATTCCGAAATTTTTTCCAAGCTCTAAGAACTGTTGGGTGGTCAGGTCTGGGACTTGGGCCGCCGGTGGGGCTGCCGCTGGTGGGATTACTGCTCGTGGGACTACTGGGAGCATTTTGAGACGTTCACTGACTTCACTTCACTAATCACTTTTTCACTTCACTAATCACTTTGAGCGTTTTAGTAGAACAAATTTGATTTACATTTGTATGATTCTGGTGAATTAAATAAAAAACGTTTACTTACGATAATGCCAACAGCATAGTTGGACTTTTTCTGGATGTTGAAACCTCGCTGACACAGGCAGGTTCTCCGGCGTTTTCCTTTTTGCCTTCAGTTACTAAGGGTCCTAGCACCGATTGGGATGATCCAAGGTGTCCTGCGTCCTGCTTCTCGAAGTCATTTGATGCTGCACTTGAGGCTTCCGAACCTATCAGAAACATTTACATTCTACATTTTAGTCACTCGACATTTTGTTCTTTTGATCTTTTGTCCTACAGCCTTATGTACACTGTGCTGGTTGCGGTGCGGTGGGCAGAATTCTATAGGTTTTGGTAATATCAGTATATTATACGCATCGCTCTCATAATATGTACGATTCAAAGTTTTGGAATAAAAAATTACGTAATTATCAAAACTTTATCAATATGTTTTTATTGGAATTGTAATACATCAGCCAATTCCTCTTTTTTATCCGAGGTACCCTCTGAGACTAGCAAAAGTAACCCTCTGGGTACATGTACCCCAGGTTGAGAACCGGTGCTCTGGCAGTTCCATCGGAAGATAAAATTTACAGACCTTGCTTATGAACTGCCCTCAGGAATTGTCTCAGATTTTCCTTCAGAAATTCCTTCAAAAAATCCTCTGGAAATACCTCCACTCTCCAGGAATTCTATAAGAAATAGTTCCAGATATTGCTTATGCTCTTCCCTTAAGTATTGCCTGAAAAATTCGTTCAAAGACTGTTTTAGAAATCTCTCTAAAATTCTTTCAGAAGTTCCAGCAGAAATTATCCTGAAATTGCTTCGAAAATTCCTCCTAAAATTTATTTAAAAATTCCTACAGATGTTGCTTATGAACTTCCCTCAGGAAATGCCTCAGAAATTCTTCCAGGAATAGTTTCGGAGGTTCTGCCAGGAATTGCTTCTGGAACTGCTTAGGAAAGTTCTCCAAAAAATTCTTTTGAAAATTCTTCCAGAAATTGCATATGAGATTATTCGAAAAATTCTTTCGGGATTTTACCCACGAGTCCTTTCGTAAATTCATTTCAAAATTCCTTCAAAATTCATTCAGAAATTTTATTGGAGTTTCATCTAGAATATCCTTCCTTTCTCCCGAAACTCCTTCGGAAATTCCTGCAGGAGCTTCATCAAAAATTTCTCCAGGAATTCCATCGAAAGATCTTCCAGACGTTGCTAATGAACTTTCCCGAGGAATTTACCTATCTCGTCAAAAATTGTATCTTGTTTTATTGTCTCAGTCGATTCTTTGGCAAAAACCAAACCCGGAAAAGTGTTGCACGTGTGAACTTAGAGGCGTCAAAAAATATGGATTCTTTGGGAAAGTTGACCTTAAATAAGCCAAAGAATCAATTGAGCGAATAAAAATTTTTGACGGGAAAGATCAATTGTCTCGGATATTCCTTTGAAAATTCATCAGAAATTCTTTCGAAAATAATCCAGGAACCCATTCGAAAATTCCTCCAGATGTTGTTTATGAACTTCCTTCGAAACTCCTCCAGGAATCTTTTAGGAAGCTCTTTAGGGAGCTACTTTAGAAATTCCTTCAGGAACTGCTTTGGACGTTCCCCGAAAAATTCCTTTGGGGATTCCTCCAGAAATTCCATAGGAAATTGTTACAGAAATTCTTTCGAAAATTCCTCATGAAATTTCTTCGAAAGTTCCTCCAGAAATTTCACCGGAAACTCATTTCTTCTTTTCTTTGCTTTTTAGGAAGTTTTTCAATGAGTGCTTAAATTCCTCCACAAAATCACTTTAAAATTTCTTCAAAAATTCCTTTTGAAATTCCACCAACAATTTGTTTGAAAATTATTTCAGACACTTCTTAGAGAATTAAATTCTAATTCTAATTTCTAAAAAATATCTACAAAAAATTCCTCAAGAAGTTCCTCCGAGAATTCTTTTAGAAATGCCTCTGGAAAAACTTTGAAAATTTCCTCAAGAGGATTTTTTGAAGAAATTCCCGGAGTTCATCCGCTTATTCATTCGGAAATTTCCTCTAAGATTCCTTTCGAAATTCCTGTGTTTTCACAAATTCCTGCTGGAGCTGTTTACTAAATTACACCGGGAATACGTTCAAAAATTTATCAAGAGATTCAATCCATTCGAAAATTACTCTGAAACAATGAATGATTTGATTCTGAAATTCCTTCAGCAACTCCATGAGAAATTTCTCCAGGAGTTTTTAGGATATCACTTTCCAATTCCCATCGTGACTTCCTCCAGAAATTCTTGAAGACTTTGCCCCAGATGTAGTCTATAAACTTCCTTCAGGAAATGAAGTAAATTCAAAAGTAATTTTTGGGGGAATTTTCGAAATATCGCCCTAAGAACTTCCGAAAGAATTCGAGAATTCGGGACTGATTTGAGATTTGGGCGTAACTTATTTTTTAAACAAACATTGGAAGGCCTAAATTCCTGCTAAAACATGCATTTCCCGTGAAAACCACGATATGTATCTGACAGAATGAGCTTTCCTCTATCAGGTAAGGGAATTAGTTTTGGAGAAAAGCACTTACATTCTTCGGAATCTTTGAAACAATGTTTGTTTACAAAATAAGTTACGCCCAAATCGCAAATTGGTCCCGATTTGAACTCCCGATGGAAATCCAGTAGTAATTTTTGAATGAATTTCGGAAGGAATTTTTGTGAAATATCGGGAGAAATTTTCGAAGCAATTTCAGGAAGAATTTCCGGTGAAATTCCTGGAAAAAACTCCAATTGGAGGAATTTTCGAAGTAACTCCTTGTGAAAACATTCTTTGAGCTCTTCCGATGGAGTATTCCCAATGGAGCTCTTAGAGTCATTCCGCAGGAATTTCTAAAAAAATTTCTCAAGGAGTTCCTGGTGGAATTTTAACACATTTTGAAATTCAGCTTCTGGAATGAGTTATTGACAAACTACTAAATGATCGATAACATCCTTGTCAGGACCTCTAATTTCAAAATGTTCTTTAACTTTTCCACCCAAAAATATAAGCGTAAGCTGAATAGCTTTGCGATAATCTTCGTGGTTATGTTGTTGTTTTAGTTGTCGCTATAAAGCCACCACCCACTTCTATTTTACATCCTTCTACACAGAGACTTTAGTGTTCGAGATACTGTGCTTGAAGAGCTCAATCGTGATTCAATATGCGAAACGGTGATACACCGTCAATTCAGCATTTTGCCATAAAACATATAAAACGAATGTTTCATACTGGCAGGCGATCTACCTTTAGCTGAATCTTTTTATTCCACCATATTCAACTTACCTTCGTTCTCTCTCTATTCACCACCGCGTCGCAGTTGTGTCGTTGCCTGCTGCTTCTTGCCATAGCCATCGTCACCGCGAACGCAAAACCCGAAGCCCCAGTCAACTCATATCTCCCACCGGCGCATGGTCACAACGGGTACCACGACGAGCACCATCATCACGGTGGGGACGATCATCACCACACGGATCTAGTGCCTCCGTCGTCCAGCTACGGCACACCGGACAGCAGCTATGGGCCACCGCACCATCATTCCGGGTTCGAGGAGCACCACGAGCATCACGAACACCACGAGCACCACGAGGAGCATCATGATTCGTTCGAAGATGTGAGCAACAGCATTAGCTAGTGATCAAGTTTGATTTGACATATCATCAATTTCAGGAACCAGCAAAGTACGAGTTTACATATGAAGTGGATGACGAAGATCGCGATTTATCCTTTGGCCACGAAGAGATGAGAGATGGTGACTACACCACGGGAAAATACAACGTGCTGCTTCCTGACGGTAGACGGCAGGTAAACTGTTGATAGTATCAGATGGTTGAGCGTATTTTCATAAAAATTTTAATTTTCACCAGCACATGGGAAATGCAATAAGAATTTCATTTTCATCTCAGGCTGAGTCTCAGCCTTAAAAGCAATAACCGTAACAATCTTTTGCTAATGTTGCTAAGTAGTAATAATACTATAGTAATAGTAGTAATAGTACTATTAACTAATTCTTTCGCAGCTCGTGAAATCTGAACATTTTAAGAAAGGGCTGCCAAGAATGCCACGCGTGTACTTTCGATCAGTATGACTTATTTCTCAAAGTTTTTTTTTTCAACCAATTTATATAAACATTTGAGGAAAGCTAGAAAATTTGCCATAAACACCAAATTACGGCAAACAAAATTTCATGAATCTGCTAGACTAAACATTCAATTGATATAATCGTCGTTATTCACCCACTTGACCATTATCGAGTGGAGTGGAGTAAAAAATGGATTTTTATTCGGATAATGATAAAAAAGCGTCCACAAAATGCCGCACGATGGGCTCCCGTTATTTGAACACGCACCCTTCTGAACGGAATTGCTTCACAGTTTAGCCTTCACGGTTAGAGTTCGTCAAATTTTGTCTGCTGACTTATGGGTTAATATGGTTGATGCTGCATGGGTAGTTTCGACGTGAAGACATTTATGGCCAAGGAAGTCGAAAAAATTTCCAAGCCGAGAAATTCCTAAACCGGACCGGGAATTGAACCCAGCCTCCTTCATGGGTAAAACAACCGTAGAAGAATTGTAAGAATCGCATAGAACGCCCTGGTGTCATGTTTGTCATGATTTATTGATCACAGTTTTCGACATTTTAACCAAGAACATGTACTTCCCAGCAAGCAATTAGGTTCAGGTTTCCCTTAGTACAAGTTGCTTGCTAACAAAAGTTTACACACTTGTTCATTTAATTAATTAATCGGCTGTGATGAAATTTGCATAAAACCATGCGTCTCCATACGCTTTTCTGCTTATATTCTGCTGAAAAGTTTTCGAAATCCCTACCCCAAGCAGCACAAGTCAAGTGAAACTGGTTGCAGCAACCTAATTGTGACTGAATCCGGTCACATATAAGATACCGTGATCTTTGTGCAGCAATTGTGCTACTCAGGACCTGACATTTCTCCTGAAAAGAGTTGTTGTTTGTGCTAACGTAAGAAATACACGACACTTAAAGACGCGACACTAGACAAGACATAACACGTATTGATTTATTATTAACATTTCTCCTTAGGAGACCCATTTTTCCTGATAAATACTCATGAAGACATTCAGATATCGTGATAACTTAGATGATCGTGATAACTTAGTATTTTTACATGAGCATGCAAGCATGCAAATAACTTCAACGCCGTTAAACCGATGAACTCTTCTTTCTTTGTGACCAAATAATCTCGAAATTTTCCCAATCAATCAATTAACGTCAGTAACCAGTCGATTTTAGAGGTCAAGAACTTCAAATGCAACACATGAGCATGGCGATTACAAATTTACTGTTTATCAATGTTATTTTACGACTCAGAGTAAAGACCAAGTTCCTCAGCCTGACCAAGTTATTCCGAATAAGTGACGAGGATATGATTGGAAGTTTTTTTACTCGTGGAAAGAGTTGCGAGTTGTATTTGATATTGTCCGAAAATGGTCTGGACGCCCAAAAATTTGAACATCGATATAAAGAGAGTGAATCCTAAACAAAATATTATCAGAACCAAGGATGTTATCGATCGTTTAGTAATCTGCGTTCGATCACTTAGTAGGCTAAATTTCAAAATTTGTTGTATGGTGGACTTCTAGTGCGAAGGTTTTTCTATAACTCTGCCTAACAGGTCGATGTTTGAATTTAACTTATAACGGAGCTATAGCGCTAGTAGCAGTAACTTATACTAAATGATAACAAAATTTTAATCATTTAGTATAAGTTACTGCTACTGGAGCTATAGCTCCGTTAATAGTGAAAATCATACAACGAACTTTTAGGCAGAGTTGTAGATAAACCTTTGCACTAGAAGTCCACAACACAACACATTTCGAAATTTGGCATCTGGAATGAGTTATTGACAAACTACTTAATGATCGAACGCAGATTTCTAAATGATCGATAACATCCTTGATCAGAACCCATCTCTCGATGGGGAGAGAGAGAGAGAGAGAGAGAGAGAGAGAGAGAGAGAGAGAGAGAGAGAGAGAGAGAGAGAGAGAGAGAGATAACAAGATACCGTCGAGTCAAGTACGAGACACTGAAGACGGGCTTACTATTGAGGTCGAAACTCGTATCTGTCACTTTGGAATTAAATGTAATGGTACAAACTTAGGCCCTCCTTAGCTGTGCGGTAAGACGCGCGGCTACAAAGCAAGACCATGCTGAGGGTGCCTGGGTTCGATTCCCGGTGCCGGTCTAGGCAATTTTCGGATTGAAAATTATCTCGACTTCCCTGGGCATAAAAGTATCATCATGTTAGCTTTTTGATGTACGAATGCATAAATGGTAACTTGGCTTATAAACCTTGCAGTTAATAACTATGGAAGTGCTTAATGAACACTTAGCTGCGAGGCTGCTCCGTCCCAGTGTGGGGATGTAATGCCAAGAAGAAGAAGAAGAAGAAGAAGAAGAAGAAGAAGTACAAACTCGTCTTATGACAAGGAGATAGGGAGTTTATCGAGATGTTGAATGCCCAAATACATGTATAGTGAAGGACCGAAACTTGAGGTAAAAAAAATAACATGTCTTCAATTTCTTTGACAAAATAAAGAATATAAGTTGCTCTTTTAAATGCCGTGTAAACATTTTTTTGATTTGCCCCAATCGAAGATATCAACGTTTAAAAAACACGTAATTTTGACAGAAAAACGAGTATAACTTTTGATCAGCAAAAGGTATTGAGCATATTTACCCATCAAATGTTGCATTTTTTTGAGCTCCAAAAGTCACCCGAAGACGACTTTTCCAAAAAATCGAAAACAAAGTACACTGTTTTTGAGGGACACCCTAATCCAAGTAGATAAAATTGCTTTAAACCCGCCTCCTTAAGAGGAAACGTTTTTAAGCATTTTTTTTGGAATAAGCTGCGCTACAGCTATGTCGAACATTAGATGTCAGTATTCCATGATTTTTTTATGGCACCATAATGATGGCTTTACTATTCCGAACAATTCTGTAGAACAACATTTTTTCTAAAAAATATAGTTTTGGCGTAAAATGCATATTTCCGCGCATAACTCATATAAATTTGCAAGTGAACAAGTTTAGAAAAATGAAAACTATCTCGAAAACTGCAATTGCAAAAAGGCTTAGGGTGTCTACTCATCTGTAAAAACAAAATTCCCTGATTTTTCCAGGTTTTTCCAGGTGCTTTACATTAATTTCCAGGTGGAAATAAATATGTTATATATAGATTTCAGGAGCTAAATACTCAAGCAAATATATCAAACAACATTTTTCAAATGATTTTATTAAACAAAAAATATGTATTTCATCACTTCTTCTTCAAGAGTTTAATTTCCTCTTCCAGTTTGGCCGCTTCTCGTTGAGCATCTTCTAATATTTTGGATTTTTTTGCCTGCAAGGCTCTTGCTTCAGCTTCTCGTTGCCTTTTTTGTGATGTTTCGGTTTGCTCATCAGCCTTCTCTTTCTTCCGACGGTTTATTTCTTCTACGTATAGCGAATGGGCATTCTTAGCCCTCAAGATTAAAGATTTTGAAATTTCCACATTTTCCATACCACCTTTTGCTGCAATCGCGTCATACACTATTCGGCGCGCAATCACCAATTCCTCCCGCATGTTGTCGAATAGGCATTTACAGAAAACCCCCTCTCTACAGCCGAGTTACCATGAGATAAACAACTTACACTTTGAATAATTGTAGATAGTTCTTTGTTTTTATCATTTAGCAGAACTCGCCAAAACACATCTACGCGGGTTTTCTTTCGATTGTAGTTCTCAAACGAGTCGCATTTTAATATAATCGATCGATACTGCTTGTTTGCCTTATCTGCCAGAACCCCGCTAATTTGTCCGTGGTTAGTAAGTATGGATAGAAGTTTATCCACACGTTTCTTTGCTAGATCGATCTGGATCGATCGACAAGCATGCTATGGTAAGTGAATATGTTAGTCGCGATCTGACCAACAACTTGCAGACGATTGACTTCAAAAAGGTTCGGCATTCATCACGGAAGTATAAGGCATCCTTCTCCTTGGTGTACCGCAATTTGCCGAGCTCCTATTTGACATCGAAACCAACGACGATCTTCTAGACGGTTAAATGATTTTTACTGTCGTTAACCAAAGTTAAAGAAGAAAGCTTTTGCATACTCTTTGGTTTCATGAATCGCTCCGCCAGATTCAGCGCCGTACGAGACAAATCAGAATATAATTCTGATAACAGATAGCATTGTAGTTTTCTAACAAATGAGTGACGATACTTTCGCAACAATGATTTGTATGAATTAAATGTAGTTTACTACATTATGAGTAGGGACATGGCAGGCATATTCGCCCATCGTCGTAGGGGCTAAACAACTAAAGCAACGTCTATTTGCTAGAACTCCCCTACGTACGGATGAGTTTGGCAAAAAAGGGTATCTTTTATTAGTTTTCAAGATTATGACAAAAAAGATGAAAATGCCTGCCTTAACCCTAGTAAATGTCATTTATGGAACATGTTCAAATGAATAAAGGAGGATCGTAGTGGACCGTGCGCGAATACCGACGTCAATTTTTGGTGCTTGATTTTTGGCACAGTTTGTTTGCATTTTAAAAAAGTTTCGGCTGGTGGTGAGTCGGTCTGCGCCACCCGGTGTTGAAAAATGTGGTGTGATAACTAACTTTGTTCGCAAGAGCTTCATTTTTCCTTTTCTAATGAACCAGCCGAAAAAGGGAAATTTTCATATTGTGCTATATTTTGGATTGCGTGTTGTGTTTTTCAACAGTCTAGTGAGGATCTTCCATGCAGGCGTAGAAGGATATATCCGGCTAGAGCTTTCCTTTTACTAACTTTTACATAAAGTTTATATGCATTTATGCATTGATTCATATATTCACATTAATTTAAACCGATTCATCTTGAATTCACACTCAAGATTGTAAATATTGCCTAACCAGTCACTGTTGTCCTACACTCCGCGCAAAAAAGCCTGCTCTTTGATTTTGCACCATCCAAACGGTTTTATGATCTTAATTTAATAAATGCGATTAAAAGAAGGATGTTTGACGTTTGCGCAAAATTAAGAGTCAGGTTCAGCTGATTTCTCATTTAATTTTCATGAAGCAAAAATGTTTTAGTGATTTCAAATTTTATTTCTTTTGTTGTGTTGTGTTTAGATTAAAACTGTGCGGCTAATATCAGGGTGCCCTTGAATTTTGCTTTTGTGTTAATTGCATCTTCGGAAATCAGCAGCCAAAACTGGGGTGGCATTGCGCATCTCGAATCGAATCACTCGATTCGTACGTTTTTGCATTCGTTTCGAAAAAATGTGACATTATGTATTTCGTTCGACTTCATTCAGTCGCAGTACAAGATTTCGAATGGTGCTGTACTAGTTCAATCGAGTATGTTCTATCAAACGAAATGTAGACAGAGAGAATAAGAGATAGCTGTATCCGTGTTTAGTATGCCGCCCGCTGGAGAGACAACCTTCAACGCATGGCAAATGTGAGTAAACAGAGAGAATAAGAGATATTTTCATCTGCGTGTAAATAGCATGTTACCTGTTGGAAAAGCATCCTTCAGGGCATGAATCAACAGTTGATTTATAGACAAGCAAATTGTGCTCAATGACTATAAAAAGCAATGAGCAGTAGCAATTGATTTAAACATTTGCCGATACGATATGTCTTGTAAATTGAGATATTGTCACGACACAAATTATATGTTATATGTTTATTTGAGTTTATGCCACAGATCCAATTTTGAGCTAAATAATTTAAAGCTAAAGAAGGATTCGATAATAAATTACTTTGATTTGCATAATATAAATTTATTCTTCTTCTTCTTATTGGCATTACATCCCCACACTGGGACAGAGCCGCCTCGCAGCTTAGTGTTCATTAAGCACTTCCACAGTTATTAACTGCAAGGTTTCTAAGCCAAGTTACCATTTTTGCATTCGTATATCATGAGGCTAACACGACGATACTTTTATGCCCAGGGAGGTCGAGACAATTTCCAATCAGAAAATTGCCTAGACCGGGAATCGAACCCAGCCACCCTCAGCGAGGTCTTGCTTTATAGCTGCGCGTCTTACCGCACGGCTAAGGAGGGCTCCATATACTTATATATAAATAAATTACTTTTGTTTCCATGTGTTTTAGTTAAATGCTCTTGGGTCATCTCTTGCGCGTTTTTTTATTTAACTCAACTATTTTTACGTAGATTTTGGAATATACACGTTTTTACGCAGATTTTCCCTATAAATTTTTCACGCGGTTTATCAAAATCGTCAAGAAATACGTGAAAACTGCAAACCGATGCTAGTTGAAGTCGTTTTTACGCGGATTTCAGGATAATTAGAGATTACATATTGTCTGGAAACTATAAAAGTAGGTATACTAATGACATTCTTTCCTTCAAGATTCAATAATGAAACATTTATTCTCTTCCCATACAGAAATAATAACAAATATAATTACAAACTTTCAGCAAGGAATGACTCTCGAACAACGATCGAAAGCTATAAAGGTGACGAGTGTTTTTCATTCGACTTGAGTCGTTTTCCAGTGTGCTATCGAGTTTCCATAATGCCAAAACATCTCGTTATTCTTGTACCTCCTCGAGCATACTCGAACGATAAGTCGTTTTCGAGATCGAATAGAAAGCCGTAATGCCAAACATGTTCGACTCGATAGAATTTCGTTCGAATCGAGATGCGCAATGCCACCCCTGAATTTAGCTGGTGGCTCTCAAATTAGTTTTCTTTTGAAGCGACGCAAATGGATGCATATTTTCCATGACATTCCTATTTTACGTTTTTCGGTTCATTTTTCATTTTTTTTTCGGTTTTATCTGATGTGTGCAGTGGTCATTAGAGTTGTATATCAGAAAAGGAAGTGTTATTCAATGATAAAAGTTACCAGATTTAGCGTTGAAAACGGATGAATAACATGAGATGATGCTCTATTGCTGCAAATCACTATTGGATCGAAATCAATGGAGTATTTTTTCAGCATTATTAATTTCCTAAGTATTGGCATAATTGAGGGTTAGCTAACTGAATGCTAGGCCTTGTGAAAACTCCGGGTGTAAAAAAAATGCGCATGTAGCCAAAAAACCGCCCCTTGACATTGTGATGACTCTTGTAAGTGACCATTCAATATGTGTGGGTGTTTAACAATCGGAAGTATGGTTGTAGAGCGTACTACACAATTAAATTCCAATCAGATCTTTATTGATAATAAATACTATACTAGAACAAGTTTAATGTTTATATTTTTCACATGTTAGGCACCGGAAAAACGCAAATCAATGCACTATGGTCCAGGATACAGATTTACGCGGAAACTATATTTTTTAGAAAAAAATGTTGCTCTACAAAATTGTTCAAAATAGTAAGGCCATCATTATGGTTCTACAGAAAAATAGGGTGGCCCATCATATAAAAAAAATTAGGAAATATTTTTTTTATTTCTCGGAATATTGACGTGTTATATTTTACAAAGTTGTAGCGTAGCTTATTCCAATCAATTCCGCTGAAAAAAATGTTTCTGTAGCTCTTAAGTTGGCTGATTTAGAGCAATTTTACCTAATTGAATTAAGGTGTACCTCAAAAAAACAGTATTTTTGATCTACTTTTTTTGTTTAAGATTTCTCGAAAAAGTCGTGTTTAGGTGATTTTTAGAACTCAAAAAAATGCAACTTTTGATGTGTAAATATGCTCAATATCTTTTTCCAATCAAAAGTTATAATCGTTTTTCTGTCGAAATTATATTTTTTTCATAAGTTGATATCTCCGGTTAGGGCAGACCAAAAAAATATATTTATACGGCATTTGAAAGAGAAATTAATATTCTTTATTATGTCAAAAAATTGGGGATATGTTATTTTTTTATCTCAAGTTTTATCAATTTTACTAAAATCATGTTTTTTCAAATAAATTAATATAACTCGACAACGAAAGAAGATACAGACGATATTCTTATAGCAAAACAAGCGTTTTGAAAAGCCCCAAAAGTCTTCAGAAGATGTCATTCGTGAAAAATAAAAATTCTGCAGCTTTAACACTTTTTATAAGATTTATCATTATCATCGTATTGCAAGATTTACGAGGAAAGATGCATTTTCGGTCTGAAGCATACTTTTAAGAAACAAAGTTTGTTCTACAAAGTTGTTCTGGATACTTGGGCCCTTATTATAGAGTTACCAGAAAATAGGTTGGGCCATTATATAAAAATGTGAAATTTTTATTTTTTTTATTTTGCGGAATATTGACATAAAATGTTCTACAAAGTTGTTCTGGATACTTGGGCCCTTGTTATAGAGTTACCGAAGAATAGGGTGGGCCATTATATAAAAATGTGAAATTTTTATTTTTTTATTTTGCGGAATACAGTCAAACCTCCATGAGTCGATATTGAAGGGACCATCGACTCATGGAAATATCGAGATGTGGAGTAGAAAATCCTTGGAAAGCTGTTTGAAGGGACCATCACAGTAACCAAGAAAATAATTTTTAATATGGCATAATTTGCCTCCATGAGTCGATATCGAGTCATAGAACATCGACTCATGGAGGTTTGACTGTATTGACATAAAATGTTCTACAAAGTTGTAGCGCAGCTTTTTCCAATTAACTTTACTATATAAACTTTTTATGTAGCTCTTAGGCTCACTTGTTTAGAGTAATTTTACTTACCAGGATTAGGTATCCTTTAAAAACAATATTTATGATCTGCTCATTTCATTTTTCACCGTGTGTCACCTTCTAAAGACTTTTGGGGCTTTCCAAAACGCGTGTTTTGCTTTAAGAATATTATCTGTATCTTCTTCCGTTGTCGAGTTATATCAATTTATTTAAAAGAACATGATTTTAGTAAAATTGGTTAAACTTGAGATAAAAAAATAACATATCCCCAATTTTTTGACACAAGAAAGAATATAAATTTTTCTTTCAGATGCCGTATAAATATATTTTTTTGGCCTGCCCTAACCGGAGATATCAACTTATGAAAAAAAAATATTTTTGACATAAAAACGATTAAACTTTTTATTGGAAAAAGATATTGAGCATATTCACCCATCAAAAGTTGAATTTTTTTGAGCTCTAAAAGTCACCTAAAGAAGACTTTTTCGAAAAATCCAAAATAAAAAAAGTAGATAAAAAATATTGTTTTTTTGAGGTACACCCTAATCCAATTAGGTAAAATTGCTCTAAATCAACCAACTCAAGAGCTACAGAAAAAGTTTTTTTTAGCAAAATTGATTGGAATAAGCTGCGCTACAACTTTGTGGAACATAACGTGTCAATATTCTGAGAAATAAAAACAATATTTTCTATTTTTTTATATGATGGGCCACCCTTTTTTTTTTGTAGAACCATAATGATGGCCTTACTATTTCGAACAATTTTGTAGAACAACATTTTTTTCTAAAAAATATAGTTTTGGCGTAAAATTCATCTTTCCGCGTAAATCTGTATCCTGGACCATAGTGCAATGATCATTTGTAATTTAATAATATTTACAACACATAAAAAGCAGTCGCAGTTGTATATTTAATGCTCAGTGGATTGTTATTTATGATCCAATTCAATCTAAAGGCCTACGGTAACAGATATCAGATGTATTTTGACGTCACAGTTATAGTTTTTTATATGAGTGTCTTTGCGGAAATTTGAATAACTGATGCAGTCATAAAACTTATGGAACAGCTCATTAGTGATAAAATTCGGATGCCTGTTTTCTGCGGAACTGGTCGATTAAGCGCTGACAAGCATAGCAAATCTTTTCTGGTTGACATTATTAGTTTGTGAAGGTCTGTAGAGGAATCCTACATATAACCCTCACACAAGAATGAAAAATAAACGACCTGTAAAAAAATGTAAATTATCAAAATATATCTAGCTGAGCATTCATATTTAACCTCAAATTGAAATAAAATATGGGTTGCTGATTGACATTAGCTTTCCGAGTATTATCAATGTGGCTGAACAGCCGTGAAAATCTCCTTATTTTCATTTTTAATTCTGCTTCTTTTCTACTTTCCTACTTTCTACTTTCCTAAACAGTTGAACAAGATAAAAAAGTGTTTATACTGTTGTATAGAAGTTGCATAGGTCACATCACTTTCCATGGTGAATCCCGATCTATGTTTCTGATTACCCCACTCAACTAACACAAAAAATTCCTTCCCGTGGTAATCGTGGAGATACAGAGGTATTCTCGGTTTCTAGTAGCAACAATAACCACACACTAACCTTCCCTCCCTTTCCCAACTGACTGTAAGGACTTGGCTGGCACCATTATGGATCAAAATTCGAGAGCTGCTGGAACGTGGACTTCGAGAATAGATGGTAAATCCCAACCAGTATTTACTTGGATCGAAGTGCAATTCGCATCAGCTTCGATCAATCACGGAGAAGCAACCATTGATATGTACAGTCAGTCTAAGCTAAAGCTAAGCTTATGGAACATGTTCAAATGAATAAATAGACTCTACTACACTACACATTTCGAACATATTAGTACTACAAACAACAATAAACGAGATATAAATCATTTCAATCATCTAGCTATAATCGCCAAATAAAGTCTTACAGGTTAGTTGTTAGTGGTTTGTTGAACCACACTTTGTGTGTTTTAGCGCTACATCTGAAGAATGATTTCCTAATAATATATAGCAATGGTACCAATCACTCATAAACGTAGTACAAAAGATTATAAAAATAATTTTCTGGGTTGGGCTTATTTGCCTTTTACATACTTTCCTTTTTCTCAACTATTTTTTTTTGCAATATTATATCTGTTTCAATTATCTCCTGCACCTCAGATCGTCGAGTACGAAGCCGACCAAAAAGGATACCGCCCAAAAATTACCTACGAGGGCGGAGACGAGCATCCCCACCACCACGAGCACCCCCACCCACACCACCACGACCATGCCGGCTATCCCCACGAATCGCCTCACAACCAGCTGGGCTATCCGAAGGAGTCTCACCATGACTTCGAGCACGAGCACGATAACGGCCACAGCCGAGCGGATCACGGCATCCACGACGGCCATGGTGGTCATCATGGTTACGATAGCAATGGTCATGAGCATCATGGCCACAATGGGCATGACCACGGGCACCATCATCGGCGCAACTCGGATGACGGCCATCACGGGAACGGGAACGGACAGCATGGACACGGAAATGGGCACAACGGTAAACATCATCGTCGTGGTGCTAACGGAAATGGCAACGGCGGAGGAAACCGTCACAATGGTTATCACTAGGGCCTAAGATGGGAGGAAACGGCGAACGACACAACCTTGGGAGGGTTATCGGAGAGAGAGGCTCAACACTGCATGCTGCGACATACGCATATATTTAATCACAAAAGTAGTACAAATTAGTTCAATTATTTATTCGTTAACGCGTGTTATAAACAAAGTGCATTTAACATGTTTTCAAGCCAGTTTAATTACCAATTAATTTATGAAGAGCTAATGAATAGCCACTTGTTGTTTAACTGTAAGTAGATAGACAATGCTAACGCTTAGGATCATATCGATGCGAAATAAAGTAAACTCAGCAGAACGATCATCGAAAAAAGACAAAACTCTTCAAGCTGCACGCAGTTGGAGGATTCGATGAATCGACAAAATACCAACACCAAGCCTAATAGTTTTTTTTTCACTCACATAATAAGTTCCCTATCTTATTCTTCTGTCGCACTTCATCCTTGTTTTGTTCTTAATTCCAAACGACATTACGTCAAGGGCAAATGCACAATTGTGAGCAAATGCGCATCTTCTATCGCCTTTCATCATCAAAAGTTTTGATATTGCATTTTGTTGATCAGGCGAATCAAGCTTTTCAGGTATTCTGAAAATACTGAAAAGCAGAAAAATAAAACCAAATGTTTTCAAACAAATGTAAAATGTTTCATAATCAAGATGATGCGCTCCAACTACAAACTTTCGGTGAATGCAATATTATCCAATGCCAACATTGTGTTCCACACCCATAGATTGAGGCAGGAGTTAAGTTCAATTCGGCATAAAATCGTGTATTGACTCTGTTTACATCAAACATCCCACTCCACACTCAAGTGGATGATGATATGTGTAGAGGAAACAAATAATTAGTTTTTTCTCCTCATTATGTGTAGAAGTGGCAGCTCGATTCAGTGATGCCACACACTGGGTTTCAATGTGGGATATCTCAGGCAAAATGTTTGGGGGAAATATGTTCCGTTTCTATCTCAAGTTATCCAAAACAACGCAACTGAAGTACGTGTTCTTCTTACCCTCAACTTTATTTCAACATCATTCACACGCAGAATTATTCAAATTTTCATTTGAATGACTTATTAATCCTAAACCTGCTGCTTCAATATCCGTAAGAAAAATGAGCGTATGCGGAATGTAAGCGGATATGTCCAATGAAAACCGTGCTTCCGCTCCACTGTGTTGTGCGATGGCTGATCGACGAATGGACGGGTGGCGTAGCTAATGTGTGAAACAATAGTGAATTAATAGATTGATTGGATTGCTCGCCAAGAGATTGCGTGCGTACGAGATTAAGTGTAAAACAACCACAAAAACAGCAATCAATTATGGGCTCAACCGACACAACACTTCATGAACGGAAAATGCTCTTCACGCACGTTTTGGGAAGATTTAGAGATTTTTTTTTCGATTGATCGAACAGTTTTGAACGAGTCCATTGCTACAATTAGACTCAGATAGTTTGCTAATTATGTGCAAGGTTAAGGCTGGTTTATTATAATTGGACAGTTCAAGTTGAAGTGTTTAGTGAGTTATTTCAAGCCTGTAAAGGTGATCATTGTTCAAGCAGCTCAATTTATTTCCCATTGAATTTGGTGTGATTTTCAAGATAAATTAATGTAGGGCATTCATTATATTTTTTGAAATGCATAAATTGTCGCAACAAAATAACACGGACATTTTTCATCCAAATTTGTGAAACAAAAAAATATGTCAAATGTCCGTTTTTTCTAGCATTCTATTCTAAGCTTACCATTCATGCATTCGCTTGTAGAATGCATGACGAAACTCTAACCGTTATTATAGTTGTAAAACATCCCATTCAAAAATATCACTAACCTTCAGCATGACGCGTTCCGCCAAGCACCTTCTCCAAACAATTATTTCAAAATTCCATTCATTTTTGTTTATTGATGAAACATTTTCTAGTTAGCAACTACGACCATCAAACTATTGACGAATCTTAGTAACCGTACATATTTGTCTAAATTTGCCATTCACGATTACCCTCATGTAGCAGTTCAATAGTTTTTACCGTCTTCACTAACGAAGTTCATATATCACCAAGCTACATATACATGGCGGTACACTGCCGCAGGGTTTCACACAAAATGATCAATCACTGTGTCCACTATTCCGAACCACCGAGCCGAATTCAAAATTTTGGACAGGTTTCCATCAACCAGCAGCTATAAGAGATCATCTTCAAAATTAATAAACACCACCACATGACCTACACTCTGATCACAGACAGCAGCAGATACGTGTCCATCGTTTCTGCCCAGTGGGGTGGTTGATCGGGATCGCGATCTGTCTGGCACCCGAACAGGGCCTATCCACGGTGGCGCGTCATCGCCTACAACTTTTCGACCCGGATCGGTCATTCATCAACTTTTCGTCAATGAAGTTAGCGATTTTTATCAATCAACTTGTCTTACGCTAATTGACACAAACGAATGAATTTTCAAACTGTTATGAAGAATGGGGCGCTTGAGCTGAATTCTCATCGTTAGTAGCTGCAAAATTTTGCAGATTTTTTACTATCGTCAAATCTGCACCGAGACAGCACAACAAGCGACACTGGCAGCCGACAACCGTCGTAATAGCAATAATGATTGATGACTTATTATTACGAACTAACGAATTTTTATGGAATATTCCTCACTGCAAAAGAAAAACCAATCAAGAAAAATATGTACCGTCAACTGGGGGGAAGATGATCATTGAGGTGAAGATGATCATTTGATGTGTCAGTCATTTCATTTCATTTATTTGGTTAACATCTAAACAGATAACACTGAATCAACAATTTGACGCCACAATACACGGTTCGAGGCCGCATCTCTCCATCCTCGTATACGCCCCACGCTCGCCAAGTCGTTCTGCACCTGGTCTGCCCATCTCGCTCGCTGCGCTCCACGCCGTCTCGTACCTGCCGGATCGGAAGCGAACACCATCTTTGCAGGGTTGCTGTCCGGCATTCTTGCAACATGTCCTGCCCATCGTACCCTTCCGGCTTTAGCTACCTTCTGGATACTGGGTTCGCCGTAGAGTTGGGCGAGCTCATGGTTCATTCTTCGCCGCCACACACCGTCTTCTTGCACACCGCCAAAGATGGTCCTAAGCACTCGCCTCTCGAATACTCCGAGTGCTTGCAAGTCCTCCTCGAGCATTGTTCATGTTTCATGTCCGTAGAGGACTACCGGTCTTATAAGCGTCTTGTACATGACACATTTGGTGCGGTGGCGAATCTTTTTCGACCGCAGTTTCTTCTGGAGCCCGTAGTAGGCCCGACTTCCACTGATGATGCGCCTTCGTATTTCACGACTAACGTTGTTGTCAGCCGTTAGCAAGGATCCGAGGTAGACGAATTCCTCGACCACCTCGAAGGTATCCCCGTCAATCGTAACACTGCTTCCCAGGCGGGCCCTGTCGCGCTCGGTTCCGCCCACAAGCATGTACTTTGTCTTTGACGCATTCACCACCAGTCCAACTTTTGTTGCTTCACGTTTCAGGCGGGTGTACAGTTCTGCCACCTTTGCAAATGTTCGGCCGACAATGTCCATGTCATCCGCGAAGCAAATAAATTGACTGGATCTGTTGAAAATCGTACCCCGGCTGTTACACCCGGCTCTCCGCATAACACCTTCTAGCGCAATGTTGAACAACAGGCACGAAAGTCCATCACCTTGTCTTAGTCCCCGGCGCGATTCGAACGAACTGGAGTGTTCGCCCGAAATCTTCACACAGTTTTGCACACCATCCACAGTTTGTGCAGGCAAGTGGCCAGCTTTTCCGGGCCCATCTTGATGAGCTCAGCTCCGATACCATCCTTACCAGCTGCTTTATTGGTCTTTAGCTGTTGAATGGCATCCTTAACTTCCCTCAAGGTGGGGGCTGGTTGGCTTCCATCGTCCGCTGAACTGACGTAGTCATCTCCTCCGCTGCCTTGACTTTCACTGCCTGTACTCTCAGCGCCATTCAGATGTTCCTCGTAGTGCTGCTTCCACCTTTCGATCACCACACGTTCGTCCGTCAAGATGCTCCCATCCTTATCCCGGCACATTTCGGCTCGCGGCACGAAGCCTTTGCGGGATGCGTTGAGCTTCTGATAGAACTTGCGTGTATCTTGAGAACGGCACAGCTGTTCCATCTCCTCGCACTCCGCTTCTTCCAGGCGGCGTTTCTTCTCCTGAAAAAGGCGGGTCTGCTGTCTCCGCTTCCGTCTATAACGTTCCACGTTCTGCCGGGTACCTTGCTGCAGCGCGACCGCCCGCGCTGCGTCCTTCTCCTCCAGAATCTGTCTGCACTCTTCGTCGAACCAATCGTTCCGTCGACTTCGACCCATATACCCGACGTTGTTCTCCGCTGCGTCGTTAATGGCTGCTTTGACTGTATTCCAGCAGTCCTCAAGAGGGGCCCCATCGAGCTCACCCTCTTCCGGCAACGCTGCCTCGAGATGCTGCGCGTATGCAGTGGCGACATCAGGTTGCTTCAGTCGCTCTAGGTCGTACCGCGGCGGTCGTCGGTACCGAACATTGTTGATGACGGATAGTTTTGGACGCAGTTTAACCATCACCAGATAGTGGTCAGAGTCGATGTTAGCGCCACGATATGTCCTGACGTCGATAATGTCGGAGAAGTGCCGTCCATCAATCAGAACGTGGTCGATTTGTGATTCTGTCTGCAGTGGTGATCTCCAGGTGTACCGGTACGGGAGGCTGTGTTGGAAGTAGGTGCTGCGAATGGCCATATTCTTGGAGGCGGCGAAATCAATTAGTCGTAGGCCGTTTTTGTTCGTCAGCCGGTGAGCGCTGAACTTTCCAATAGTCGGTCTAAACTCCTCCTCTTGGCCAACCTGAGCGTTCAAATCTCCTATGATGATTTTGACGTCGTGGCTTGGGCAGCTGTCGTACTCACGTTCCAGCTGCGCGTAGAATGCGTCCTTATCATCATCAGTGCTTCCGGAGTGTGGGCTGTGGACGTTGATTATGCTGAAGTTGAAGAACCGGCCTTTGATCCTCAACCTGCACATTCTTTCATTGATCGGCCACCACCCGATCACGCGCCTTTGCATATCGCCCATCACTATGAAAGCTGTTCCCAGCTCGTGTGTGTTGCCGCAGCTCTGGTAGATGGTATGATTACCTCTAAACGTTCGCACCATTGATCCCTTCCAACAAACCTCCTGCAGCGCTACGATGCCGAATCCACGGTCCTTGAGCACATCGGCGAGTATGCGTGTGCTCCCGATGAAGTTGAGAGATTTGCAGTTCCACGAACCGAGTTTCCAATCGCTAGTCCCTTTTCGTCGCAGTGGTCTTCGCCGATAGTTCCGGTCCGTACTCTCTTGTTGATTGTTCGTTGCTTATGATTTTTAAAGGCTGGCTTGCAGGGCCTGACACCAAACCCCTAAATTTCCGGAGGACCATTCCTCCTTCTTTCCGGTGGACCCTGGTGCACAGTTTCACCTAGAGTCCCTCGCTGGCACTTAGATGATGATCAGCCGCCCATAACATGGAGAACAGACGCTGTTGGGAGCCGCTCCCAACGTGGAGAACACACGCTCAATAAGATTTGCACCTCCGGAGAGGAGCAAACCCCCCCTTCCCTGTCAGCATACGACCATAGTTCCCACCGGGGTTGGTTACCCAATCTTCCCTAAGGTTGCTCGTATCCCGGCCAGCACCGCGGGGAGGTAGGGATAGGAGTTGCTGGGTAAGAGGCTAAGGACCGCGAGGTGGGGTCTATTTTATTCCTTCAGGTACGCGAAGTACCAATGGTACGCTTTACCCAGCATTTGCCGTGTCAGTCAAAAGTGCCAAATTTTTTTATTAAACGGTAGTCAACAATATTCTCCGTTCAAGTAATGTTACCGCTAGGTAGAAATCCGAGTTTTTCGATTATAATCATGAAAATGTATTTTGTGGAAGAAAGAGAGAGATAGTCAAAAATGACGCTATTTTCGTTTCAAATACTGACTTCTTAGACTTCTTTACGTAGTAAATTCAACATTCATACAAATAACCTAGTGTATTTTGACTACTAGGTTATAATGGTTTTAGTAGAGCTTTCTTGATCAACTTCACCCCAAAACAGGTTATTCAAAAAAAATGTGTGATAATTTAATTTATTTTAATAAATGCGAACGCATTTCAGAAAACTAAAGTTGTTGATTATCGCAACGTATAGCAGTACATGTTTTGAAAATATTTCTTTCGATTTAAAATGTAAACACACATTGTTATTGCATGTTTTGTCTTAAAAATGATCATCTTTCCCCCAGTTGACGGTATACAATTATTTTGGAGCTTTTTGCTTTCATTAAGGCGAAAGGAAGATTCATCAAATGGATGCTTGGGCCGATATTAGACAAAAGGAGTAGACAAGCTTTTTTTTTCTTCTTCTTCTTATTGGCATCACATCCCCCACTGGGACAATGCCGCCTCGCTGCTTAGTGTTCATTAAGCACGTCCACAGTTATTAACCGCAAGGTTTCTAAGTCAAGTTACCATTATGGCATTTGTATATCATGAGGCTAACAGGATGATACAAACCGAAAATTGCCGAGACCTGCACCGGGAATCGAACCCAGCCACCTTCAGCATGGTCTTGCTTTATAACCGTGCATCTTGCCGCTAGGCTAAGGAGGGGAGTAGCTGATACCTTTTAAAAAGAAAGCGTCTGTACAGTATAAGGCGAAGGGAGGGGTAGTTTCTTCCTTAAATTGTGGTGCCTGCTCAGTGCAAGGCAAGGAGAGAAGATAATCCCTTTATTATATGAATATTTTTGCTCGGCATAAAACGAAAGGAAAATTTTTCAAATGGAGTCGAAAGACGAAAGGAGTAAATAATAACTTCTTTGAAGGAAGAAGTCTGCCCACTACAAGGTCAAGGGAGGAGATAATGCCTTCTCTAAATCAATAAAACGAAAGGATGAGTCTTCAAATTGATGCGTCTGTCCGGTATAAGACGGAAGGAATAGAAAATGGCTGCTTTGGTATAAGGCGAAGGGAGGGGTGATGCCTTCTTTAAAAGAACATGTTTGCCACTGGCGGAGACAGAGGAGGGGCACCACGCGATGCAATCACACCATTGTTCTCAACGGCTATTATTCTTGCACCAAGCGGTGCCCCACCATATAACAATAGCTGGCTCCGCCGGTGATGTTTTCTCGGTATAAGGCGAATGGAGGGATTTTCAAATGGATGCATCTGCCGGATTCAAGGCAACTAGAGAAGATGTTTGTCTCCGTTTGGTATAATGTCGTTTGGCATAATGGCTGTTTGGTATAACGGTTGTTTGGCATAACGGCCGTTTGGCATAATGGTCAAGGGTCATTTAACATAATTCTTATTAGAGCTGTGCCATTGATGATTGTACTCTGTTTGCATTAAGTCGTTTGGCATAATGCCTTTTGGGATAATGTCATATGGCATAAAGTGGTTTGGCGTAATGGTCTTTTGGCATAATGGTCGTTTGGCATAAAGGGCATTTCACATAATTGTTATTATAACTTTGTGATTGATGAATAACATTAAGCCATTTAGCTTCATTGATTCTACCATGAAACATTGGACACATGATTATTCGAGGCGACGAAAGAAGAAGGCTCCTGTAAAAAGAGAAATATTTCAAATATTGACAGTGTCAATTTGACACACCTACTAGCAAGATAAATCTTTTTGGATTTAATTGGATATTGGAGAGGGGTGCCCTGTAGCGTAGTTGGCTACATGTTCGCCTTACAAGCGGACGGTCATGGATTCGATTCCCAGCCCCTCCATCAAACCCTCGTCAGTTGCCGGATCCGCAGCCCACACGGTGGCGTTTTGGGCACGATATGGACAAACGAACACAATGGACTCATATGCTAGAAAACTTGCCCATTGCGCGTTCTCCCTTTTATTAGGAAAAATATTCCTATTCTCACATGCGTTATGATAAGTATTTTTTTAAAAAGAAAGTCAATGGCCAGAACTGCAGATGTGCATGCGTGCACACTTGGTGGCCGACATGGTGAAGCCAGCGGTTTGGCACAACCTGGACATGCAATTAACGGCCGCCTGGAGCTTCCTCCTGGTAGGCAAAAACGTCTTCCATTGGCACCAGGCACAGGGTGACGGCTGTCACGGAACCCTGGGGTACACCGGTTTCCGAGTAGGACTCGTGTTGTCGGTCGTTCAATCGGCCGGTGGTTTCCAGGTGCTGTGTCAATCTCCGGTTGACCATTCGCTTCATGATTTTCTACCCGACGTTGGTGAGCGCAATAGGGCGATAGCTTCCTGCCTCGTTTGCTGGGCCTATATGCTTCGGGATGGGAACGACGAGGTTTGATTTCCACCCGGCGGGTGGAGGGCTTGGTTGGTGGCGGGGGGAGCGTACAGTCCGACCATTCCTTGTTTATGGCCTCCAGGAGGGCCGATTTTCCGTCCGGGGGAACTGTTTTGGAACATTGGGTACCCAGTGGAGTCAGGACCCGCTGACTTACCCTTTCCTTTTGCCAACGCGAAATCCAACTCGGCCAGCGTAAAGAGACGGTTGAAGGCTTTTCCGTCGTCCGGTGGGACCTGGAAGGCGGCGATCTCTGAAGCAGGAGCTGGGTTCTTCTTCCGGAAGGCTTCCGGATAGCTGGCGTAGGAGGATTGTTGGTGAAAGTGGTCGGCAAGCGCGTCCGCGATTACCGATGGGTCTCGTTCGGTGACTCCGTCAATGGAAAGGGTGATGCACGGTGGAACACGGTGCTTCCTCTGGCGTTGTTACGGCTGCTACCCCATGATCGATGAAGGCCGTCCTGCAGAACTCCGACTGCGGCAGATTGGTACACGTTCTGCTTGACTCCAACAAACCACTTGTAGCGATCGCCAAAGGCTCGGTCCATGGCTGCGGGCGTAGCTCGGTGGACCTTTTGAAGAGCTATGGCTATCGGTTCGGCGCTTGAGACCAACAGCTCCAGGTCGCACAGGTTGTTGAAGAAGCCGTTTGCGTTCCATTGTAAGGCTAGCGTTGTGTGTTGTGTTGCAGATCCGGAACCCACAACCGGCGGAGATGGGGAAGGCGACGGGCAAAAAGTAGTGTTAAACCGTGAGTTAGGCGGGGGTGTTTCCCCCCCCCCCAGAGCTCCTCCGGAGGCAGGTCCTTTGCCTTATTTTGTTTCTTGACCAGTCGTGTTTCTCCAGTAAGCGGATCGGCCGGTCGTCGAAATTTAGTTTTGCTTTGGGATTTGTGTTTTTGTTATTCGTGAGCGAAGCCATGGCTAAGTTTTGTAAAGAATTTGGGATTGAATTAATAAAAACAACACCATACTGGCCTTCCCCAACGGAGAAGTTTCACCACAATCCACCATGGATGTTGTTCAACTGTTTGACAGTTCCCTTATATCTGAGTTTTCAGGGCTCGAAGATGTTTCGCGGTTAGTCCATTTTTGAAGAAGTTTCGTCAGTTTTGCCATTGTCGTTTGCTTCATTGCTGCTGGTACTGCTGCATCCCAAACAGTCTTCATCCAACGTGCGTTGATTGGCAGACAAACGTTGCATGATGAAGAAGAAGCATAAAGATGATATTCAAAAAAAAAAAATGCACTGGGAAGCATGCGAAGAACATTTTGAAACTCTTTTTTGCCTTTCTCGTATACAAAGTATACGTAAAGGCTATATGTTCGCTCCAAAAACAAACTTTTGATCCGAGGACCGGAGACCCATAGTGTTATATACCAATCGATTCAGCTCGACGAATTGGAGTGATGTCTGTGTGTGTGTATGTGTGTGTGTGTATGTGTGTGTGTATGTGTGTGTATGTGTGTGTGTATGTGTGTGTGTGCGCAAAAAGTTTAGCTCACTTTTTAGGCACTTATCCTCAACCGATTTGCTCTCAACAAGTTTCATTCGACGCAGAATCCTATCCCATTGTTTCCTATTGAAAATTGACCCGATCGGACTATGGGCTTAGAAGTAATGGCCAGAATACTTTTTTTTTCATATAAAAGCACATTAAAAAGTCTAGCTCACTTTTTGGGCACTTATCCTCAACCGATTTGCTCTCAACAAGTTTCATTCGACGCAGAATCCCATCCCATTGTTTCCTATTGAAAATTGACCCGATCGGACTATGGGCTTAGAAGTAATGGCCAGATCGGACTATGGGCTAAGAAGTTATGGCCAAAATACTTTTTTTCATATTAAAGCACGTTAAAAAGTCTAGCTCATTTTTTAGGCACTTCTCTTTAACCGATTTGCTCGCAACAAGTTGCATTCGACACAGAATCCTGTCCCATTGTTTCCTATTGAAAATTGACCCGATCGGACTATGGGCTTAGACGCTATGGCCAAAATACTTTTTTTCATATTAAAACACGTTAAAAAGTCTAGCTCATTTTTAGGCACTTATTCTTAACCGATTTGCTCGCAACAAGTTGCATTCGACACAGAATCCTGTCCCATTGTTTCCTATTGAAAATTGGCCCGATCGGACTATGGGCTTAGAAGTTATGACCAAAATACTTTTTTTCAAATTAAAGCACGTTAAAAAGTCTAGCTCATTTTTCAGGCACTTATCCTTAACCGATTTGCTCGCAACAAGTTGCATTCGACACAGAATCCTGTCCCATTGTTTCCTATTGAAAATTGGCCCGATCGGACTATGGGCTAAGAAGTTATGGCCAAAATACTTTTTTTCATATTAAAGCACGTTAAAAGTCTAGCTCATTTTTAGGCACTTATTATTAACCGATTGGCTCGCAACAAGTTGCATTCGACGCAGAGTCCTGTCCTATTGTTTCCTATTGAAAATTGACCCTATCGGACTATGGGCTTAGAAGTTATGGCCAAAATACTTTTTGCCTTTCTCGTAAACTAAGTATACGTAAAGGTTATATGTTCACTAAAAAACAAACTTTTTATAGAAGGCTCGGAGACCCATAGTGTTATATACCAATCGACTCAGCTCGACGAATTGAGATGATGTCTGTGTGTGTGTATGTGTGTGTGTATGTGCGCACCAAAAAAGCAAAAAGTCTCGCTCACTTTTTTTGTACTTTCCCTTGACCGATTTCTTCGCAACAGGTTGCATTTGACGCAGTATTCTGCCCCATTGTTTCCTATTGAAAATTGACCAGATCGGACTACGGGCTTGGGAGTTATGGCCAAAATACTTTTTCTCATAAAAAAGCGCGTAAATAAATCTAGCTCACTAATGCTCTCATTTTAAACCGATTTCCTTGCAACAGGTTGCATTCGACGCAGAATCTTGTCTCATTATTTCCTATTGAAAATTTGCCGGATCAGACGATGGGCTCAGAAGTAATACTTTTTTTTTACCGCAGGAGAAAGGCATCATCACCGCTGGGTGGATTAATCTGGGTTTTTTAATTCTAGAAGCAATTAAATTAAAAACGGTTAGCAGCGCGAGGTCGGAAATATCTTATCTTCTTTTTCTTCTTCTTCTTATTGGCATTACATCCCCACACTGGGACAGAGCCGCCTTGCAGCTTAGTGCTCATTAAGCACTTCCACAGTCATTAACTGCGAGGTTTCTAAGCCAGGTTACCATTTTTGCATTCGTATATCATGAGGCCAACACGATGATACTTTAATGCCCAGGGAAGTCGAGACAATTTCCAATCCGAAAATTGCCTAGACCGGCACCGGGAATCGAACCCAGCCACCCTCAGCATGGTCTTGCTTTGTAGCCGCGCGTCTTACCACACGGCTAAGGAGGAGGAAATATCTTATACTGTGTATAAAGTGCAATATCACAAAATATTTTTTTAATCATAATGATGTGGTTATTATAATTATTTGAGGTTATGGCTTTCAGTCGTCTTATGAGTACAGACGGGTTTTCTTTTTTTATCCGACGTTTCGGTTTCATATATTGTACCTTTATCAAGGAGTCTGTGGACAATGGTGGATTATGTTGTATTGATGTTGTATGTTGTGTATGTTCAGGATTACTTACTAACTAAGTCCCGCTTTATTATTACATTGTCTTAGCATAGAACGTTTTGTCACAACTTTATGTTAACTGCAATAAACGAGAAACACTGATTGTAACAGGCGCACTCACTGTGTAGGTGGTCTTCATAAATTTACTTACATCGCCCCTCTATTTTTCCATAGGGGCTGCGAATTTGAATTTATCCGGACACCAGGAATTACCACTTCTATTCTGTTTGTATCGAACTGTGTTGTGATGGCGTTTCTGTCTGTCTGTTTGCTCTATTACACTGATTGTTTTTGAATGTGTGGAGTATGCCGGCATACGTACTGCTGAGGTTGTCTGTGTCTGTGCGCTTGTTGACTGTGTTCTGTGTGTTTATAATATGGCATGTTTCTAGAATGTGTAGATTTTGTTTCTTAAGACTAGAGTCTAGAACGTGTGTGCGATCGAATGCGAAAGCATGATGGTTCTCGATGGAATGATCGAGTAACGCTGTTCGTTCTCGCATTGCTGCTACCTCCTGATCTTCTGCTGATTTCCCTTGATCCCACATAGTTTGTAATCGGTTGGAACAGGAGCGGTGGCCGGCAATTCTTGTTTTCAGCTTATTTGACGAAAAAAAAAAAAAAAAAAAAAAAAAAACAATCAGTGTAATAGAGCAAACAGACAGACAGAAACGCCATCACAACACAGTTCGATACAAACAGAATAGAAGTGGCGCTAAAAACGTACTACACGATAGTTCCTGGTGCCCGGATAAATTCAATTTCGCAGCCCCTACCGAAAAATAGAGGGGGCGATGTAAGTAAATTTATGAAGACCACCTACACAGTGAGTGTGCCTGTTACAATCAGTGTTTCTCGTTTATTGCAGTTAACATAAAGTTGTGACAAAACGTTCTATGCTAAGACAATTTAACAATAAAACGGGACTTAGTTGATAAGTAATCCTGAACATACACAACATACAACATTAATACAACATAATCCACCATTGTCTACAGACTTCTTGATAAAGGTACAATATATGTAACCGAAACGTCGGATAAAAACGTTAAACCCGTTTTTGAGCATAAGAAGACTGAAAGCCATAACCTCAAATATCATTATCATAGTCGATCTCTCCTAGAAAGGTGGTTATTATAAAATATAAGAAATTTCTGACCCCGCTGACTGCTAACCGTTTTTAAATCAATTGCTTCTAGAATTTTCTTCGTATGCTTGCCCGTGAATTTTTTTTTCGACTATCATCTTTTCTGTTTCTTCTTCTTCATGCAACATTAGACTGCCAATAAGATTTAAACGAAATTTCAGAAACTCTGTCTTCCAAATCCACTGATTTCAGATGATCAGTTTCCTGGCTTTGATTTAGTGGCGTTGCAGTTGATGGTTCTTGAAGACTGAACTTTTTGAATGTATCGTCGTTCGTCGGTTCCGAATGGCGCTTTTCGTTTGATTTGTATCTCCTTTTTGCCTTTCTCGTATACAAAGTATACGTAAAGGCTATATGATCGCTCCAAAAACGAACTTTTGATTGGAGTCCCGGAGACCCATAGTGTTATATACCGATCGACTCAGCTCGACGAATTGAGGTGATGTCTGTGTGTATGTGTGTGTGTATGTGTGTGTATGTGTGTGTGTGTGTGTGTATGTGTGTGCGCAAAATAATCTCACTCATTTTTCAGGCACTTATCCTTAACCGATTTGCTCGCAACAAGTTTCATTCGACGTAGAATCTTGTTTCGTAGTTGAAAATTGGCCCAATCGGACTATGGGCTTCGGAATTATGGCCAAAATATATTTATGTATAAGAAAAATTCTCACTCACTTTTTAGGCACTTACTCTAAGCTGATTTTCTCGCAACAAGTTTCATTCGACGTAGAATCTTGCCCAATTGTTTCGTATTGAAAATTGGCCCAATCGGACTATGGGTTTCGAAGTTGTGGCCAAAATTCATTTTTGTACATAAGAACACGTACAAAATTCTCACTCATTTTTCAGGTACTTATCTTTAACGGATTTTCTCGCAACAAGTTGCATTCGACGTAGAATATTGTCCAATTGTTTCGTATTGAAAATTGGCCCAATCGGACTATGGGATTCGGAGTTATGGCCAAAATGTATTTTTTCACAAGAAAAATTCTCACTCACTTTTAAGGCACTTACTCTTAGCTGATTTACTCGCAACAAGTTGCATTCGACGCGGAATCTTGTCCCATTGTTTCGTATTGAAAATTGGCCGAATCGGACTATGGGCTTCGAAGTTATGGCCAAAATCCACTTTTTCACATGATAAACACGTACAAAATTCTCACTCATTTTTCAGGCACTTATCCTTAACCGATTTGCTCGCAACAAGTTTCGTTCGACGCGAAATCCTGTCCCATTGTTTCGTATTGAAAATTGGTCGAATCGAACTATGGGCTTCGGAGTTATGGCCAAAATATATTTTTTTACAACAAAAATTCTCACTCACTTTTTAGACACTTACTCTTAGCTGATTTACTCGCAACAAGTTTCATTCAACGCAGAATCTTGTCCCATTGTTTCGTATTGAAAATTGGACAGATCGGACTATGGGTTTCGAAGTTATGGCCAAAATCCACTTTTTCACATGATAAACACGTACAAAATTCTCACTCATTTCTCAGGCACTTATCCTTAACCGATTTGCTCGCAACAAGTTTCGTTCGACGCGAAATCCTGTCCCATTGTTTCGTATTGAAAATTGGTCGAATCGAACTATGGGATTCAAGTAATGGCCAAAATACATTTGTTGACAAAATTCTCACTCATTTTTTAGGCAGTTACTTTTAGCCGATTTGCCTGCAACAAGTTGCATTCGACGCAGAATCTTGTTCCATTGTTTCGTATTGAAAATTAAACAGATCGATATTAAACAGATATGGCCAAAGTTTATTTTTTTGCCTTTTTGCCTTTCTCGTATACAAAGTATACGTAAAGGCTATATGTTCGCTCCAAAAACGAACTTTTGATAGGAGTCCCGGAGACCCATAGTGTTATATACCGATCGACTCAGCTCGACGAATTGAGGTGATGTCTGTGTGTGCGTGTGTGTATATGTGTGTGTGTATGTGTGTGTGTAAGTGTGTGCGCTAAATAATCTCACTCATTTTTCAGGCACTTATCCTTAACCGCAATTTGCTCGCAACAAAGTTGCATTCGACGCGGAATCTTGTCCAATTGTTTCGTATTAAAAATTGACTCAATCGGACTATGGGCTTCGGAATTATGGCCAAAATATATTTTTTATAAGAAAAATTCTCACTCACTTTTTGGCTTTTATTCTTAGCTGATTTACTCGCAACAAGTTGCATTCGTCGTAGAATCTTGTCCCATTATTATCCGTATTGAAAATTGGCGGAATCGGACTATGGGATTCGGAGTAATGGTCAAAATACATTTTTCAAAATGTACCCTCAGCCGATTTGCTCTCAGGAAGTTGCATTCGATGCAGAATCCGGTCCCATTGTTTCCTGTTGAAAATTGGCCGGATCGGACTATAGGATCAGAAGTTATGGTCAAAATACTTTTTTTCACCAAAAGTGCGTAGAAATTACTCACTCGAAAGAAACGAGAAAGGCACCATCACCGCTAGGTGGATTAATCTGGGTTTTTTTGTTATATTGTAAGTGGGCTTTTTACTCAAACATAATCTTCATGTGTTTTGTTTGTTTAATACTGATGCCAACTAGATGATGTTTACAATGTTTTAAACGAGCACAATATGATGCCATGATATATCTTTATTCTTTAACAAAATAGTCACAATTTAAAGTGGTATTCAAAATTAATCGTACAGGATAAAAAATGGCAGTCTCAGCGCATATGTAAACATTCAGTTTTAATATAAACCTTTGACGTCATTTCTTCCCTCGCTAAGCTTAACCGTAACAATGCTCTGTATACCGTGGTTAATCCATTATTCACTTTATTGATCTATAGGTATAGAACTGAACTGCTCAGAGGCCACAAGCGATGGAGTTGAGATACTTGTTCTTCTAAAAATTACGCTGTTTCCTGTTCCTGGTAAATAAACACCTTACGAAATCCATCACAGTAATTAGACGCACTCGGGGTCTCCAGTAGCCTTACAACCAAAGGCGTGGGATTGCTTATCCGGAGATGGCGAGGTCGATTCTCGGACCTGTGTAGGATATTTTTCTCGACATCCTGGGCATAGTGTATCCATTGTACTTGCGTACTTGACACTCAAGATACATACACATGCAATGACGAGCATAGAAAAAGCCTTCAATTAATAACTGAAGAAATGCTAATAGGATACTAAGTTGAAAATCAGGTCAAATTCCAGTTGGAATGTAGAGCCATTGAAGAAGAAGAAGAAGGAGAAGAAGAATTAGACGCACTTGGACAATAGAATTACATCAACCTCTCCCATCAAGCTAATATCAGCACGCAATTTGATGCAGTAATTACAACACAACAAAAACAAATAACATCCATAATTTGAAAGAGCGTTTAAAAGTAAGTAGTTGAACAAGATGCCCTTTCAACTATGGCATCCGACCCATCCAATAACCATAAACTAACCCATCTAGGGTCGAAGCACGACGACATCGACGACGCATTGCATCCCATACCGCGGGTCAGCTTTCAAGTTCAACACCGTCACGCTACCGCTCCAATAATGGATGCGCGGCGCGGGTCTGTTAATCACAGTGTAATGCGTATTTGCATGGGACCGCAGACAATGCTTCACAGGCTTCAATTTACATTGTCGGCTAATTTGTATTAAATGGGCATTCGGGAGGTCATTTGCAACTATCTTATCACTAAACACCATCTGTTTGATGGTTGTTTCCATGAGATTTTAGTTATTTGAATTATCAATGATTATTATGGTCACGATCTTCTGCAGACACACCATAAGAACTTGCAACGGTATTTACGCACCCTTTTAGAGTCTGCGAATGTGGCTGGAATGTGAAATATTGTAAACGATCTTATAGTTAAAGATAAAACCCACGTTTATATTAGTATATGAATATGACATTCAATAGAATGAGTAGTAATCTTGTGAACTCTTATTCGACAAACCACCAACATAAAGCATCTCATAAAGCCTGAATTGCAACATTCTGCATGACGTTTTTTTCAAACCCTTCCATAATATCATTTGCTGATTAATGATCACTGATTGTTAGTGGCGGTACAAATCGCTACAAATTCGACAACCTTCCGTGTGCGCCGCAATTCACATTCCACATCTCGGTGCGCTTATCTCCAGTCTCCACTCTCCCGGCGTCATCGTCGTCGTCGTCGTGTGCCATAAATCATCTCCGAAGCATCATCCTCACTTAGCCCACGCGTTTTATGGGTTCATATGAGCTCGTGAAGCGTCAAATTCTTGAACCTTCTGCTCAGCGTTGAAGGTACAACAACCGCTTGAAAGCACCTTCATGGAAGCAAACATCTGATTTTATTATTGTTGATGCTCCACTTGACAATCTTGTTCCGTTTTACTGTCTGTATGGTAACAAATTGATGATCACAGTTCTGCATTTTTTCCTAACCACATAATACCTCTTTATGGTTTGGGCAGTTCTTGCAGTTCCAAATAGACCACTCAAAGGCACTCGAAGAACAAGATTCAGAAGTGTTTGAGTAAGTACGAGTTGCGCGGAACGACATGCCTCGTTAAGGACATCAGATGGCAGCGCGCATTCAATTTGCCAGTTCAAATAGTTAAGTTGCGTGGAAAATTAACCCGATACAGGTGCCTGATTTGGTTCGGAACGAAAGGATGAGGCCCGTTGCAGTAACCAGCACGTCGATTGTGGCACTTTTGAACTTGAACCAATTGATCATCTCTCTGTCAAAGGTTAACATACGGTGGGGGCAAATGTGACATATGGAGGAATCCAGCGAAGCTAATGGCGATCTAATCGGACCCCACTGCACTCCTTGGTTTGCTGGATGGTGAGTTATGACACGTCGCTTATGCCCCTGAGGCAGTTTGGTTCGGACCGAAGGGGTGAAAGGTAAACTGTACTTCGCTTAATGGTCGCTCAGCCAATTGGAGGGTCAGCAGGCAGCGTACTAAATTGATTGCGTGAAAGGATTTACGCTCCGAAGTTCAAGGGTTTGGACTGACGGAACACGTCAATATAATATGTAGTAGCTTCCTCGTTTTTTTAGCAACTGAAATCTAATTCGCTCGTATATTCAGGGGACCTTGAGACATCTACATCGCTTCGGCGCGGTCGAGTTCTGATTGTGTACGCTTGTCACTGGACAATGCGATTATGTTCTGCAACTGCTGGTCGGTAATGATAGTAATTAAATCGGACGTAATCATCTGCAATTCCTGCACGCAATGCAACAATGTATGGAAGTCTATTTGAAAATTGGAGCTGGAAAACATGAACAAATTTGTTTCATCTGGTTTATCTATATGTGGACGGATAATTATTAATTAGCTTTTATGAGTTATTCAGAATGTCATTTGTCAATATCAAGCAGTTGTTTTCCATTTTATTTTGGGACCGTCCTTACCCAAGTAACAATTAAGGTTGTATCAGAGTTTTATAGCGTTCTTCAAAACCTAATCTCAAAACCTTCCATGCAGTCCTCGCAGTTTCCACAACCTCCTGTAGATTTCTATAAAACCATGTTACAGCCAGTTGGCCCAGTTTTATTGCAATCATTAAAACCTAATATGCGTTCCAGTTCAGAACCAACGGTTTTATAATATACTTCAAGTCTCACATAAAACATGCAACATAAAACCTCCTCTAGACTTGGTGGTTTTGAGAACCACTATATAACCATGATACAACCACTTCATGACTATGATACAACAACAAATAAGCCGATAATGAAACAGTTGTCATCTCTCAGGTTGACTATTTGTTTATTGTTTGTACTCGAAAAAATATGCTTTTCCTCCTACAATACATGGGTTACATGTCAACAACAAAAATAAAAGAATTATTATCAGCCAGTTCAATAAAAGTTCATATCTGGCTTTGAGTGTTCTATGCATGTTTGAAGGCATGCCAGGGATTTTTCATGGTGAAACCATGATAAATAATCAGTATTTTAACAATGCGCTTCGTTAATTTGTTATTATTTAGAATTTTTCAAGTTTAATTGATTGCCTTAGTTAATTACTTTAAAAATAATTTCAATGAATAACCACTTTGGTTGATCAAATAATCAAAGCATTGTTCCTAAAACATATTAGGATGTCCAATTTTACCGTTTAAAAGGTGAAACAGAAATTTGCATGATATTTCGATTATGAAATTCATTATTTTTTTCATATCGACGACATTTTTTCGAATAAAGCTTCGATTGCATAAAAAATGCCTCTATATAACCATAACTCCTGAACTGGCCTTATCTGGGCATTTCAAACACCTAGAGGTTTTATCTTGGCCTTTTCAAGACCATGTTACGACTAGCAAGTTTTATCTTGGTCAAACCTAAAGCTTGGTAGTTTTATATATAATGACAACATGACAATATAGACAGATATAAAAAAATCATAAACAAACTTTTTCTGCCCTCGACATCGAATGCTACTACTAGTACTTTTAAAAATAAGTATTTCAATTAAAAAGCATTTAGTGGCAATTGTTAAATGGTATGTTTTGTACCATAAAAGTGTTTTACTCGTGTTAAATTGGCAAAGCATGTATGGATTAAATACATATTTTCATACCCCTCATGGGCAAATGCTGTTTGAACAGTTTTTTCAACGACTTAAATATATAAGGGAACTGCTCCTGGATTTCATCTCATGGCTCCGATGTTCATCCCATTAAAAGCAGAGAAATGGAAAGGTATTTGATTGTGATTTGTGGGGTACGCATGTTAACAAAAAAACAACAAAATTGGTGCCGTATTTCTTTGCTTCCCGATAAGATGATTCTATGTTCAGTGGGTGAGATGGAGATCGGAACAGTTCCCCTACATAATTCACGACGTAGAAAAAACTGCTAATGTTTTTTTTTCATTTTCGACTGAAATCGAAATGAAAAGACTTGGGTCAAACAATTTGTGCTGAAAATTTGGTTTCTATCCATAGTAGTTTCAAGCTTCGTATTCCTATGCAGGTCTTCTTCAGGAGTAAAGGTTATATGTGGGTTTTATACAGGACTCTACGAAACTTGGCAGCTTTTATAAGTCTTGATCAAAACCAACATTTAACTTAACTGCTGGCTTTATGTCAGTTCCATTTTTTAGCTCTGAGGAGGAACACAGGAGCATTATAAAACCTAAAGAGCTGTGGTTTTATATTGGAATTCAAAACGTAGTTCTCAAGTACTCTTGCGGATCTAATTCAATGACAACTGAATAAAACCAAAATAAAACTTTAAGCATTTCTACATGCCGTAATAAAACCTCTATAAAACTAGCATAAATCTTCGAAGCATTGAGATTGTTACTTGGGTAGCCTAACATTGAGATATGTGCTTTAAATTATACTGAGTTCCCGGTTTAATTTTAAGAATCTTATGAGAATGGTAAATAAGATCTTGTTTCTTTTTTAAATCTGATTATCTGATGGTTCCGTTCCTCTAGATAAAAACTTTCGGATTAAGTGGGCCCCAATGAATCGCCTGCTTTGAGCGTGCTTACAGCGGCACACTAGGAGTTAACTTTCTAAAATCAGTATAGCGAAAGGCATCTAAGGTTCGATTTCTCAAAATTAGGCACCTTCATCGAAAATTTATTTGGTATGCGTAGTGGTGGATACCATCCTTCATAACCGGTACCAAATAGTTTTTCATGAAAAGTTTCTAATTTTGAGGAAACCTACGATAGATGTCTTTCCTCATACAAACATACAGTTACTCATACAGTTAACTCATGCTGGCTATTTGCGCATATACGATAGCGCCTGTATATGGAAGCGGCGGGTAGAAAATCACCCAATGCCAATAATTCATTGAGTAGAAATATTTTCAAATATCCATAAACACTTCAAAGCTGTATGAAAAATTCCAAAAAGATCATGATATCTACTTGGAATAAAATTCTATATCTAGTGGTGAGCTTCTGAAACCTCCAATATTAGGGGCAAAAATCTTCTTGACAAAAAGATGAAGTTTTACAAGAATTCGTTTGAACCATTGAAGCTTCGATACTATGAGTGTAAAAAATTCCGGAAAGGGGGTTTGGCCGGAAGACAATGAGCGAAATAACTTTATTGGCTTAATTGGAAGATAATCTAACTCTTGTCATATTGTGTTCGTCTTCTGATGAAGGCTTGTAACAAACTCTGTTGATGACAAAGGGGTAATGAGGTACAATATTCCCTAGCTAAGCAAAGACTGCTTTAATATCTTAGCTGTAACGATTTTGATAGGTATTTTTACCTCATGCAACAGTTAAACAATATAGCTAGCTTATGCCATTTTAAAATTGTAGAAAATCTCGATCATATTGATAATATTTACATTTCAAAAATGTGGTGATATTTCGTTGCCGGAAATCTCCTTCAAAATCGCCTTCAAGCTGGCAGATCTATGTGGCCGAACCATTTCTACAATTCCGAACCTATGCAAGAGCTTCAGTTCAGATAACAAATCTGGGATTTCAAAAGTACATCTGACCATGAATCCTATTGATTCAACCAGTTTGAGCTTCAAACTTGACTTACACAAAAGGTTATAATTTTAACAATCCTTTATAAAATTGGTGTTTCGAATCAATAGTTTAGAGTCCATCAGCGAAAATAGCACTTTTCCAAAAAGAAAAACAATTTTTTTACAGAAATAAGTTCCAATATTATTTTAATTATATAAAGTTTGTGCTGAAATCACCACTTCATGGGCTCCCAAAATGTGAGTCGCGGGGGGTTGTGGACTGATCAATGGTGGGTCGCAAAAGACTAGTTTTGATCCATACCTTCAACCTGTTTTGTCCCACAAATCTGGTCGAGCAACTGGATATGGATCTAAGTGATGAATAGATAACTAGAGAACAACAAATTTTATGAAGTTAATGGCCATTGTTATCTGTTATCCGAAAAAGGTGAAAATATGAATGCTAAATAAAGGCAGACACTCAGATATAGAAGGAAAAATATTTTCTAAACTAGCTCAAATCCAATCCAGATCCACTACTACATCTCGATAACTTCCTTATCTCGATATCGCTCAATCTCGATGTGTTCTGATAATATTTTGTTCTGGATTCACTCTCCTTATGTCGATATGTTAACATTTGTAGGCTACTAGACCATTTTTGGAGAATAACAAACATATCAACATCAAGAAATGACATTTATTTTGTTGTCGTTTTTCATAGCAACGAGCTTTTTGGATCTAGTACCCATTTCAATTTCCCTTCTATTCCTCGATCTCTCCCTATCCAATCCAAATAAATCGAAGCCAAATCCAACTTTATCCAATCAAAATCCAATTTAAATCCAATCGAGGCCTCATCCAATCTAAATTCAATCCAAATCAAATTTAAATCTAATGAAAGACCAATTCATATGCAAAACCAATCTAAATCAAATTTAAATCCAATCCAAATCCAATCCCAATCCAATCCAAAACCAATCCAAATCCAATCCAAACCAATCAAATCCAATCCAACCAATCAATCCAATCCAAACCAATCAAATCAATCCAAATCCAATCCAAATCCAATCAAATCAATCCAAATCCAATCCAAATCAATCCAAATCCAATCCAAATCAATCCAAATCCAATCAAATCCAATCCAAATCCAGTCAAATCCAATCAAATCCAGTCAAATCAATCAAATCCAGTCCAAATCCAATCCAAATCCAGTCAGTCAATCCAGTCAATCAGATCCAGTCCAGGTCAGTCCAAATCCAGTCCAGATCGGTCAGGTCAGTCAGATCCAGTCCAGATCCAGTCAGATCCAGTCCAAATCAGTCCAGATCAGTCAGATCCAGTCCAGATCCAGTCCAAGATCAGTCCAGATCCAGTCCAGATCCAGTCCAGATCCAGTCCAGATCGATCCAGATCCAGTCAGGTCCAGGTCAGATCCAGTCCAGATCCAGTCAGATCAGTCCAGATCCAGTCCAGATCCAGTCCAGATCCAGTCAGATCAGTCCAGATCCAGTCCAGATCCAGTCAGGTCAGTCCAGGTCAGATCCAGGTCAGTCCAGATCGGTCAGATCCAGTCAGTCCAGTCAGGTCGATCCAGTCCAGTCCAGTCAGTCAGGTCCAGTCAGTCAGGTCAGTCCAGATCCAGTCCAGATCAGTCCAGGTCCAGTCAGATCAGTCCAGATCCAGTCAAGATCGGTCCAGATCCAGTCCAGATCAGTCCAGATCGGCTGGAGTCAGTCAGATCCAGTCAGGTTTAGTCCAGATCCAGTCCAAGGTCAGTCCAGATCCAGTCCAGATCCAGTACAGATCCAGTCAAGATCAGTTCAGATCCAGTCCAGGTCCAGATCCAGTACAGATCCAGTCAAGTCAGTCAGGTCCAGTCAGGCCGGTTCAGATGCAGTCAGGTTTAAGGTGCAGTCAGGTTCAGGTCCAGTCAGGTCCAGTCAGATCCAGTCCAGATCAGTCAGATCAGTCCAGATCCAGTCAGGTCAGTCCAGTCCAGTCCAGGTCGGTCCAGATCCAGTCCAGGTCAGTCCAAGATCCAGTCCAGGTCAGTCCAGATCCGGTCAGGTCCAGTCCAGATCAGTCAGGTCAGTCCTAGATCCAGTCCTGATCCAGTCCAAGTCAGTCAAATCCAGTCCAAGATCCAGTCCAGATCCAGTCCAGATCAAGTCCAGAGTCAGTCCAGATCAGTCAGATCAGTCCAGTCAAGTCAGATCCAGTCCAGATCAGTCCAGATCCAGTCAAATCAGTCCAGATCCAGGTCGGTCAATCAGATCCAGTCCAGATCCAGTCCAGATCCAGTCCAAATCCAGTCCAGATCAGTCCAAATCCAAGTCAAATCAGTCAGATCCAGTCCAAGTCAGTCCAAGATCCAGTCAGGTCAGTCAGATCCAGTCCAGGTCAGTCCAGATCCAGTCAGATCAATCCAAATCAGTCCAGGTCAGTCAAGATCCAGTCCAGATCAGGTCAGGTCCAGTCCAGATCCAGTAAAGTCAGTCAAGATCAGATCCAAGTCAGTCCAGATCCAGTACCAGATCCAGTCCAGATCCAGTCCAAGATCAGATCCAAATACAGTCCAGTCCAGTCAGATCCAGTCAGTCCAGGCCAGTCCAGGTCAGTCCAGATCCAGTACAGAGTCAGTCCCAGTCCAGTCCAGTCCAGATCAAGGTCAGATCCAGTCAAAACCAGTCCAGTCAGTCCAGATCAGATGAAAGTCAGTCCAGATCCAGTCCAGATCCAGTACCAGATCCAGTCCCAGTCAGTCCAGATCAGATCCAAGTCAGATCCAGGTCAGTCAGGACCAGTCCAGATCCAGATCCAGTAAAGGTCCAGTCCAGATCAGGTCAAGTCAGGTCCAGATCCAGATCAAGTCAGATCCAGTCCAGTCAGTCCAAATCCAGTCCAAGTCAGTCAAGTCCAGATCACGATCCAGATCCAGTCCAGATCCAGTCCAGATCAGTCCAGTCAGGTCAGTCCAGATCCAGTCAGATCCAGTCAGGTCAGTCAAGGTCAGTCCAGATCCAGTCCAGATCAGTCCAGATCCAGTCCAGATCCAGTCCAGGTCAGTCCAGTCCAGTCCAGATCCAGTCCAGATCAGTCCAGATCCAGTCAGATCAGTCCAGATCCAGTCCAGATCCAGTCAGGTCAGTCCAGTCCAGTCCAGTCGATCCAGGTCAGTCCAGGTCAGTCAGATCAGTCCAGGTCAGTCAAATCGGTCAGTCCGATCCAGTCCAGGTCAGTCAGATCCAGTCCAGATCCAGTCAAGGTCGGTCAGGTCGGTCCAGATCCAGTCCAGATCAGTCCAGATCAGTCCAAGTCAGTCCAGATCCAGTCAAATCAGTCCAGATCAGTCCAGATCCAGTCCAGATCGGTCAGAGTCAGTCAGGTCAGTCAGATCCAGTCCAGATCCAGTCCAGATCCAAGTCAGTCCAGATCCAGTCCAGATCCAGTCCAGGTCAGTCCAGATCCAGTCCAGATCAGTCCAGATCAGTCCAGATCCAGTCCAAGTCCAGTCCAGGTCAGTCAGATCCAGTCCAGATCCAGTCCAGGTCAGTCCAGATCCAGTCAGATCCAGTCCAGATCCAGTCAGATCAGTCAGGTCGGTCCAGTCAGTCCAGATCCAGTCCAGGTCAGTCAGATCCAGTCCAGGATCCAGTCGATCAGATCCAGTCAGTCAAGTCCAGTCAGTCCAGGTCAGTCAGATCCAGTCCAGGTCGATCCAAGTCCAGTCCAGATCCAGTCCAGATCCAGTCAGATCCAGTCCAGGTCAGTCCAGATCAGTCCAGATCCAGTCCAGATCCAGTCAGATCAGTCCAGATCCAGTCAGATCCAGATCCAGTCAGATCAGTCCGATCCAGTCAGATCAGGCCCAGGTCAGTCCAGATCCAGTCCAGATCCAGTCAGATCGGTTCAGGTCAGATCCAGTCCAGATCCAGTCCAGGTCCAGTCAGATCCAGTCAGGTCAGTCCAGATCCAGTCCAGATCCAGTCCAGATCCAGTCCAGAGTCAGTCCAGATCAGTCCAGATCCAGTCCAGATCAGTCAGGTCAGTCAGATCCAGTCCAGATCCAGTCCAGGTCAGTCCAGGTCAGTCCAGATCCAGTCCAGGTCAGTCCAGGTCCAGTCAGATCCAGTCAGTCCAGATCCAGTCCAAATCCAGTCAGATCAGTCGATCCAGTCCAGGTCGGTCCAGATCGGTCCAGGTCGGTCCAGATCGGTCCAGATCCAGTCAAGATCCAGTCAGATCGGTCAGGTCAGATCCAGTGCAGATCAGGTCCGAGTCAGTCAGATCCAGTCCAAATCGGTCAGTCGGTCAGGTCAGTCAAGATCCGGTCAGGTCAGCTCCAGAGTCAGTCCAGTCGAGTCAGTCAGTCCAGATCCAGTCGAGATCCAGATGATCCAGTCAGGTCCAGTCCAGATCAGTCCAGTCCAGTCAGGTCAGTCCAGATCCAGTCAAGTCCGAGTCCAGTCGATCCAAGTCAATCCAGATCCGGTCCAGATCCAGTCAAGGTCAGTCCAGGTCAGTCAGATCCAGTCCAGATCCGGTCAGATCCAGTCAAGATCCAGTCAGATCAGTCAGGATCAGTCCAGATCAGTCCAGATCCAGTCCAGATCCAGTCCAGATCCAGTCCAGGTCAGTCAGGTCAGATCCAGTCCAGATCCAGTCAGGTCCAGTCCAGATCCAGTCCAAGTCAGTCCAGGTCCAGTCCAGATCGGTCAGATCGATCCAGATCCAGTCCAGTTCCAGTCAGGTCAGTCAGGTCAGATCAAGTCCAAGTCAGTCCAGATCAGTCAGTCCAGATCAGGTCCAGTCAGATCCAGTCCAGATCGGTCAGGTCAGATCCAGTCCAGATCCAGTCCAGATCAGTCAGATCCAGTCCAGGTCAGTCCAGATCCAGTCAAAGTCAGTCCAGATCGGTCCAGATCCAGTCCAGATCCGGTCAGATCGGTCCAGATCCAGTCCAGGTCAGTCCAGGTCAGTCCAGGTCAGTCCAGATCAGTCCAGATCCAGTCCAAGATCCAGTCAGATCCAGGTCAAGTCAGTCCAGATCAGGTCCAGGTCCAGTCAGATCCAGTCAGGTCAGATCCAGGTCAGTCCAGATCCAGTCAGATCAGTCAGGTCAGTCCAAGATCGGTTCCAGGTCGATCCAGTCCAGATCCAGTCTAAGTCAGTCCAGATCAGTCCAGATCCAGTCCAAGATCCAGTCCAGGTCAGTCCAGATCCAGTCCAGATCAGTCAAGATCCAGTCCAGGTCAGTCCAGATCCAGTCCAGATCAGTCCAGATCCAGTCCAGGTCAGTCAGATCAGTCCAGATCAGTCAAATCCAGTCAGATCCAGTCCGATCCAGTCCAGATCCAGTCCAAATCAGTCCAGATCCAGTCCAAATCAGTCAAATCCAGTCAAATCCAGTTCAGATCAGTTCAAATCAGTCAAATCCAGTCAAATCCAATCCAGATCAGTCTGAGTCAGTCCAAATCCAGTCCAGGTCAGTCTAAATCAGTCCAGATCCAGTCAAGTCCAGTCAAATCCAGATCCAGTCCAGATCCAGTCCAGATCCAGTCCAAATCAATCCAGTCCAGTCAGATCCAGTCCGATCCAGTCTAAATCAGTCCAAATCCGATCCAGATCCAGTCCAAATCCAGTCCAAGTCAGATCAGTCCAATCAGGTCGATCAAATCAGTCCAGATCAGTCCAAAGTCGATCAAGTCAGTCAAATCCAGTCCAAATCCAGTCAATCCAGGTCAATCCAGTCAGTCCAGATCCAGTCCAGGTCAGTCCAAATCAGTCCAGATCCAGTCAGGTCAATCCAGTCCAGTCCAATCAGTCAGATCCAGTCCAGATCCAGTCCAGATCAGTCAGGTCCAATCAGGTCAATCCAGATCCAGTCCAGATCCAGTCAATCCAGTCAATCAGTCAGATCCAGTCAAATCCAGTCCAGGTCAGTCCAAATCGGTCAGGTCAATCCAGTCAAATCCAGTCCAAATCCAGTCCAAGTCGATCCAGATCAATCGGTCAGATCCAGGTCAATCAAATCAGTCCAAGTCCAGATCCAGTCCAGTCAATCCAGTCAGGTCAGTCCAAGATCCAGTCCAGGTCAGTCCAAGATCCAGTCCAGATCCAGTCCAGATCAGTCAGATCCAGTCCAGATCCAGTCCAGATCAGTCAAGTCAGTCCAGATCAGTCCAGATCCAGTCAGGTCAGTCAGTCCAGGTCAGTCAGATCCAGTCAGGTCAGATCCAGTCCAGATCCAGTTCAGATCAGTTCAGGTCAGTCCAGATCCAGTCAAGTCCAGTCCAGATCCAGTCCAGGTCAGTCCAGATCCAGTCCAGGTCAGTCCAAGATCCAGTCCAGATCCAGTCAGATCAGTTCCAGTCAGTTCAGGTCCAGTCCAGATCCAGTCCAGATCAGTCAGATCGGTCAAATCCAGTCCAGATCCAGTCCAGGTCAGTCAGATCCAAGGTCAGGTCCAGTCAGTCCAGATCAGTCCAGATCCAGTCCAAGTCAGATCAGGTCAATCCGATCAGTCCAGTCAGTCCAGGTCAGTTCAGGTCAGTCAAATCCAGTCCAAGTCAGTCAGGTCAGTCAAGATCAGTCCAGATCAGGTCCAAATCAGTCCAGATCCAGTCAGGTCAGTCAGATCCAATCCAAATCCAGTCCAAATCCAGTCAAATCAATCCAGGTCGGTCCAGATCAGTCCAGGTCCAGTCAAATCCGGTTCAAATCCAGTCAAATCAGTCCAAATCAATCCAAATCAATCCAATCCAATCCAATTCCATTTCAAATCAATCCAAATCCAATCCAAATCCAATCCAAGCCCAATCCAAATCCAATCCAAATCCAATCCAAATCCAATCCAAATCCAATCCAAATCCAATCCAAATCCAATCCAAATCCAATCCAAATCAGATCCAAATCCAATCCAAATCCAATCCAAATCCAATCCAAATCCAATCCAAATCCAATCCAAATCCAATCCAAATCCAATCCAAATCCAATCCAAATCCAATCCAAATCCAATCCAAATTCAATCCAAATCCAATCCAAATCATATCCAAATCCAATCCAAATCCAATCCAAATCCAATCCAAATCATATCCAATCCAAATTCAAATCAATCCAAACTCAATCCAAATCCATCCAAATCTAATCCAAACTCAATCCAATCCATCCAAATCAAATTGGTTTATGATAAAGGCTTGTTGCGAGGTGCGTTTGTCAGTAACAAACTAGGGGAACTGTTCCGATTTCCATCTCACTGAACATATATTCATCTCATCGCAAAACAAAGAAATACAACACCAATCTTGTCGCTTCTTTTTGCTAATCCGCGTACTCACTGGTGAAAAAAATCACAAAAATAAGAAACAAACCAAAAATAGGAGATATGGGATGAAGTTCCGAACCGTTCCCCTATATTGACGACAAAGGGTATATTGTTACACGGAGAAAAACCAATCTAGTTTGAAACAACCAAAATGTTGGTTGAATTACAAACTAAAATTTTGGTTATTTTCAAGTCTGAGTTGTTTGATTCAAATTTCAAAGAACAGTTTGATACAACATACTTTTTTAGCTTGTTTCTACCTCCAAACGTATGGTTACTACAACATTAATTATGTTTATGTCAAACAAATATTTTAGTTTGTTTCAACCATTATTCGAGTTGAATTTAAATGTGGTGTGTTTTATATGTCAAACAACGTTATTAGGTTATTTCAATAAATTTGACATATTGAATCAAACAAAATGATTGTTTGATAAAAAAAAGAACCAGATGATTAATTTGTAGAATGTAAGCTTATTTTTAGGTTGTTCTTTATTTACCATCGTGCAGAGTGCATTGAAAATTTTGTCTGTAGCTTTGTCGTGAAATCCGGTCTGTAAGTGTTTCGTACGTAAATTTTCAAATGTTTCAGACGACATAAAAAATGAAGTGCAGTCATGTACATCTTCTTGGAACTCTCTATCAATGTATGTGAAACTGCCTTAGAATCATAACAGACAGATATTATTTCAATGTCATGCTTACTCCAGGCAAGCCTTTGATCTCCCGTCTTGAGAAATTTAGATATAAGAAGCTCCTGAAAGGTTAAAACTGAAGGCCCGATTATATCGATCCGGAACAGTATAGGACCATGTTTAAATTGCAAATATTATTGTATGACTGAACCAGGAGTTTAACGCCTCAAATTTTCCGGGCGACCGATGGGCAAAATAAATATTCATATAATAGTGATTCCATAAAAACACAACATACATTATTTCATATGATGATGAATAAAGTTATGATATTATGATTGATTTGTTTTTGTATGTATTAGAAATAAAAAGAAACTGAAGTAATGCGGTATTAATTATAACCATAATGCAGGTTAATTTAAACTAGAATTGATTGTTGCTTCAAAGTAGATTTTGTTAGTTTCAAACGAACCTGTTTGGTTGAATCAACCTAATATTTGCTTTAATTTTGTAGCTGTCAAAACAAAACAACCAACATTTTGGTTGTTTCAAACAAACCTTTGTTGAACTTATGTAAAACAGCTCGAGAAAAACAACTTTCAATTTTAGTTAGTTTCAAACAAAGTAATCAGTTGATTCAAACCAAAGTTTTGTTTGGGCCAAATTCAACCTAAACTTTAGGTTGAAGCAACCTCAGTTTTGTTTATGTTTACCATATTTTTTTCTCCGTGTAGGCGTTGCACGAATATTGATTCTCTGGATACAAATATTCATATTCTTTGCTTTCGCTAAACATTCTTTGCTATAATTTTCCATTGAAAATACAAATTATCCATGGGATAATTGTATTTAGGCCTTTTTTTTTTGCTTTCTTGTTATTTTTTTCGTACTTTCCAAAAGCTGTCGGACATAAAATAAATTTACTAGGCTAGATGTACCAGTTGTGGCTATAGCACCAGTTTTCGCACTAGTGATTTATTTTTCAAATGGCAATCAAATTACCGCAAACCAAGTTCATAACGATAAAGCATATTCATATGATACGATAACACCTTTGATCTCCTCCAAAACAAGCAAAGCATAATTGTAAAAATTGATTTTACCTAACTTTTGACGTCTTTTACACCAGTTGTCGCACTAGTGGTCCCTATTTGGCCAATCCCATAAGAAAACAATAGGATTTGCCAAATAAGGACCAAAATTAAGAATAGTGCCACAACTGGTGTATGCGTTCCTATTATGGATTAATCAATTTTGAGGATTATAACAAATTTTATTGTGGTTTTCACAGCTGTTCTAAGGAGCAGGAAGTAAAACCTTTCGCTTGATATATAAAGACCACCCACATGCCTTTTACTTATTTTCTAAAAAATAGTTGTTCTTAAGTATGGCGACAATTGGTACACCCACCCTACTTATATGGGCCTAATCAGGTAAAAGTAGTCGATACTGCTTGGGTGACCCAGGACCTTGTGAGGTGATTAGAGTCTCGGAGGCCGCTCAACAACACGCATAATCATCGTCTATCTCAGGGTAAGTTTATCATCTGATCAATCTTTCCCTTTGCGAAGACGGTCATAACACAGTCTGCACGCGATCTACAATAAATGTTTATCACAAAAAATAACACCCTACAACCATTTCATTGAGGTCAAAATGACCACCAGTCATGTTTCACCTTCATCACATGCGAATGCCTGGAATTCCATAGTAATTTGATAAATGTAAGTCTAATGGTTGTTCGTAAAGACCTTTATACCGTACACTTTCCAACTAATGTACTATTATGGCTGGGGGAGCGATTATTGTGTAATGATCGCAAAAAACGTTTTGGCATGCGATCATCTGGCATTCGGTATTGTGTTTCCTTACCGATCCAGTGCGCTTCGATAGGGCCCAGTTTGTCTAATCTAAATCGAACGATTGGCTGTCATGACTGTGATGCAGGTTGTCTACTCTATTCAACGGTAATTTTGGATCGATCTTAAGCATGTCTAACGAAATGAATAAAATTAATGATGTAACCTCACGACTGCCCTTGAATTGTTTTTTTTTTTTAATTTTAAGATAAAACGCAGACCCGCTACAAAAATATCGATCGATTCATTGACCGATCGCACCCTGCTCGGTCGATAATTGTCGCGTCGTCTTCATTGTCTGCATTGCTTTGGCCCAACTGGGTAATGGACTGAAAGTAAACGATGAAACGATTACCGAATATTGTCTGAGAATCTGGCTAAAAATAAGCGAATGCCGTTGCGTCACACAGTGGGCGAGTGCTAAACAACACATAGTTTTATGCCTCATTTTGCCCTTCAAATTATTTTTTAACAGTAATTTGTTAACACTGTTTTTGTTGTACCTCTATTTTGGGGATAAAATTGATTAAATTCAATACATTTTGTACAAATTTAATTCGCAAATTTGCCACCGTTCATCGGTCGTGGGAGATTCTCTTCACTTATTTCCTGTGCATTGGGTTTATGCTCTCCAGTCTCCATACTATGCGCTGCACGGCAATGAATTGGGAAACGTTGTAGACAGCCGGTCGGTGCCTTACCGAGGCGTGCTACACTTTTGAGCATTTTGTAGTCACTTGAATGAAAAGTGCGGATGAGTACGCGTATTTCTACTTGAGATGGTTTTGGAGGGCACTTGGTGATTGTGTTTAAGCGCTTGTTTAAGATGCTGTAAATAGTTTATTATTGGACGATGATGTTGACGGTGCGATTGCTGAGAACGAAGGTTACCAAGAATGGCAGAACTTTCAGAACAAGTCATTCAGTTACCGGAAAAAATGAGTGAAAGAGTCCCTTTCGAATATTCCAAGCCATTCGCGTTTGCTATTCCCAGTTGGAATGCACATCTCTCGCGCTGTCATTACCATGATGGTACTTGCACGATTAAGATAAGGTAACCCATGAATTGCCACAAAACGATATCCGTTTTATTTATTCTTCTTCAAAAGCTCACCTTAGGATAAAAAGGTAAACAATTTGCACGCGGAAGTGAATGTTCGCACATTCCCTTCTGCTGCTACATCAAGTACAGAAATGTTTTGCAAAATTATTATCATGCAATCGCAAATGGCTTTAAAAGTGGCTCAATTAGACTATGGAACCGGTTGCTTATGTTGCCTACAATGCGTCGATGATGGCGATAAATGCGCTTTGTGCACGATAATAAATATCTGACACTGGCGAGATTAGCCGGCCAAGGGCCGCAAATCTCGTTAATAAAGATACATAATAATAATCTGACACTAGTCCGGTACGATCCTGTGCACGCTGGGTAGACACCTTTACGTGGTGTGTTACGGGGTAAGATCTACCACGGTTACATTTCTAGCTACAGGCAAATACTGACCCAAAGAATACTTCCTCATTATACAACTCCGTGGTACTTATGAGGGTGTCGCTAAGTCGGAGGCCTCTCGTACCACATAAACACTTCCTTCATCTCCCTAGTTACGGTGAAGATGGGCGTAACCAGGAGTAGTAATCCTCATGCTTTTGTTATTTTTATTAAGACTGGAATCTAGGGACACTCCCCTTCTTGATTTCTGATAGCATTCTAGATAAGGATCTCAAAAGTAAAACATTGGTATCACTAGTGTCCAATTTACGAATTACACCGTAACAATGCTAACCTTCTTCTTCTTCTTTTTGGCATTACATCCCCCGCTGGGACATGTCCGCCGCGCTGCCGGTTTCTAAGGCATAGTTTTTCTAAGGTTTCTAAGCCATTCTTGCATTCATATATCATAAGGCTAACACACGATGATTTTTTTTTTTTGTCTCTGTCTTTCTGTCCTGTAGAGCACCGTTGCTCTGGCCATCCGGAAGATGCTCCCAGTCGAACCATTCTTCGAGCACGACGACACACCACATCGTCCCCGACGCCAAATGACCGGATGAGCTGCTGTAATTACTTGATTATGATGATTCCCGAATCCTAATCCCCGTCCATCCTTAAATATTGTAAACCTAACCTCGAGTCACCACGAGTACGTTAGCTTATTTCCCCCTATAATAAGAATATGTCGATTGTACATTTCACAAAGAAACGTGGCTCAGTAAAGTGTTATACACGCCTGAGCCTACCAAATAAACGAACTTGGAAAAAAAATAACACACGATGATACTTTTACGCCCAGGGAAATCGAGACAGTTAATAAACCGGAAATTGCCTAGACCGGCACCGGGAATTGATCCCAGCCACACTCATCATGGTCTTGCTTTAAGCCGCGCATCTTACCGCTAGGCTAAGGAGGACCTCAATGCTAATGCTAATTTGCATGATAAGGTAAATCACTACTACACATGGACCCAACCGTCTAATACGAGCTCAGCAATTTCCATTTAATTCCACTACATTTTGACTACAACAGCGAATATCAACGGACAGCAGGAGAGGACTATACGAGCGATCATCAACAAGAAGGAAGGACCCTACGACTAAATGGACTTACGACCCTGACACCGATCGATGAGCCGCTAAAAAGAGTTTCGGTCCCATATGATATACACATCACCAACCAGATACGCCCTCGACTGAGGAAATTCGGCATTGATCTCTTCAAGTTTCTACCTAAGCAATAAGGTAATCAGGTAAATAAAGTAGGTAAATAAGATTAGATTAGGAACCTAGAGAAGTGTAAATAGTGTAAGTTGCGATTGTTTTCTTCAAGTCGAGTCAATTACGAGACACTGTAGACGACCTCACAGTTGAGGTCGAAATACGTATTTACAAAGATAACAAAACATAGTGAATTAAATGGAAAGTACTGAACTCGCCTGAGACGGTTAAATACATTCCTCTAAAAAGAGCTTAAAATATTTTTTTTCCGCATAGACTCATTTCCCGCACACTTAAATTAAATGTTTTGTGTTATTCATAATTTTCGAAAAAATGTGGCTTTTATATTTTAAATTCATGAATGTTCTGAATTGAGGCAATGAATTAGCCCCGAACAAATCGCTGTAATAACTGTTTATCAACCTTTATCAGCCTTATATCAGGCTTTATATGCAAGCTTCTATAGGGAGTTATGTCCCGTATACATTAAAATCTCCTCTTGAAAGAAGGATTCCGAGCCTCTTGAAAGGAGGCTTCCGAGCCTCTTGAAAGGAGGCTTCCGAGCCTCTTGAAAGGAGGCTTCCGAGCCTCTTGAAAGGAGGCTTCCGAGCCTCTTGAAAGGAGGCTTCCGAGCCTCTTGAAAGGAGGCTTCCGAGCCTCTTGATAGGAGGCTTCCGAGCCTCTTGAAAGGAGGCTTCCGAGCCTCTTGAAAGGAGGCTTCCGAGCCTCTTGAAAGGAGGCTTCCGAGCCTCTTGAAAGGAGGCTGCCGAGCCTCTTGAAAGGAGGCTTCCGAGCCTCTTGAAAGGAGGCTTCCGAGCCTCTTGAAAGGAGGCTTCCGAGCCTCTTGAAAGGAGGCTTCCGAGCCTCTTGAAAGGAGGCTTCCGAGCCTCTTGAAAGGAGGCTTCCGAGCCTCTTGAAAGGAGGCTTCCGAGCCTCTTGAAAGGAGGCTCTTGAAAGGAGGCTTCCGAGCCTCTTGAAAGGAGGCTTCCGAGCCTCTTGAAAGGAGGCTTCCGAGCCTCTTGAAAGGAGGCTTCCGAGCTTCTTGAAAGGGGACTTCCGAGCCTCTTGGAAGGAGGCTTCCGAGCCTCTCGAAAGGTGGCTTCCGAGTCTCTTGAAAGGAGGCTTCCGAGCCTCTTGAAAGGAGGCTTCCGGGCCTCTTGAAAGGAGGCTTCCGAGCCTCTTGAAAGGAGGCTTCCGGGCCTCTTGAAAGGAGGCTTCCGAGCCTCTTGAAAGGAGGCTTCCGAGCCTCTTGAAAGGAGGCTTCCGAGCCTCTTGAAAGGAGGCTTCCGAGCCTCTTGAAAGGAGGCTTCCGAGCCTCTTGAAAGGAGGCTTCCGAGCCTCTTGAAAGGAGGCTTCCGAGCCTTTTGAAAGGAGGCTTCCGAGCCTCTTGAAAGGACCCAGACAACCACACATCGCATAAGAATGCACGATCAAAATCGTTCACCGATCCAAGTTTCATCAGAATCGCATTGTTGTGCAAAGCTCATCAGTTTATTTATAAATTTTCCCGCACAGTAGGCTATTTTACGAGTTGATTCCAGCTTCATTTGTTGACATCGCATATTCCTGCAATCAAACTCACATGAAATCGGATTATCTGTCAAACAGAGTTTGTTATCACAAACTACATCGCAATGCATAACGAACAAACTCGTATAAAATTCGTGCACATCGCATACACTTCCGTGCAACGTCGGATAAGAAATACACATATATCGCCTCCACTTTTGTACGTAAAAAGTGTTTTCGCGACTGGTAAGCGATGAAATTTGTGCGCATAGGCATCGCATAACAGAAAAACAATTCTATTATGCATGCATTCTGGTTGTCTGGGGAGGCTTCCGAGCCTCTTGAAAGGAGGCTTCCGAGCCTCTTGAAAGGAGGCTTCCGAGCCTCTTGAAAGGAGGCTTCCGAGCCTCTTGAAAGGAGGCTTCCGAGCCTCTTGAAAGGAGGCTTCCGAGCCTCTTGAAAGGAGGCTTCCGAGCCTCTTGAAAGGAGGCTTCCGAGCCTCTTGAAAGGAGGCTTCCAGGCCTCTTGAAAGGAGGCTTCCGGGCCTCTTGAAAGGAGGCTTCCAGGCCTCTTGAAAGGAGGCTTCCGAGCCTCTTGAAAGGGGGCCGCCGAGCCTCTTGAAAGGAGGCTTCCGAGCCTCTTGAAAGGAGGCTTCCGAGCCTCTTGAAAGGAGGCTTCCGAGCCTCTTGAAAGGAGGCTTCCAAGCCTCTTGAAGGAGGCTCGAGCCTCTTGAAAGGAGGCTTCCGAGCCTCTTGAAGAAGGAGGCTTCCGAGCCTCTTGAAGGAGGCTTCCGGGCCTCTTGAAGGAGGCTTGAGCCTCTTGAAGGAGGCTTCCGAGCCTCTTGAAAGGAGGCTTCCTGAGCCTCTTGAAAGGAGGCCTGAGCCTCTTGAAAGGGGACTTCCGAACCTCTTGAAAAGCCTCTGAGCCTCTTGAAGGGAGGCTTCCTGGCCTCTTGAAGGAGGCTTCCGAGGCCTCTTGAAGGAGGCTTCCAGGCCTCTTGAAAGGAGGCTTCCGGGCCTCTTGAAGGAGGCTTCCGAGGCCTCTTGAAAGGAGGCTTCCGGGCCTCTTGAAAGGAGGCTTCCGAGCCTCTTGAAGGAGGCTTCCGAGGCCTCTTGAAAGGAGGCTCCTGAGGCCTCTTGAAGGAGGCTCCGGGGCCTCTTGAAAGGAGGCTCCTGAGGCCTCTTGAAAGGAGGCTCCAGGCCTCTTGAAAGGAGGCTTCCGAGGCCTCTTGAAGGAGGCCCGGGGCCTCTTGAAGGAGGCTTCCAGGCCTCTTGAAAGGAGGCTTTCGGGGCCTCTTGAAAGGAGGCTTCCGGGGCCTCTTGAAAGGAGGCTTCCGGGGCCTCTTGAAAGGAGGCTTCCGGGGCCTCTTGAAAGGAGGCTTCCGGGGCCTCTTGAAAGGAGGCTTCCGGGGCCTCTTGAAAGGAGGCTTCCGGGGCCTCTTGAAAGGAGGCTTCTGGGGCCTCTTGAAAGGAGGCTTCTGGGGCCTCTTGAAAGGAGGCTTCTGGGGCCTCTTGAAAGGAGGAGGCTTCGGGGCCTCTTGAAAGGAGGCTTCGAGGCCTCTTGAAAGGAGGCTTCCGAGCCTCTTGAAAGGAGGCTTCCGGGGCCTCTTGAAGGAGGCTTCCGGGGCCTCTTGAAAGGAGGCTTCCGAGGCCTCTTGAAAGGAGGCTTCCGAGGCCTCTTGAAAGGAGGCTTCCGGGGCCTCTTGAAAGGAGGCTTCCGAGGCCTCTTGAAAGGAGGCTTCCGGGGCCTCTTGAAAGGAGGCTTCCGAGGCCTCTTGAAAGGAGGCTTCCGAGGCCTCTTGAAAGGAGGCTTCCGAGGCCTCTTGAAAGGAGGCTTCCAGGGCCTCTTGAAGGAGGCTTCCGGGGCCTCTTGAAAGGAGGCTTCCAGGGCCTCTTGAAAGGAGGCTTCCGGGGCCTCTTGAAAGGAGGCTTCGAGGCCTCTTGAAAGGAGGCTTCCGGGGCCTCTTGAAGAGGAGGCTTCCGAGGGCCTCTTGAAAGGAGGCTTCCGAGGCCTCTTGAAAGGAGGCTTCCGAGGCCTCTTGAAGGGAGGCTTCGAGGCCCTCTTGAAAGGAGGCTTCCTGAGGCCTCTTGAAAGGAGGCTTCTGAGGCCTCTTGAAAGGAGGCTTCCTGAGGCCTCTTGAAGGAGGCTTCCGGGGCCTCTTGAAAGGAGGCTTCCGGGCCTCTCTTGAAGGAGGCTTCCGAGGCCTCTTGAAAGGAGGCTTCCGGGGCCTCTTGAAAGGAGGCTTCCGGGGCCTCTTGAAGGAGGCTTCCGAGGCCTCTTGAAAGGAGGCTGGAGGCCTCTTGAAAGGAGGCTTCAAAGGCCTCTTGAAAGGAGGCTTCCGAGGCCTCTTGAAGGAGGCTTCCGAGGCCTCTTCGAAGGCCTCTTGAAAGGAGGCTTCCGAGGCTTCTTGAAAGGAGGCTTCCGAAGCCTCTTGACAGGAGGCTTCCGAGCCTCTTGAAAGGAGGCTTCCGAGCCTCTTGAAAGGAGGCTTCCGAGCCTCTTGAAAGGAGGCTTCCGAGCCTCTTGAAAGGAGGCTTCCGAGCCTCTTGAAAGGAGGCTTCCGGGCCTCTTGAAAGGAGGCTTCCGAGCCTCTTGGAAGGAGGCTTCCGAGCCTCTTGAAAGGAGGCTTCCGAGCCTCTTGAAAGGAGGCTTCCGAGCCTCTTGAAGGAGGCCTCCGAGCCTCTTGAAGGGGGGTTCCGGGCCCCTTGAAAGGGGGCTCGCGGGCCCCTTGAAAGGAGGCTTCCGAGCCTCTTGAAAGGAGGCCTGAGCCTCTTGAAGGAGGCTTCTGAGCCTCTTGAAGGAGGCTCCCGGGGCCTCTTGAAAGGAGGCTCCCGGGGCCTCTTGAAAGGAGGCTCCCGGGCCTCTTGAAAGGAGGCCCTGGGGCCTCTTGAAAGTAGGCTTCCGAAGCCTCTTGAAAGGAGGCTTCCGGGGGCTCTTGGAAGGAGACTTCCTGAGGCCCTCTTGAAGGAGGCTTCCAAGGCCTCTTGAAAGGAGGCTTCAGGGCCTCGTGAAAGGAGGCCTGAGGCCTCTTGAAAGGAGACTTCCGAGGCCTCTTGAAAGGAGGCTTCCTGAGGCCTCTTGAAAGGAGGCTTCCGAGGCCTCTTGAAGGAGGCTTCCAGGGCCTCTTGAAAGTAGGCTTCCGAAGCCTCTTGAAAGGAGGCTTCAGAGGGCTCTTGAAAGGAGGCTTCCGAGGGCTCTTGGAAGGAGACTGCCGGGGCCTCTTGAAAGGAGGCCTGAGGCCTCTTGAAAGGAGGCTTCCGAGGCCTCTTGAAGGAGGCTTCCGAGGCCTCTTGAAAGGAGGCTTCTGAGGCCTCTTGAAAGAGGCTTCCGAGGCCTCTTGAAGGAGGCTTCCGAAGCCTCTTGAAGGGCTTCAGAAGCCTCTTGAAAGAAGGCTTCCGAAGCCTCTTGAAGGAGGCTTCCGAGGCCTCTTGAAAGGAGGCTTCCGGAGGCCTCTTGAAAGGAGGCTTCCGGGGCCTCTTGAAAGGAGGCTTCGAGGCCTCTTGAAAGGAGGCTTCCGGGGCCTCTTGAAAGGAGGCTTCTGAGGCCTCTTGAAAGGAGGCTTCCTGAGGCCTCTTGAAAGGAGGCTTCGAGGCCTCTTGAAGGGAGGCTTCCAGGGCCTCTTGAAAGGAGGCCTGAGGCCTCTTGAAAGGAGGCTTCCGAGGCCTCTTGAAAGGAGGTTTCCGGGGCCTCTTGAAAGGAGGCTTCCGGGGCCTCTTGAAGGAGGCTTCGGGGCCTCTTGAAAGGAGGCTTGAGGGCCTCTTGAAGGGAGGCTTCTGAGGCCTCTTGAAAGGAGGCTTCAGGGCCCTCTTGAAATGAGGCTTCCGAGGCCTCTTGAAAGGAGGCTTCCGAGGGCTCTTGAAAGGAGGCTTCCGAGGGCTCTTGAAAGGAGGCTTCCGGGGGCCTCTTGAAAGGAGGCTTCCGGGGGCCTCTTGAAAGGAGGCTTCAGGCCTCTTGAAAGGAGGCTTCCTGAGGCCTCTTGAAAGGAGGCTCTGAGGCCTCTTGAAGGAGGCTTCCGAGGCCTCTTGAAGGAGGCTTCCGAGGCCTCTTGAAAGGAGGCTTCTGAGGCCTCTTGAAAGGAGGCTTCCGGGGCCTCTTGAAAGGAGGCTTCTGAGGCCTCTTGAAGGAGGCTTCCAGGCCTCTTGAAAGGAGGCTTGAGCCTCTTGAAAGGAGGCTTCCTGAGCCTCTTGAAAGGAGGCTTCTGAGCCTCTTGAAAGGAGGCTTCCAGAGCCTCTTGAAAGGAGGCTTGAGGCCTCTTGAAAGGAGGCTTGAGGCCTCTTGAAAGGAGGCTTCCAGGCCTCTTGAAAGGAGGCTTCTGAGCCTCTTGAAAGGAGGCTGGGCCTCTTGAAAGGAGGCTTCCAGGCCTCTTGAAAGGAGGCTTCCGGGCCTCTTGAAAGGAGGCTTGGAGCCTCTTGAAAGGAGGCCTGAGCCTCTTGAAAGGAGGCTTTGAGCCTCTTGAAAGGAGGCTTCCTGAGCCTCTTGAAAGGAGGCTTCCGAGGCCTCTTGAAAGGAGGCTGGGGCCTCTTGAAGGAGGCTCTGAGCCTCTTGAAGGGCTGAGGCCTCTTGAAAGGAGGCTGAGCCTCTTGAAAGGAGGCTTCCGGGCCTCTTGAAAGGAGGCTTCTGAGCCTCTTGAAAGGAGGCTTCCTGAGCCTCTTGAAAGGAGGCTTCTGAGCCTCTTGAAAGGAGGCTTCCGAGCTTCTTGAAAGGAGGATTCTGGGCCTTTTGAAGGAAGCTTCCAGACCTCTTGAAAGGAGGCTTCCTGAGCCTCTTGAAAGGAGGCTTCCAGGCCTCTTGAAAGGAGGCTTCTGAGCCTCTTGAAGGAGGCTTCCGAGCCTCTTGGAAAGGAGGGTTCCGAGCTACTTGAAAGGAGGCTTCCGAGCCTCTTGAAGGGAGGCTTCCGAGCCTCTTGAAAGGAGGCTTACGAGCCTCTTGAAGGAGGCTTCCGAGCTTTTTGAAGGAGGGTTCCGAGCCTCTTGAAAGGAGGGTTCCAAGCCTCTTGACAGGAGGCTTCCAGGCTTCTTGAAAGGAGGCTTCCGATTCTTAGGCTTATTTTAAGTCAACTTTCCCGAAGAACCCATATTTTTTTACGCCTCTAACTATTTTAAAAATTTAAAACAAAATTCAAAAAATGTGCTGTTTTTTAAGATTAGCCCGGTTTTGAATGAAAATTGGGTGAATTTTTTAGCCGGTTCACACGTGCAACACTTTTTCGGTTTTTGTTTTCGATTTTGAAATAGTTAGACGCTTAAAAAAATATGGGTTCTTTGGGAAAGTTGACCTTAAATAAGCCAAAGAATGAGCTTATTGAAAAGAGGCTTATGAGTTGCTTCGGAAGGAGCCTTTTGAAAGCATGCTTCAAAGCTTTGTGCAGCGAGCTATTGTGCTTTCCGGAAAAAAAGGCCTTCGTGTCTTTCATTTAAAGTCTTTCGAACCTTTAGATTCTTGATTTAATTTGGAAGCATATTATTTAATATTTTGTCTCGATCAGGTAGATTACATTGCAGATTTTTTTAATTTGTTCATTCGCCGTTTTGTCCTCATAATCTTTTATTCCTCAGCCCTTCATACACTGCTCTGCTTGGGGTAGACAGGATTCCAAAGTCTTTGATCTACTGATCGCCATGTATATTTTGTACAATACAAACACAGATAAAAATATGTTGTGATTTTAAATGTATTTTCATGCACATATTTGGAGCATGCAAATAAACGTAACATTCAATCGTTCTCACTATTCTTTTAAATCGAAATGAATGTAAACGGTGCTTGCTTGTAAAATTCAATCAAATTTAATAGAATATCGAATGTTAATTCGTTTGATGTGATAAGCTGCAATTTCACACGTCGTTGAATTTTCAAAATTATTTTCTGTGAAGTTTTGGAAAAAAAATATTTTTTTTTTATTGGCTGGAGGCAGCGAAGGTACATGTAGCCAGGTTGAGAACCGCTGCCTTAAATGAAAAATAAAACTAACCACCAATGCCAAATTAATTAATTGTTGGTTTATCTTGCTGGTGGGTGTGTCAACATTTGAAATGTTTCTGTTTTTACAGGAAGCGATTATTTATCATGCATCATCAGTATTACTGTTCTGTTTTCTCAAGACAGGATTGATTTCCTATTGGGACCTTGTCATGGTGCTCTTGAGAAAACAAAACAACAACTGTATCGAAATCGATACTGCATTGCTTATCAATAGTAATGGACGACATGCACTTAAACACTAAAGATACAGGTATCGCTACAATAGATCTAATAACTGGCACACCCGAACAGGAAAAAAATTTATCATGCTGCTAAACAAGCGGAAGTCTGCTGGAAAACTGTTACTCCAGTCTATGATGTCTTTGATTGGTGGCAAAGTACAACGATTGCTTTGATTGATATTTTGGTGGCTCTCCGTTATTGTTTATATCAAGCTTACTTTGATGCTTTAAAATCAATTAGATTTTGCCTTTTCATAATTAACACCAAATGCATTTAAACTGCCTCACAGGAATCTTTCTCAGAAATGAAAAACAAGCTAGGGTGAATATGGGAGATAACTCTTTTATCTTCAAACTTTTTCAGTGATTCATTATGCTATATATTGGAAATTGATATCACTGCTAACTAACTTTTCAAATCTTAGGGGAGGAATTTTTTTTTTTTCTAGAGAGCGCCAGGCCGCCCTAGCCTACCCTCCCCCCCTTGCCTTATTTACGCCAATGGTTTCCATAATTTTGTTTGAATTTTCTATACATTTCTTTTATCCAAGCTCCTCTACATTTTTTGTAATCTGAGAAGGCATCTCGATATCAGTGACTATTTATTTTCAAACTCCTTTCTGGGTAAGGCCTTTGTTATCCACCCACGACCCAAATATACGTTGGAAACCATAAGTCGTGTCTGTGTCAAAATTCAATGTAAACATTGAAAACTAAGCCAAACGTAATTGATGCTCAATCCTCCAATTCATGTTTTAAGTGTCTTTTGAGTAGTCTATAACTCAATATTAAAACACATGCTCCATAATAAGCATATGCGGTATTTCGAAAAATTTCGTTTTAGGGCATTCGAAACGAAATTCCGCGGAATTTGAGTATGGCGAAATCTGATTTTCTGATTTCGTTTCGTATCGTTAAATTTAAAAAATTTCGACTGATAAATCATAAATCATTATTCAAATGCTTAAAAATAGTTCCCATTTTCTGTCACAATCGTCCAGTGGTGCAGGTGCAGTGCGTTTTCCGTAGGGCAGTTTTAGTCATTTTTTTTTAAAGTGAAATTTTTTGTGGTTTAACCTTTCACTTCTCTAACATGAATAATGGATAGGAAGAAAGACAAACATCGAGTTTCGAAACATATTATTTGGAAGATTCTGTACCAAATTAGTTAGGTTACACTGGCGACTATCTCTTCAGAGCTACCGACTGAATAGTAACAAGGCAGTCTCGATTGAATTGTTATATCATGTCCTAGCTTTCAGCAAATATGTATTTTGTCGAGAATTGTGAAATTTTACTGCTAAAATCAGCAAATAACCGTATTTTTAGAGAAAATTGTTCTTTATTTTGATGAGCTGCAGAAATAACGGCTTTACAGATTCATTATGGAATCCGGAACGTTTTCTGGGCACCAGGAAATGCGAGGCAAGTAGACTGTCCCACATCATCCAGGATGTTTGGCCATTGTAATGCTGCATTTTTCAACTACGTTTTACAAATTTATTCCAATTTATAAGGCTTTACAAATATTTTTAAATTTTTTTTGGGCCAAAATCTATGCGAATGCACTTTTGAAGGATTCATTTTCAAGCAAGTGACGTAATCCAGATAGGCGTCTGGCGTTTCGCAGGATGCTTTCTGGTCATAACCCAATTTTTGTTTTCGCTCAAAATCACTATTTTGCTTTCTTAAATCGATCTAAGCACGATTTGGGTATTACATTTTTTTTAATTCGCGATTTTATCGATTTCACACTTTGATTTTCCAGAATTTTGTTTTCAAGTTTTTTATCCAATCTAATAGTTTTTTGAAAAAACTCTTTAAAGGTATACGAGCGAAAACACGAAAGAACAAAATATTACTCAATTTTCAATATTTTTTTATAAAAGTGTAGAATTTTGAAAATTGACTTTAAACCAGGCATTGCATTTTATCCCACCATTCGATCTTCTGAGCAAAGATACTGATGATATCCAGGGATATCGATCTTAGCTATCTATCTGCTCAGTAAACAAAGTGCAATGTTCGCCATGGAGAAACATTTTTTCACTGTTTTTGTTGTAGCAACGCCCTCGCAACGTGAACAAACCCCGAACCGCGCTGGCTATCAGGATCATCATCAAATGCTCAAATCTAGACCAACATTTGAAAAGGGCGTAACAGCCAAAATTTATTCTTTCTGATTCTTCGTCCACATATATAGCTAAATATGTAGACGAAGAATGAGAAGGAATAAATTTTGGCTGTTACGCCCTTTTCAAATGTTGGACTAGAAATGATAATATCTTTTCAGAGTGCTCTTTGATTAGGGATAATATCTTTGCATAAGCAAAGATAATATCCTGTGCTCAGATGATATTGCAATGCCTGCTTTAAACCACATTTAGGCTGTAAACCATTCCAGGGATTCGTTTAACTTTTGGTTAAAATTTGACAGTTCGATGGTTATTTCTCTATGGTTAAAAATAACACTGCTCCGGAGCATGGTTAGATTTGACAGTTCGATAGTTAATCTTTGTTCGCTTGAAAATTGGCGTCAAATCTATTTTGTTCCAAATAACTATCAATCTGTCAAAGCTCAAATAGGTCAGCTTCAGGGTAAAATTTTAATCATGATGGAAAAATAACCATCGAACTGTCACATTTTAACTAAAAGTTAAACGAATCACTGGAATGGTTTGCAGCCTTGAACATGCATTGAAGTTCAAATTATTAATCAACATCAAAAACTTTTCGAAATCTGATCAATTGAAAATCACAAATAAAAATCAAAGTACCCCGTCTAAAGGCGGTCTTGGGCACTAATGCCTACATGCAGGTTAGATCTGCTGAAAAGATTATTTTGGAAAGTTTTACAGATTCAATAAATCTTCATAAATTTGGTCGAAAATTTACCTGGATACTTTATTCCAGATGTTAATTGAAATGGAGGGGTGACACTTTGAATCTGTAATAGGGTAGAGAACCATTTGGGCAGCACCCCCTATTCCCGTCAGCAACGTTCATTACTCGAGCGCATTACAACCGAATTACTTGTTTTTTTAGTACATGGTTAGTTTCTGTCGATATCTAGTCATGTACAAACAATCAAGCCATTTGGTTGGAACGCGGTCGAGTTATTACCGTTGCGGACGGGAATAGGGGGTGCTGCCCAAATGGTCCCGCTCCCTACTTTTCAAAATGGTGAACAGATCTAATCAATATGAAATCTGTTGATTGCAGTTAAAAAATCGGCTTTTTAATTTTCACTGAGGTCTGTTGGAAATATTAAGCGATGAATATTTTCACATTGTGTATGGTGAGGGGCACACTTTTCAAAATGGTGAGTAGATCCAAAATGATCTGTTACTTACCTATATCCTTTTGTAAAACTAAGCTAGATTCTCCCTATGGCATTTGGGTAACAATTATGGAGAACTAGTCGACCCGGCAGACGTTGTCCTGCATAGTAGACGAAAATGAGCGTTGTTAAGTGCCCATGCAAAATATTCATACAAATCCTAATTTTAGTTTTTCACGATTTTCTCAACCTTACTCGTGATTTTCACAAAAGGAAATATCATATAAACCCGTCGCAAGCGATAATGAACATATTTGCTGAAGGATGATGATGATGATGATGATGATGATGATACTACCATCTGTTTTAGCAAGGCACCTGCCGATAGCACTGGTCATATCTGATAAACGATTTGACCATGTTTATATTATTGTTTGTATTTCATCAAATTCCTGTATGAAGGGCCAAAAATGGGTGGGGTTGGCAGACACACTTATGCATATCCACGGGATGAATAGAGAATCTCCTTCCAGAAGAAAGTTCGTACAAACGAGGGTCACAGTTTGACCCAATAGATGGGGAGAAGAGCCCACCCTTTATCCACGAGATGTTATCAATAGGAAGTTGGCGATCCCACTCTTCCTATCCAAATCGCTTCAATCGGGTGCCCTGATGATTCTTTTATGGTATATAATCATTTAGTTTCAATATAATTTGTCAAATAGGATGATGGAATTCTCTCACCAAGTTTCAATTCCCATGTCCTGGATGAGGAGGGACCTTTCTTAAACACCAGCTAGTTAGATGTTTGCTGTCTATGAACATATTTGCTGAAGGAATGAATAAAATCCATCCAGCCGTTTTCGAGTTATGCGAATACGAACATAGGCCATTTCATTTTATTATATAGATGAAGTCAGTAGTGATTCAGTTTCATTTCAAATTTTCGATCACTATTCTGGTTTGAATATGGAACAAAATAGAACGAACTCTCTGGTTTCCCCAGCAGTGTACAACACATGTTTTTAAAATTTTCAATTAAATGAAATAATTAAGTTGCTGCCAATAAAGGCGCCGTAATTGCAAAGTGGATTGATCCGTAGATAATATGACGTATCCCAAGTAACATTTTTTGTTTTATAACGCTCTTGAAGACCATTATTTACTCTTGTGCCTTAAAACCAATATAAAACCAAAATGTTACTTGGGATTCATACACCAAAATATTTGAAACTCGTGCTTCATTCGTGGTTCAAATCTGCAGAAAATAGAACTGAGCGTTATGCCAGTTTTAAGATTTTGATAGTTGACTGGTATAAAATATGAATCTAGAACAGCTGCTGGGCAAAAATATTTCAGATCCGTATTTAAAATGAGCATTGCTAATTTTGCTCTTAAACCGTTACATTTAATAAAAATTATGTCCTACTGATGCCGGAAAGTTCAAGGGCGAGGGGGTAATAAAAGATAAATATTACATGAAAAAAAAATCAAAAACTTCCTCGGATTTGTTAAAGAATGTTTTGAAAATCCTTATAATTCCCCATTTTTTTTTGTTGTCGCTTCAAAATTTTATTTTAGAGCAAAAAAATACTATCTAATAAAAATTTCGTTTTTCGTTTCGTTTCGTCAAGTTTCGAATCAAATGGACCCGGATTTCGTTTCGTTTCGAAGTCTCGGAAGTAAATTTGAATTTCGTTTCGTTTCGTTCCGATCCGACAGTAACATTTCTAATTTCGTTTCGTTTCGTTTCGTCAGGAAAAATTCTGTTATCGCATACCCTTACTCCATATTGAATCTATCTAGAGAACAAGATTCTTTAGTTGAACATTCCAGATCATTCAAGATCACTACCCAGCATGTACACAAGCACATCAAAAATGGTCGAAATGTCTGTCTTTATTATTATATTATGCAGCTCCCTTTCCCCGCGATTCCCCTTGGGTATCGCAGCAAAGATGACCATGAAGGCATCCTTAATTGAAGCCGTAGCTCACTCCTCCACAAACTTCCACATCGTATTTTATCTATCTACGCCTCATGATCGCAAAAACTGGATTGCATCCCAAAAACCATTACCATGATCATAGGCCATCATCAGCGACTATTAAAGGCACGGATAATTTATGGTGAGATATACTTTCATTTTTTATCAATTCGACTGCTGGACGCAGCCGTTGCTTCTCCGTGTGGGTCACTCGAAGAAGACGGCGTGTGCTTCGTGTGAAAAAATCTTAAACGCAAAGACTAAATCGTTTTAAATGAAACTGTAATAATGATCATCAAGAATATCTTAGTTACTGAATTGCACAAGTAAAGCAATATTGGTGGATTGGTAGATCTAAGCCAACGTACTAAAACCAGACCAGTAGTGGAACGCGCGCGGTAGGTAAGCAAGTTTCCTTCGCGTCAAGCACCGATCGTAACTCAACCGTCAGGCGGTATACCCGGTGGTCCAAGAAATAATGAGATTAATTTGAATCAACCATCACCGACGATTGCACGCTGCAGGGAAATACTGTTTTAGCGCTTCCCGGCAACTAATAAGCGGCTAATTTTTGGAGTCATTTTTTTTATCTGCGGTACTGAGACAGTCCGGTTATGCCAGTTCGAAATGCTTGACTATTACTACGACTAATGACGAGTTTGATGTGTACAAATTTGATCACATTAGTCATAACTGGGTGCTATTAAAGGTCAAAGAGGAATATTGTAGCGAATGGTTGAAGCGAGCGCCAGTAATTGAGGGTTAACGATTCTTGACTTGTGCTTACTTCGAAGAAAATAATTAAGTCATAATTCAAGACTACCTATAAGATGACAGGAATTTCAATCGTGTTTTCATAAAACTCAACATTATGATGGTTGTTTTTTTTTTCTTGGATTAGAGCGAGGATAGGAAATAAATCCTGCATCACGTGTCATAAGACTAGTCGGTAGGTTAAAGAATGTATTTTGGACTACCCTTACGGGGGCTCTTATTTTGGACCACCAAGAGGAATTTGCACTCAGTGGTTCAAAATATGAGCCGTCGAACTGGTGATCCAAAATACCTCCCTTACCCTACTATTCCGTTTAACTCTACTGCTTGATTGTAACTTTGCAGATATGTACGTGCTTTGACCTCGACTAAAGGTTCTTTTTGTTGACATTGGAATAAAACAAATGCAAAACGAGTATTAACAGTGAGCCGAGATCGGGCTAAGCATTAAGAGAGCTACTGCTTTTAACGAAAATGTATAAGCATATTCCAATACACCAAAATTTAACCATTATCACAAATGGTTAAGTACAGATAATGAAAATAACGAATTCAGGCTTTCGAAACATGACTCATGTCTATAAAACTTTTCGCTTCAAGCTTAGAAATCTTGACGCTGACAACGACAGCCCTATTCCATCATCGCCCGAAGATATTGTTCCGTGTCACGCGACCCATCATATACAGCTGATTATGATTCTCGTCACGATCGCTCCTGAAGAATAATTTCAAACCGTAGCAAATCCTCGCAAATATGTATATGACATCACACTCCATTGCCAGAGGTCTCTTGAAAAGCCCTCTTGGTAAGCACGCTGTCGGCATCTGGGGATCCAAGTTCCAATTCTATTCCTCTCACATGATGCTTGTTCGTGCCCAAACGAAGTCATACTCAATGGCAATTTGTACCTTGTTTGGGGGGCATCAAATTTGGCTCAATGCACAAGCAACGTTCCGCTCTAGATTCCAATCGATGCGATGGTTTCATATTGTGCCAAAGGACAACTAGGGACACGGCAGGTATTTCCGTCCATCGTCATAGGGGCTAAAACCAACGAAAGCAACGTACATTTGCTAGAACTCCACTATGGCAGAACGTTTCTCCTGAGCTTACGATTTGGTACGCATGAGTTTTTCAAAAAAGCGTCTCTTTTATTGGTTTTCGAGACTATGACGAACAGACGAAAATACCTGCCGTGTCCCTACAGCGTTGTGCGAATGTTCTTCCATTATTATACCGACCCGCCTGGTAAAGAACAAAATCATGCATTGTTTCGGTCTAACTCCATTTATCCGGGTTCAAGCGGTAGCTCAATGAATGCTCAACAATAAAGAAATATTTCAAATAAAAAAACAACAGTCCACATAGTCATGATGGTGTTCTTCTCATGCATTATGAAATTCAATCCGTACATCAGGTCGAAATAGAAGTTCATGGAGAACGATTCCATAAATAAAAAGTGCATCAGTGGAAAATGATTATAAATAGAGTGAGAACTTAGATTTGAATACAAAATGCACCGGGGATGAACTTATAATTGTAAGGTCGAAGTGGTAATAAATGAATTCCAAACCCTCTTTAACTAAAGAATACGTAGTGAAACATTTTCATTCACATACTGTTCCTGAATTGAGGCATGACGCTTTGTATTGGGCATTTCTTATGGAATTTTCAAACTCATTTGTGGCAGGTAGATATTTCCTTTTGGTCCATATCATCAATCACCGATGCCGCGGGACAAATCCAATACCGAGAGTCACCGATGATGTCGAAGATGACGATGAAGACACATTGCACACAAGGATAGTCCGTTTACTACCTTCTAACCTATTTGTTGTTTGGCCAATTGATGCTCACCAGCCACCCGGCAGAACCATGAGAACTCATCTCCTTGGGCTGAGAGATCTAGATGACGGCGACGTCGTCGTCGGCGACAATAACATGATGACGAAGCCGGGGTTGCAATAATTTTTAAGTACCTATTTAGATTAGTATTGTGCCCAGCCGTTGGTGTGACTAAGAACTGTTACACATATCTTGCCGGAGCGCGCTCCCAGAGACAAAGAGATGATCTTGGATTTCCGTATAGATCATGAAGACAAAGCCCATCGTGTGGCGAGCATCATACCGGCTTGCGGTGGCGTCCATGCGGCGGTGAATGGGATTTTGAAACGTCGGGCTTTTGAGGAGTCGCGAGCTCGGTTGCCTTGTTATTGTTTTTATTAGATCTAATTTACTTATAACGAGCATATGGTACGCTTGCGGCCCAATGAGATTAGAACTGTACTGATGAGTACCTTTCTGGATGACTGCTGAATAGATTATTTTATTCTTGACGATGCGCGATCTATTTAAGAAAAATAATCAGAGTTGAACGTGTGCGATCTGTGGATTATTATGCATATGGTAATCATTTTTAATAAAGGCGGTAGCCCAGTTGGTAAAACTAAAACAGCTATAATATGTTTCTAAAATACCTTAATAAATTGTCAATGGTTATCTTAGTAAGTACTGTTTCATTTTGATTCCACCCCCTGATTGCAACTTCATAGATATGTGTTTCGACTTATGTCTAGTCATGTACGAAACATTAGAAACAGCTTTGTTTTATCCTGTTATTTTATATGGGATTTGCAGCTGAAGAATCACTATCACAATTAATGGTGCATGAAACCTAAAACTGTTACTTTTTATTTTCTTCATCTAACCCTTTCTGGACGGATGGGTCATATATGCCCAGTGTTTTAGATTGGCTGTGTAAAATCACAGAAGAGAGATAGGTCCCCACTTTCTTCAGCAAAATGGTTCACCAGGGTGTTGGCTTTGCAGGAAAAATATCAGGGGTCGAGTTTAACTATACCCTGAAGACCCAGATATCAGCATGCAAATGAATCTAGCATGTTTGAATCCTAAATCATAATGTTTGATAGTTCTGAACACTCAGCCAAGTTGAGCCATCCTTAACGTTATGACTGTGATTAATGTTCAGGAATGGGAGATGCTGAAGATACTCCAAACGTTCTGGAGTTCAGCCCACGGTATCTATCAGATCAATCAAGGCTTTAGCAATGTTCACAACGTCAGTACAGGTACTCCCCAAATTCGGTTCAATAAGCATATCCGCATGATACGGGATGCTCAAGGTACTCCAAAATATTCTTGAGTTTAGTTCATAGTATCTTCCAGATCAATCAAGACTTTTGCAATATCCTCATCATTGGTATTTACTCAATACGGTGTAATAAGCATATGATCCTAATTTCCATGAACATGAGATTCAATATCCAAGGCGCTCCAAAATAATCTTGAGTCAAGATGCACAATGACAATGAGGTTACCCTGCGATTTTTTATGCGTACACGGACTTGGATGATCAAGTAGTTCAATCGTTACGGTTTTCAAGACATTTTTGTGAATCTAAAAGGTCTGTAGAAGCTTGTATGAATAATGATTAAAGTCATATCAACTCAACGAACCTACTGGGATATCAAATCATACATCATTTATAAGCTGGTTCATTAGATAGATCACATGATCCGAGCTCCAAAAAGGGTCTATAAAACAGCCGATCCTCTGTGAATCGCTAATGAAAGGACCAGTGACTTAAGCATACATCGAGATGTGGAATAAAAATTCCTTGGAAAATTGTTCGAAAGAATCATCAGAGTAACCAAGAAAATAATTTTAGAATGGCATCATTTGCTTCCAGGAGTCGATATCGAGTCGCTGAACATCGAATTACAGAGGGCCTATTGTAGCTTGTGAAAATAATCAATGAAATAGTGTCGGCTACTGTGAGAGACCTACTGTGACATTTAGTGTTAAACGGATACGGTTGACCGGGTAGATCGCACGTTCTGAACACCAGGCCGGTTTGAAGAAGCACAAAGGCCTGTAGTAACTAGTAAACATAATGAGTGAAATACTATCAGCTCAATGGACCTGCTTGGATGTTTAGAAATGTATGGATCCGTCGATTAGGACTTGGTTGACCGAGTAGATCGCATCTTTTGAACTCCCGGGCGTTTTGGAGAACCGAAAAGGTCTGTAATAGCTAGTACACATGAAATGAATGAAATTTTATCGGTTCAATGGACCTGCTGAGATGTTTAGCGCTGCACGAATACATCGTTCAAGGCTTAGTTGATCGGGTAGATCGTATGTTCTGAACTCCAGGCCGATTTGAATACCCTGAAATAGGTTACGTTATTTCAAAACTCGATAATTTTATGTTTTATGATCACATAGATATTTTTGGACATATTCTCAGCTCTGGACATTTTGTTTTCAGATATATTTTCTGATGCATTCGGGGATATGTACTCCAGAACAGTTTGGACGGCCTAGGACATCAAAAAAAAATTTCAACACCTTTTTAGTTCTTTCTATACTAGTTTTGGCAGGATCGAGTGGAAAAGCCAAAATCTGTTGGGGTTAGGGTAAGGTGAATTTTGGGTAATACCTACCTCAGATTTCACTAGACGATAGTGAAGGTTCAAATGCCACTTCTGGGCCCAATCGAGAGATCACCAAAAACAGCTAACGTACCCACAACATGAAAATCTAATATCAACCCTTTCCCGTCCATGCTGTCTGTAAAGCACCATCAACTATTGCACTTTCTAGCCTTCATCGGACTGTTTTAAGCAATATCTGGTTTATATTTATGGTTCCATTAGACTGCAGATATAATCAGTTTCACATCTAAACAGTAGTGGACGAACTGGATTACTGGGATTCTCAATTTAGTTGGATGACTATCTTGATCCAGTTATTTATGTCGGCTGCTAATACAGAGAAAATAAAACCCTGCCCTTTGGTATCCGTTTCCAGCCGGCAGATCAGCAGCTATGTTCCCCGGAATTCCGTAATGTCCCGGGATCCAAGCTAAAGTGGTGGCACTAGGCATATGATTTGAAGGATACTTTGAATCTAGAGGTTTTTGTCGCTTTGTAGGGCCGCAATCACGCTAGCTGAGTCCGACAGAATGAGTACCTCTAGGCTAATCTAAAGGTGTGGTGATGACACTGAAAACTGCCGCGGTCTCAACAGAAAATACACTACACTGGGAGGGCAGGTTTTCGGAAACGGTTAGGCCGTTTCCGGTTAAATCTAACCCGACACCTCGGTACGAGAGTGATCTGTCGGTGTAACTATGCTCCAATATGACGAAGACGGTATTCAGAAGTTCCGGAACAGGCCTTCATGGAACCACATGGACCCCCTTTGAAAACGCTACTACATGGACCTAATAACGTTGGTGATGGAAGAGTTCCAACTCCGTGCTACGCGCTCTTCGCTTCGGCCACCATGTGACGTAAGCGTACGCGGAAGCGTACTGACATGCCCAGCATATGAGTACTGGGCATGTCAGTTCTATCCGGTATACAAGCAAAGACTAATTAAGACGTTCATGTCCCATACAATACCCCATTTTTTAGTGCTCATGAAGTACTAGAGTAGAAAATTTAACAACCGCATTATGATATCACCTTGATTCAAGTACGGCGCTTAGTAACTGGTACTACTTCATATGTTGCTACGGCGACTTGTTATGTAAATCACAACAACGGAAAGCAATCAGTTCATGGAATCAGTTTTTAAACACAACACCAATTATTTCGTCTGGAAAACAATCTCTCCCTTTCGATCGGTTATACTGATGCTGTTCCTGGCTTTGGCCTGGTTCCTGAGGATTATACGACAGTGAGCTGAGTTTGTCTTTGAGTCCTGAAGCTTCTGAAGATTATTTTTGTCGAAAATCTAAACCAAGATGAATAGGGGAAGTGGGGGTAACACGCCCATAGGGGTTAAAACGCGCCACCCCTGAATAAGGTTAAATATCCCCATTGTGATTATTTTAAATAGTCTATACGATGAATCAATGAAAAATATTGCCATTGGATACATATATTTCATGATTTTTCTCTAGTTACACATGAAAAACTCGAAAAATGATTTTGCGTGTTTTGATGCAATTCTAGCTCAGTGAAATTTAGTCTTTCTATCGCTGTTATTCATTGGTAAATTGAAAATTGAGCCATGAGCCATGCTGCTTACTCGTGTTCTTTATGTTCCACACGAAATCGTCGTCAAAATTGGTCTTAAAACGATTTGATGGGCCTTCAAACTTCTGAGGTCGGTGTGGGGCAGTACGCCCATGCTCATTTCGTATGACCGAAACAGCTGAGACATTCGGTTAATTGCCTTAGTGTAGGCAATTAAAATGAAAATCAGTACGATAAACACATGCGCGTTTTAACCCATCCACTGGCACATCTCACCCCGCATGGTTTCAAAATCAATATTTTCCGGGTGCTTTTTAAAAATCTAATTTCTGTGCAATAAAATGTACAATTAGATATCTGTCATCGGTAGTCAGTCGCAGATATGCTGTTCTTTAGTATGCGCTGATGAAAACTGGCTGAAATGGTGGTTTTCATTGATAAAAATGGCATTTTCCTTAACGTGGGCGTCCTACCCCCAGTTCCCCTACACAGCTAGGTGTTTCAATCTGCCCAATTTATGGACGAGAAGAAGACGGGGGTGAAAAATTCATTTTCGGTGCAAAACATAAAAAAAACCGGCTGGCTCTCCCTTACTAAAATCCAAGCTGGCTGAATCGTGAATTTGGCAGATTGAAACACCTAGTGGTGTATTCATCTTGATCTAAACCATTTCATTTTTTTATGGTCTCAAATTTGAATATGTCAAGTGCCAATAATAAGTGTTCATTCTCAATATTTGAATGGAACTTGTAATGTCTGTCAGCACTCCATAATCCATCATTGCTAAAATCTGATGGTGAATGTTCTATATGTTCGCTAGGTGTGTAAGAGAAAATGGTAGCAGATACTCCCTATGATGTTTCACGTGGTAGAGTTCCAGATCGTGCTCACTGAAGATTGGATCGGATAAATTCCTTTTAATCATTTAATCTGTATCTTTAATCATTTGAGGCTGACCTTGGCTACAATCTGTTGACCAGAAATGTAAATCTAATTTTAAAGAAATAAAATAATAAATTATCAAGAAGTTGAGAGCAGTATGGTTTGCGGAAGTATCACAACTCACTGTGATCGCAGACACCCATCCGAGCATATAAGGCATGTCTGGGTCTGCTCGTCTGTATCTTCTTTTAAAATAGTTTTAGTTCTCGTAATATCAGTTACACGGAATCGTTATTTTATTGTTGTATATAGTTTCGTTCATAAATTCCCGAAAGTCTCTGTATACCGTTTCATATAGTTTACCCACTCAATATTTTCGTAAAACGGTCGTTGTTCCACCAAATCCATAGTCAGAAAATGATTCGATAGATCTGTATAGTCGTTTTTAATTCGATGAGCCAACTATTACCAATTCAGGTCGGCCGTAGAGTAGCCATAGTATTTATGATCACTGACTCCGATTCGAAAACTGCTCCCTCTAAACAACCCCACAATTTTCTGGTTTTCCAGTGATGGAATAAAAGATTAAAGGAAAACAAACACTCCTAGATGGTGCAACTCAGCAAAGATTGGGTAAAAATAAGTATATTTCCATATATTTTTTGACTCTTTTGAAATCATTGTGATGACCCGATCATTTTTGAGGTTATGAGCAGAAGGAAAAAACATGGTTTTACACATGACGAATTGCACATTAGTGTGCGAGCGCTAAACGTCACTCATCTCTATAGTAGATAGTCACCAGATCATCATGACAGGAAGATATATTGCGAAGCATCACTTGTCGTAGCTGTGGAGAGGGGAATCATTCGATTTAAACCATTAAGCCGCAGATATGAGATTTCCACATTACAATAATGCTGTCCAATGAGAGCTTGAAGTAGCTCGAAGTTTCTCCCTGTCCTGCTCATGCCCATTTGTTGACAAAAAAGAACAAGCAGGACGGGAACAACTTCGAGCTACTTCGAGCTGCTCATTGGACAGCACTAATAGTTGTGACCTGGAGTCTGGACTGGCTTCGACCTAAAAACCCCTTGAATCCTCTTTTGGGCTGAGTAAAGTGAAAATCTGTCTTATATTTCGTCGCTATAACACATAGGAAGCGCGAAAATGCGCCTCATTGATCACATTACTGGACGTAATCGTTGTAAAACTGGAGTACAAACAATTCACGCTGCCTCCCTCAGGAGTTTGTTTAAGTGACTCTGAAGGCTTCGTAGATGACATGTTTCTCACCCTTACAATAGTTTATAGTTATGCTTTGTGATTTACACCTTTTATCATGCCATTTACTATAGCTAATATATTAAGTTTCTTAAATTGGTTTCTACGGAAATCCAATCGGTTTATCCTGTATTGGTCCGGTCGTGTTTCCTCAGTAAGCCGATCGGCCGGTCGTCGAAATTTGTTTTTGCTTTGTGCGGAAGGCAAAGCGATCGGCCGGTCGCCGCAATTTTGTTCTGCTTTGCGCGGTTGAGTGAATAAATCAGTAAGTGAAAGTTTCAGACAGCGAGAGTATTATTTCCCATCCCATAGATCGCATCACTTACCGAAGTGAATTCAGATAAATTATCCTTTGCAACTAAAACGATAGCCTATCCCAAGACAATCGTGGAGATGTAGAGGTATACTCGGTCTCTAGTAGCAACGAGAGTCGGACTAACAATCCTTCCCTTCCTACGTGTACATTGAGAATGGGTAGCTAGTCCCAAGCCCCATTAATTGTGTTCTCTGTACAATTTCGCAAGTTCTAGTCAATCACGGAGTAGCAACTACGAATTGTGCGGTCATAATGCTCATGCTCATGCTCAAATCCAATCAGTTTATCCAGATTAATGAACCACCAGTGCATTTCGCGTAGTTTTTTATTCAGATTTGCTCGGAATATAATTACCAAAACAAACGGTTTCGTTCCAAACATTGGCTACTGCATTGCAAAGTTGATGGAAGCAAAGGTATTCATCAATACGTCAAACTTGGGTACCGAGGGACCGATTGCAGTACTTGAAGTGGTCCCTCCGAGGAGCTCGACAGTGACGCCTTAATTAGTCTTTGATTATACTGCATTATAAACTTCAAGTGGACAATATTTTCATTCGGCAAGGCATTATGTAGTGCATTTCTTCCATGGCACGATGGCTAAAATCATGTTTTTAGCGCGTATATTTATTAGTACATTTATTAAGCAATTTAGCGTAACGGTGTCTTCGAGACATTTTATCTGTAAATTGATGCGCTTCTGTAGAGGTATTCAGCCTTATGATCAATCAGTTGCAGTTAAATCAAATATGACTAAAAAATCCAATAAAACCATTATAACTTTTTTTATTTTTCAAGTTTTTAAGTCGCAATAGCCACCAAACGGCGTATTTTAATATTATCTGAAACTTTCTAGAACATGCAAAAAAATGTGCAAATGAAAATGAAACAGATATGACGATGAACCCATTTTTAAGGGGTTGTCAGCATAAAACGTAAAAAATTTCCAAAAATAACGGAATTACGAACTTGGTGTTCTCGACAAAGTTTTTCAGAAGAACTTTTGCTACAACTTTCATGAAGAATCAAACCTTATATGTTGTGAAGTGGAAAAAAATAAATTTGTTATCTCACTTTTAGGGGAATTGAACAGTAAGCTGAATACTTCTAAAAAAACGCATTAACTTACTGATAAAATGTCTCGAAGAAACCGTTACGCTAAATTGCATAATAAATGTACTATTAAATAAACGCGCTAAATATACGATATTCGCCACTGTGCATGGGCTGTTTTAAATGAGGCGTACTATGGTATAACCGGGAACGGTCTAACCGTTTCGCCACTACACCAAGTACTATTTCGACTATTTCGGATTTTAATTCGCTTTATGCAAACGGTGTTTAATTATTGTAATCTTTTCTGGTATCAAATCGCTGTAAAAATTATCTATTTTAGGGTTGCTTTTAGTCTCATGTCTTTGATAGCCATAATGAATATAATTTAAGTAAGTAAACCAGACGTTACCATAGCATCCAGATAAGCCATCGATCAAGCGATGCGCTTGAAGAAATAACGCGTTTTAAGGCGTCATTTCAGAGCCTCAAACGCGAATCCTTCAGAAAATTTGTACAACATATGGCTCATGCCAGTGGAGATCTTCATGCCTGCCGTATCCTAACGGAACTATCAATTCTATACTTTCGCCTTTAATTCTATCATGAACATGTACGTCTAAATTTGGAAGCTGATTTTAGCATATGCTATGATCATTATCATTGTAAATCGCTTAACTTCACGTAGAAGTAATACACTCAAATAATTAATTAGTAAAAAACGTGTTACCAAAATCGAATGGCTTTGTTGCCAAAATTGAATGTTACCAAATTCGAATGGGGTCTGTATGTCTAAAATAGATGACCTAGGTTATCCAAATTGTTCTGGAGTTGAAATCGATTGAACCGCCAGCTCAACTACGCTTGTTACTTAACTTCACGTAAAAGTAATACACTCAAATAATTAATTATTAAAAAACGTGTTGCCAAAATCGAATGTTACCAAATTCGAATGGGGTCTGTATGTCTAAAATAGATGACCTAGGTTATCCAAATTGTTCTGGAGTTGAAATCAATTGAACCGCCAGCTCAACTACGCTTGTTACTAAACCGAAAGCGGTGGTATCAGTTCATTGGTCATCAGGCCGAATTGACATAAGGGTAAAAAATAAACGGGACAATTGTCATTAGGCCAAATGAGAAGTAAGGAATGAAATGTCAGTTCTTCCTTTTCTTTCTTCCTTCTTCCTTCTACTCTTATGCTTCTTCCTTCCTTCTTATTTCTGCTTACTTTTTCTTCCTTCTTCATCCCTTCTTGTTTTTCTTCTTTCTTCATTTTTCCTTCTATGTGATAAACCTGTTGAAAAATCACGTTAATAAAGTCATATAAAAATTATTTATTTCTCATCCCCTTTCATCTCGTTGTTTCGTTCTTCTTTCATCGTTCTTCCGTCTCTTTCTTTTTCCCCTTCTTGCTTCTTTTTTCTTCTTTCTACCTTGTTCGATCTTCCTTTTCCTTTTTCCCTTTTTCTCTTTGAACAATATTATGTTTTCGCTACACATTTTACAAGCAAATTTAAAAAAAAAAAACTTTGATTTGCTATTGAATCGATATGATGCGCAAGGTGCGATATTTATCCAACTTTCATAAAATTCTAAAAAAAGACATTTCAAATACAATAGAAAATTATAAAAATACTGGTCGTCAACATGGTTGCTGCAGATAATTCAACCTCAACGAACCAGCAATTTAGCGCGCTTGTGATTTTGCTCCCGATTTGCAGCTTTCTGTCGTCGCCGTATGATTAAGTTTTGCACTTCGTAGGAAATTCATCTCGGATCCACCTTCTTTTGTGTAAAATGGTGGCCCGGAAAAAAATGATTTCATTTCCAATGACTGACAGAACAAACACATACTTATAGTCAGAATCTGGGAAACTGAACAGCTACCGGAGGAGTGGAAGGAAGGGGTTATGTGCCCCATCTACAAGAAAGGCGACAAGCTGGAGTGTGAGAACTTTTGAGCGATAACCATCCTCAATGCCGCCTACAAAGTGATATCCTAGATCATCTTCCGACGTCTGTCACCATTAGTGAATGACCTCGTAGGAAGTTATCAAGCAGGCTTCGTTGACGGCCGCTCGACAACGGATCACATCTCTACTGTACGGTAAATCCTTCAAAAATGCCGTGAATACCAGGTCTCAATGCACCATCTGTTCATTGATTTCAAGGTGGCATACGACAGTATAGACCACGTAGAACTATGGAAAATTATGGACGAGAACTGCTTCCCTGGGAAGCTTACCAGACTGATCAAAGCAACGGTGGATGGTGTGCAAAACTGTGTGAAGATTTCGGGCGAACACTCCAGTTCGTTCGTATCGCGCCGGGGACTAAGGCAAGGTGATGGACTTTCGTGCCTGTTATTCAACATTGCGCTAGAAGGTGTCATGCGGAGAGCCGGGTGTAACAGCCGGGGTACGATTTTCAACAGATTCAGTCAATTTATTTGCTTCGCGGATGACATGGACATTGTCGGCCGAACATTTGCAAAGGTGGCAGAACTGTACACCCGCCTGAAACGTGAAGCAACAAAAGTTGGACTGGTGGTGAATGCGTCAAAGACAAAGTGGATGCTTGTGGACGGAACCGAGTGCGACAGGGTTCGCTTGGGAAGCAATGTAACGATAGACGGGGATACCTTCGAGATAGTGGAGGAATTCGTCTACCTAGGATCCTTGCTAACGGATGAAAACAATGTTAGTCGTGAAATACGAAGGCGCATCATCTGTGGATGTCGGGCCTACTACGGGCTCCAGAAGAAACTGCGGTCCAAAAAGATTAACTACCGCACCAAATGTGTCATGTACAAGACGCTAATAAGACCGGTTGTCCTCTACGGACATGAAATATGGACAATGCTCGAGGAGGCAAGCACTCGGAGTATTCGAGAGACGGGTGCTTAGGACCATCTTTGGCGGTGTGCAAGAAGACGGTGTGTGGCGGCGAAGAATGAATCACGAGCTCGCCCCGCTCTACGGCGAACCCAGTATCCAGAAGGTAGCTAAATCCTATGCGATTTTGAAAGGATTTTGTTCAGGCAGTTCTTGAACCTGCAGCCAGTATTAACCGCTATAGAATGAGAGATGAAGGTCAGTCCTCAATCGTGAAGCCAACCGACGAAGCCCAGCGATGGACGGCGCCAGCTACTGCTTGGGTTCAGCTTCGTGTTCAGGCCGGAGTATTTCCGACGACTACTAGTGGAATGTCGTCAGCATAGCCAAACATTAAATCGCCTTTGGGGAGGCCATTAAAACCCCGGATCCTTGTTGGACCCCAGTTTTTTCCAGGTGGGTTCTAGACGCAGAATTGCTGATAAGGATTTGCAAACACTGGTGGAAGGGAAACATGTGGGTAAATGCTAGAATGATCCCGGAAAGTTCCAGTCCCCCAACTGTTTGATGAGCACCAGAGGGTTCCAGGGTTCAAATTCAGTCAAGCTCCCTCGTAGGGGTTCCATTCCCGCAAACGATTTCCGATTCCCGGGATGCGCGCTTTAGATTCCCGAATTTCCCAGGAAATTATTATGTTAAAATATTTACCAATTTTTGGAGACGACTGTGATCGGTTAAAGTATTTGTAAATCCTTTTCTTATTTTGCAAATTTGATGAGGGTGTATCAATTATATTTTTGACTAACATCTACTCACTGTTCCCATAATGAAATTTCTATTAAATAATATATTTCGCTTTCAAAGTAGATTACTCGCCATATTATAAAAATAATTAAGTAGATGTACGGTTGTACGGTTCAACTCTAATGCGCGTTGAAGGGAGGCGAATCAAAGCATAAGTTTCCATCGGTCGTTTATTTATTTAGTAAGCCCAATCATTACGGACATTACGAAGTCGAAATAAAAATCGAGTATTTGATGAAATTTCTCAATAGCAAGAATAAAGTTATTTAATTGTGCAGAGCGACAAATTTAGCGAGGGCAGTGACGGCTTTGGTAGGTTTATTGTCAGAGGCTTATTTTTAAGACTTTCAATACTTTTTGATTCAAACCCCGATACGTGTTCCAAACAGATTCATGTTCCGAACAATCGTTTTTGTTTGGAGATTTTGCTTTCTTTTTCTAAATTATAATGAACTATTGAGAATTTACTGTCTGGATATGTCAGAGTACAAAAGTTAACATATTTTAGGTCTTTCAATTTGACCAGAATATTGTTTGCATGAATAAAATATACGGACTAGTACCAGAATGGTTGATGTTAGAAATCTTCCGGCAATAACAGAACAAATCCTGTCAAAGCCGTCTTCTCCTCCATATTAAGGAAGAATCAAAGAATCATCTGGACACAGCAGTTCTTACTCTCTAACGAGAGTAGATGCTGAAACTTCGCCATCTGGTGCTTATGATATAGCGAGCGTTTTGCAGACATAGACCTAGGTAACGCTCTCGAACTAAACAGAGACAATTTTTCAGACTTTTTAACAATTCTTTAATCATTTTTGCACAATGTATCAAGTATCAATCCCTTGAGGTCGAGAGTATATTTTTATCCTTATTATCCTAGTTATTTATTCACGTTACGATTTTGAATTTCGCAAAATTGTTTTATTTCCCGGGATCCCGGGAAGTTAACATTTTATTTCCCGTTTCCCGGGAAGTTGATTCCCGGGAAAAATGGAACCCCTACTCCCTCGAAATGGTCAATGATTCTAGGTCCCTCTGTTTCCCTAGGAGGAAGATGTTCGGAAGTCCGTTCTCTGAACCAATAAAGTAAGTATTGGTTCCGTAGCCAGGATGGAAGGCATGTTGTTGGGAACCAAATCTTCTCTCATGCTCCAACTTCTGCTGCCTACGCCGATTGACAAGTCGTTCGACTACTTTGGATTGGTATGGGAGAATAATCTGAAAATGGAGAGATCCCAGCCTGGAACCTGATTCTTCGGGATGGGGATGACTATTCTCCAGTCTTCCAAGAAGATATTCTCACATCATATTGTGCTGAGAAATGTTATTTTCGCGACGAAAGGAAAATGCTTTAACATGAGATTACCCACCTCGTCAGGCGCTGAGAGAAAAAAAAACGCAAGCTCTGCGAATGGAGAAGAATGGTTAATGAGAGTGTTTCAACGATGCGGTGGAACCCAAGGTTAGATTTCCTGAAGCAATCGACTTTCTCAAGTCTGAGGTATAGTTGTTTGAAGAGACTAGCGTAGCAAAATATTTCCCATTGGCGTCGGCTAATTCGGGAAAATCGGACTCAATGCTTCCATCGATATTATTATCAACTTCTCCCTCATATTTCCAAGGCTGTTTGTAAGGGATTACCTGCATCGAGGAACTCTTCCCGCTGCTTTTTGATGGCGTCTCTTATGGTGCTAAGGGTTGCTTTGCAGTTCCGGTATGAGAAGGACGTCGTCCGCTTACAACTATTTTATGAAACACAGAGCTTTGGTGAAAAAATAGATAATCCTTAAGCAGTTATACTGAATCCTTTTTTGGAAGTCCTGCAGAAGTTCACTTTCAAAGTCGTTAGAATACTTTTCAGAAGGTCATAATTTGTCAAGTGAATTAAAAACCTTTGCAGTAGCATTGAATGTAAGCAATAAAAAAATGTAAAACAGTTACCGAATTAACCGTGAAGCTTCATATTGTGTCAACAACTCTTAACAGCTATTTTCGAACTGATATTTTTGGCAACATTTCAAATGTGACTTATTCCGCGTGATGGATGCAAACAATTGTTTGTGATGCTAGGGTTTCAAAATTGCCAGCAAAAGTGATGATAAAATCCGTTGAAACCTTTACGCCAAATACATCGAAATATTTAATATGGAAATTTTTCGAATGAATCAAATTCATTGTTTTTAGTAGGAACTCTTCTAAACATCTTCATCGAAATATCATTGATCCGGGAATGAATTGTTTCCAGAAATTTGACAAAACTGTGTGAAGACAGTTACCTACAGATTTTCTTTGAAATTAATTTTATTCTAAATAACAATAACCTATCTTACAATTTTTAGAAATCTCTCGCTTTATGGGGTTACGCTTTGCGTCATATACCTTTGAATTGTCATGCAACACTTACTCTCAGACATACTCTAGGTATCGATTAACAAGCTCAACCTTACAATATTAATTATATTGCCTTTTTGAATTCCCTCCACCAATAATTTACAAAGTGGCTTAGATTGGATTGGATTGTTGATTTTTGAACGCTCGTATTTCACAGTCAATGCTACCGTGTTCAAATTTTTTTCATTCGATATGCCATTTATCCTCCGTAAGAGACACTCCATGAACGCCTCGGGGCAACCTTTGCCACTTTTCCACTTTGCTTACAAAGTTTGTGAATTGCCGATGAGTGATTAATATAATTCGAGTAACAGGCGTGATGCCACCATAACATGATCGGTATAAGGTGTTCGACATTTTTGTGTCGTCTCGTTCGTGTGACGAGCATCAGGTACCTTCCATGGGACGCTCGAATTAAAAAATTCAGAAGAACAAGGCAATGACGCCAAGGAGAGGTCGCCACAAAATTATGATACATTCACTTATTAACGCTCCCCTATGGGATGTGAGTGCGCGCGCTCACCAAGCTGAAACCGGAGACGCCATCCGCCATCGACGAGCTAAATCAACTCCGGCAGGCTGCCGTGATGAGGTCGGTGCGATGGTGATGAACCCGCGTGTGTGTCTGATTGGTGTGGCGAGTGGCTGCTGGCTGACTTATGCTTTCGATGATGATTATGCAAATGCCGTTTTACGGGTAAATTGCGCGGTATGTGCCTCCGGAGTTATTTTATTCTGATTTTTTTTTTGTTTGTTCGCTGGGCTGCACTCGATTTTGCACACCTCATCCTCATCATAATTGTCGCTTTGGTCTTTGTCATCGTCATTGTCGCGCGCGCCATTCCCCGTTAAGAGTGTACCGACACTCGACGCTCCTCTTCAAGGTTGAACAAGTAGCGCTGAGAGAGCGGCTGGAAGGTCCGAAGGGGATCTTAGAGGTTGAGTGATGCTTCAGATTGGCAAATGCTTACATTGTTTGCAGTTTGTTTTATTCTGTTCTTGCGGATTTTATTCAAAGCAGAAGCTGACTTTTATACCGGAGAAAGTAAACCAAACGAGGGAATAGTAGCGTTCGTGTTGCCCTAATTGACATATTCAGATAAGTATACATATGCTATAGGGGAAGAGTTGGTAAAATTAAGAGGTGTGGAAAAATAAACAATTGGCTATATTTAGATTAATACACTATTTAGATAGAGACCCGCCAGCCATGGGCTGCACATCTCTCTAATAAAGACAAAAAATTAAAAAAAACCTTCCACGGACTTAAATAAGTTAGGTACCTACCTGAGTTAATATTTTAGTTTTGCGTCCGATGCAAAGTTCGTTTCACCACCAGGCAGTGTTCATTTTACCCGCACTATCTTTATACATACGAAAATTCGATGTTTCTTATTTCGAAGAAAAACTATATAAAACAGTATTTATTAACGAATAAATTGTTCAGTGCAATTAAGTTGTTGGACTAAATGATAAAACTAGCGAATTATCCTCGTTTTATGATTGATTTCAACGCAAGAAGGGTGTGATGATTCTCGTCCTGCAGGGTGCTGGGTAATGAGGCGCACGTTAAGGCCCTATGCCCAGTAGAAGTAGTCCAGTGCCTGGTTTAAATCCATTCCAACATTTGAAAAGGGCATAACAGCCAAAATTTATTCCTTCTGATTCCACGATTCCACACATAGCTATATATGTATACGAGGAAGCAGAAGCAATAGATTTCGGCTGTTACGCCCTTTTCAAATGTTGATCTATAAATAACCAAAGTCGAAGACCTGGTGGCTGCAATTCAGTGTGGCGTCGAAATCCAGGATACCGCCATTCGGTTAAAGAACGGTCGAGTGGAAACGCAGGTTGCCACATTCCAAGTACCCTTGGCTGATGTCAACAAGGTGTTGGATGGAGAAGGATCGTTTGGCCGAAACCCATACGATCGAAAGGGTCGTTTGGCCCAAATGGTCATTTGGCCGAAAGGGTCGTTTGGCCGAAAGGGTCGTTTGGTCGAAAGGGTCATTTGGCCGAAAGGGTCATTTGGCCGAAAGAGTCATTTGGCCGAAATGATCAGCTTGCCGAAAAGGTCATTTGGTCGAATGGGACATTTGGCCGAAAGGGTTATTTGGCCGAAAGGGTCATTAGGCCGAAAGTGTCTTTTGGCCGAAAGGGTCATTTGGCCGAAAGGGTCGTTTGGCCGAAAGGCTCATTTGGCCGAATAGGTCATTTAAAAGTGAAAAATAAGTTGTGAGAAGTGAGAAGTGAAAATTCTCACTTCTCACTCCTTATTTATCACCTCTCGCTGTAGAAAGTGAGTAGTGCGAAATGAGTAGTGTGACGTCTCAGTACTCACTTCGCGCTCCTCATTGTTTCACAGTGAGAAGTGAGAAATGATGAGTGAGAAGTGAGACATCTCCTAATTTCTCACTTTTCAAATTACCTATTCGGCCAAATGACCTTTTCGGCTTGATGACCCTTCCGGCCAACTGACCATTTCGGTCAAACGACCCTTTCGGCCAAACGACCATTTTTTAATATAACATATTTTTAATCTTTGGGCAAATACTTTTTCCTTCACTTAACATTCACGCAATAAGCAATTAGTTAAATATAAAATTCTCTTCGAAATCGAAATTAATTTCGATCATACTACGAAACATCATTTGACTACATGTCTTTCGACCAAACACACAGATAAAAATATGTTGTGATTTTAAATGTATTTTCATGCACACATTTGAAGCATAGAATTGTAATGTTTACTATGACCAGCACACAGAAGGGTGGTGGCCAGAAAGTGGAGCTGATCACGATCATCTCGGACGTGATCATGTCCTTTCTGGATAACCACGGGAAATACAGCTAGGATCTAAAGAGTCGGTGATGACCCTCTGCCACATCATTGTAGAGGCAAAGCAGAAATAGAGGTCCCTGCTGGCTGCCAGTAAGGAGGCGGAACGAAAGGGGAGAAGGAGATGAGAAAAAGTTGGCAGTGAGCCAGGCTATGGTGGCCAGAAAGGAGGATTTTTTTTCCATTTTTTTTCGGCTCCATTCTGAGGAAAAACAGCTGACAAAACGCCAAACTGCAGAACTCCGAAGACGGATGGCCGTCGCCGGTGCAACTCCCAAGCTCAATAAGGTTGGGGTGAAAGCCGATCAGAAAGGAGTTAGTGCAAAGCAAGTACCACCACAAAGGAAAGATACAGCGAAACGTCGAAAGAAAATCAGGAAAACAGCTGATCCTGAGGTACGGCAGGGGGGAGTACCTCAACCAAAAAATGGTGCAAAAGATCGCATGGAGGATCGCCTTCCATGGAGGGCGGTCGTGAACTCTAAAAAAGCAAAACGAGCGGAAAAGGAAGCCGCAAAGAGAACGGCTGAGAGAGATAAAGGAGCGGTGGCCAAGAAGGAACAGACAGAGTCGAGACAGTAATTGACAAAGCCAAGGCAAAAGCTACGCCAATGTAATGAGGGCTATGAGAAGCGATGAAAAACTCGCTGGCATGGGTGAGGATGTGAATTGTATTCCCAGAACGCAGAAGGGTGAGATGATGAGGTAATGAGGGGCACGTTAAGGCCCTATGCCCAGTAGACGTAGTCCAACGCCTGGATGAAATCCATACCAACATTTGAAAAGGGCGTAACAGCCAAAAAAAATTTCCTTCTGATACAACGATTCCACACATAGCTATATATGTTTACGTGAAAACTGATGGAATAAATTTAGGCTGTTACGCCCTTTTCAAATGTTGGACTATAAATAACCGAAGTCGAAGACCTGGTGGCTGCACTGAGAGAGAGTGTGGCATCGAAATCCAGGATACCGCGATTCAGGTTGCCACATTCCAAGTACCTTTGGCGGATGTCAACAAAGTGCTGGATGGGGAAGGTCCGTTTGGCCGAAAGGGTCATTTGGTTGAAAGGGTCAATTGGCCGAAAGGATCATTTGGCCGAAAGGGTCATCTTGCTGAAAGGGTCATTTGGCCGAAAGAGTCATTTGGTCGAAAGGAAGTCGAGTCAAGTACGAGACACTGAAGACGGCCTTACTGTTGAAGTCGAAATACGTATCTGTCAAGATACAATTAAGTGGTGGAATTCAATGGGATTGTATAAACTCGTCTTATGACAAGTGAAGACATTCCACTAAAAAGCTCAAAAAAATTTTCTTAACGAAAGGGTTATTTGGCCGAAAGTGTCATTAGGCAGAAAGTGTCTTTTGGCCGAAAGGGTCATTTGGCCGAAAGGGACATTTGGCCGAATAGGTCATTTGAAAAGTGAAAAATGAGGTGTGAGAAGTGAGAAGTGAAAATTCTCACTTCTCACTCCTTATTTATCACCTCTCGCTGTAAAAGTAGCGCGAAGTGAGTAGTGAGTGTCAATATGGACATGCGGGAAGTGCCCAATCCAGGGTCATCTTCTGATGATGAGGGTTTTGTAATAGCTAAAGTGAACGGTGTTACAGGTAATTGCGGTCCAGGCGCGATTGTAGTTGCCGGGATTCTCGTCTTCTACGTAAGTTACTGATAGAGACCGTTAGGTTGCTGTCATGGCTCGTGATCGACGCGCTCCTTATTTTTTCACAGTGAAAAATGAGAAATGAGGAGTGAGAAGTGAGACGTCTTCCAATTTCTCACTTTTCAAATTACCTATTCGGCCAAATGTCCTATTCGGCCAAACGACCTTTTCGGCCTAATGACCCTTTCAGCCAACTGACCATTTCGGTCAAACGACCCTTTCGGCCAAATGACCCTTTCGGACAAATGACCCATTCGCCCAAACAACCCTTTCGGCCAAATGACCATTTTGGTCAAACGACCCTTTCGGTCAAACGACCCTTTCGGCCAAATGACCCTTTCGGCTGAATGACCCTTTCGGCCAAATTACCCTTTCGACCAAATTACCCTTTCGGCCAAATTACCCTTTCGGCCAAGCGACCCTTTCGGCCAAACGACCCTTTCGGCCAAATTACCCTTTCGGCCAAATTACCCTTTCGGCCAAATTACCCTTTCAGCCAAATTACCCCTTCGGCCAAATGACTTTCGGCCTAATGGTCTGTTCGTCCAAACAACTTTCGGCCAAATTACCCTTTCGGCCAAATTACCCTTTCGGCCAAACGATCCTTTCAGCCAAATTTCCCATTCGGCCAAATGACTTTCGGCCTAATGGTCTGTTCGTCCAAACAACTTTCGGCCAAAAAACCCTTCCCCCTTCCGTAAGAAGAGGGAGGAAGAATGAGGAAGAGGGGGGAGGGTCGTTTGACCTAAACCCATTCGGCCGAATGCCACTTGGCCGCAAGTTGTTTGGCCGAATATACCATTTGGCCGCACAGACCATTAGGCCGAAATTCATTTGGCCGAAAGGGTCGTTTGGCCGAAAGGGTGGTTTGGCCGAAAGGTCGTTTATTGGCCGAAAAGGTTGTTTATTGGCCGAACGGGTCATTTGGCCGAAAGGGTCATTAGGCCGAACGGGGCATTTGGCCGAAAGGGTCATTAGACCGAAAGGGTCGTTTGGCCGAAAGGGTCATTTGGCTGAAAGGGCCATTTGGCCCTAACTTCTCACTGTGAAAAGTGAGTAGTGCGAAGTGGTTAGTGAGACGTCTCACGTCGCTCAGTCAAATGTTCGGCCAAATGTCCTGGTTGGCCAAATGACCCTTTCGGCCAAACTACTTTTTCGGCCAAATGTCCTATTCGGACAAATGACCCCTTCGCTCAAACGACCCTTTGGGCCAAATGATCCTTTTGGCCTAATGACCCTTTCGGCCAAATTACCCCTTTCTGTCAAATTACCCTTTCGGCCAAATAACCCTTTCGGCCAATTGACCCGTTCGGCCAAATGACCCTTTCAATCAAATGACTTTCGACCAGATGGGTTTCGGCCTAAAGGTTTGTTTGGCCTAGTGGCATTCGGCCAAATGGCTTTCAGCCGAATGGGTTTCGGCCAAACGACCCTTCCTCAAAGAGGCCACTAGGCCGAAAGTTGTTTGGCCGAATATACAATTTGGCCGAACAGCCCATATTCGAATATTGACAACTTCAACAGCAGCAGCTTCAACTATCACACTCTCTTCGTGTTGCTTTTTTAAGCGATGGATTCGTTTCTCTTCTGCCCTTGCTACACTGTACCGCTCTCTGTTAGAACGGGTTTGAGCCACAAGCATTCGACTCCTAGCAACATTTTTCTCGTCCATCACTCGCTGGCACTCCTCATCAAACCAACCATTTCGTTGGCGTCGCTGAGCAGTGCCTAACACTTCCTGCGCTGTTGTAGTCACAGCTTCGTGGTTATTTTCCCACAATCTGTTGACGTCGACATGTCCGGTGGCATCTACTGTTCAGAAACTCCTTCAACTAACAAGCGTTGGATATTAAAACGCACCGTTCTGTTGTTTCGGGAACTCGTGACGCTGGAAAGTCACGCCGGAGTTTTTGCAACTACAGGTAGTAATCCGAGTCGATGTTCGGGCCTCTGAAGAACCTTACATCTATAACATCCGAGAAATGTCCTCCGTCGATCCGCACGTAGTCTATTTGCGAGCAAGTGTCTCCACTCGGATGTTGCCAGGTGTGTTTGCGGATATTCTTACGTGCGAAATAGGTACTGCTAATTGCCATCCCTCTAGCAGCAACAAAGGTTACAAGTCGCAGACCATTATCGTTGGTAGCGTAATGAAGGTTTTCCGTACCAATGACGAGGGCGAAAGAAACTTTCTCTTCCGATCTGCGCATTTGCATCTCCGATGAAAATCTTCACATCGTGTGTTGGCCACTCTCCGTAGGCCTTATCAAGGCTCTCATAGAACTCATCCTTCACGTCATCAGGCATATCGTTCGTTGGGGCATAGATGCTGATCAGTGCCTAGATAGGGGCATAGATGCTCATCAGGGTGCATCTAGCACCCTGCACGTCCTCACCTAATGCCGAAAGTCTTGCGACATGGCGCGTGAACTTCAGCATTTTGGCTTTGTCGGTTTTTACCAATACGTCTTCGCCTCAGTCTCTTAAGTTTCATGCCGGGTGATCCACCCTCCATCTGCCTCTGTAAAGGAATTTCCAAAGATTTTCGGTCCGCTGATCAATTGTCGAAGACTGGTTTACTTCACTCTGAGGTTGAGTAGCCTGACAGACCAAATACTAGCTGCTGGTACGTAGGAGATTCTGTCCTCCGGACTGCTGCATGCCAAGCTTGAAGATCGTCGTTAGTCGTATCTTGTACTATCGTCGGTCTCTTCCAACCACTTTCCTTTTTCATTGCGTTTTATTTACGTTTCATAGATTGAATAGACAGGCAGATTTGTTCCATGAATGCACGCCATTCCTAGGTCGCCCCAATGACGCACTTCCAAAGATAGAAAAAATGCACCGAAGAAGGGTTATTAACTGAGTGACATCGGACTCCCATTTTGGTGAAGCGAGGACCACACCACTGTTGAGTTGAACTTGAAACTGGGGAAAAAAGAGACCCCATAAATTTCAATCATACTGCCGGTCCATCGGTAGCACTATATCGCACTGTTTTATTGCGATTTAATCACACTAACACCCCTGCTATCCACTACGAAATGTAGAATCTGTTGCTCGCAATGTTTATTTTTAGGAACCTATTTGTCTGCTTCAATAAATTTAAGCGTGGAAAAATACCTTCATGGTTCAGATTTTACTACCAAGTGACCCCAATCATCCGAAATAAAAATGTGTGAATGATCGTTCATTCATCCGTTTACTCTGTCCATGGTGCGGCAATTCTCGTCGCACCAGCTCGATTCTGCGGTCAGGGGTCAGATCGATGATCCCACTCAATTACAACTCCGCAAGATCCAGATAACAATCAAGCCCCCATCGATCAACGCGATCACTTGCTTGCCTGATCTTGTGCTGGCTGCGATGCGAAGCGGTGTGGTGCCTACACCTGATTCGTAAGCGCGGCTATTTATTTTAAGTAAAGCTCGATTTTGTGTAGGTGTTTGATTAGCAGGTTTGGCTTCTCGATGGTAGCGAATCTGTGGGAGTCGTTTAGAGAAAATGTTTGCTGGTGGCTTACCCTCGATGGTGTTAACTTATTTGTTCGAAGAGGGCTATATTAAGCTAAAATGTGTTATGTCGAATAGGCCATTAGACCTAAGAAGGATATCTCGAAACGTCTGGAGCATAGTCGAAAACAAGGAACGTTAGATCCATTGTTATGCAATTCCTTAGTTACACAAATAAGTTCAATCTAGTTGTAACGATCATTTGAAGTGAGTTAAATTTGACTCTTTCTCCAATCTTTCATCGACCTTTTTACCATTTGTCATAAAACTTTTTTAAGCCGATAAATTTCTATAATTTTTCGGTTCACCTTTTTTCCATAACTCAATGTTTTACTAAATCCAAAGACAACAAACAAGCGAATACAAACCGCATAAAAACCAACCCCATTGTAATAGAAACAGGTTCTGGATAGTTCTTCTACTTCTTCTTCAATGGCTCTACATTTCAACTGCAAATTAGTCTGCTTTTCAGCTTAGTGTTCTATTAGCATTTTCACAGTCATCAATTTTCATCTATTCTATACTTTGATTGTATGAATGTGTATCCTGTGTGGCAAGCAAAATGTAGAAAATAAACCCGAAAACACGTTGGACCGGATCGAGAACCAAACTCGCCGAATCGAACTGAAGGATTGATGCATGCGATATTGTTTTCTTTCAATGTCTTCAATCAATTCTCTTCCAATATAACTAGGTCTCCTTCACAGAATTTGTTTGGCGTTCAGAATTTCGTTCATGTGAATCACTTGACCTCACAAAGAACAATGTTTCAGAATCTATATCAAAACAGTTTTGAAACACCAACCTTCAGCAAAACCGTCAGTCGGGACCATTCACTAGATATGCTTCTTGGTGTTGCTGCAAATCAGAAAATGAAAAGCTGAAAATGATAGGTACTCGTTATTCGTGGGTTTCGTTCATCGCACCTGTCAAAATATAATTGACGCCATAAGTCATCGGGAGGCTCAGTTGATGCAAACAATAACTGGTCCGCAGCACTTCTCGGGAGGATTTTCCATCAGAAGAGACGATACCTTTACCTACATACATGAAACCGATCCTCAGTCAAAAGACGATCGCTGGATCATATAAGGATCCGTGAAAGGGCATGGTTGAACGAACAGCCGGCAATATTCTTTTCAAAGCAAAGCTTCTACCGACTGCCGACCCGCGTGATGGCTGCTGAAGAGCCGATGCACCAGCTCAGCTGCCGCTAATTATCCAAATCACTTTCGAATCGCGCGCCGGCGACCCAGTTCAGATCGGGTTACAGTTCTCGCGCCAACCTGCAGTGTGTGCGATAAATCACGATTTTAATCAGATCACGGTAAGAACCATCGCGCTTCTTGGTGGACCTGCTTGGTGGTTGCATATCATACTTTGTGGCTGATGGTTTTTTTACTGCATGGGTCTCTTATTTCGTGGCCCTACGTCCCTACCGGGACTTAGCATGACCATTGAGTTTTATTGAGCATTTCTTCAGATATGCGTTGTAGGTTTTCTATGTCCATGTCATCGAATATTCATCCTGTGTGGCAGACCTGCGAAAAACCATATTGAGTGCAATGAGAATCTGTTTCAACCCACAAGATCCCGTACTAAATCACCGTCTCCGGTTCGAGAATCTTTCGCCTTTGCTCACAAAGCTAATAGGGATGACGCGATGTGCCAAACATTGTGCTCATGTTGGCCGCCGAGAGAAGTAAAGTGATTCTTGAAGTCATTCAAGTGGTTTGTGGAGCGTGCCCTGATGTTTGGATCTCAGAAGATTGCAAAATGTTGCCGTCTAGGACCTGCTGGGAGAAAAAGCAGATGATTTAACACTAGTCGTTAAAAACTATTCTTATTCGTCTATAGCAGGTGTTGGAGGATGCGCTTTTGGACGGCAGCTCATATGAGTGACGCAATTTTGAATCATGTTGGATGCTGATGAATGCCTTTTCAGTGCACTGAGTTTTCTAATGAAATTAAAGCTTTTATCAAATAAAGATGGTGATTAACATCTTCCATCGCAGTACGCGTAAGAACGAGTTTTTCAATTGATCTGCTCGACCTTTTTTTTAAAGAATTCACGCGCTTAGTATCATGAGGGCGTAAATGTATAGATCAATTTCTCATCGTTAATTTTTTTTTTTACCAATGCAGCGAATTTTAGCGGTTTACCGAAAATTAAATGGCTTAGCATGGTAGAGGGTGATTGCATCTAGTACTAGAAGCAACAATCCCGTTTGTAACTTTTAATTCAGTTGAGTTTTTATAGGAAGCAAAAATCGATTAAGAGAAATCAATCGAAGCAGTTATACGTTTAGCAAATTTGTTTACTTTTATCGCTGTCACTGTAACTCGCTTTGGCGTGTTAGATGTTAGGTCATCCAAAAACTTCTTGGCTACAAATCTACAAATCAATGAGCGTGGCGATTAACTTCTAATCTCATATGTAGCTTCATGTGGAATAAACTCATTCTGGTCGCATTGGATGGTTCATCATCTTTTTAAAGGTTGGAATGTTACATATCTTAATTGGCACAGTGCTTATACACTCAGTTGTTATTAATACAGCTCGGCAAATTCCACACAGCTGGTAGCCCAGCAAAATAAAAACTGATTTCCCGGCAAAAATAACGTTTGTTAGCTGGTTTTCGGCTTCTGAGGGATGGCTTCTTTGAAGATGGACACGTCGAGTCCATTACAACTGTGGGGAAGTGTACCCATCTACATGAGTAGAAATTATTAAAAGTATTCCAAAAAAGAATTTCTAAGGGAATACTTTATGGAATGGTCAGTATGAATCTTATATGAATTTTTGAAGGAATTTCCAGAAGAATTCCTTAAGAAATTTCTAAGGGTCCTAAGAAGTTCCGAAGCAATTCCTAGGGGAAATTTAAAAGAAAAACCTGGTTTCATTTGTGGAGTTTTTTAAATGACTTCTTGAAGAAATTCTTGATCGGATTGCTGTCGGAGTTTTTGAAGGTATTTTAGAATGAGTTTCTTGATGACTTAGGGAATCACTTAAGGTATTTATGAAACAAAATCTGTGGAAATTTTCGAAGGAACTCGTGCAGGAAATTCCCAAAGAATTCTTGAGAATATCCGAATATCTGTAATCTCGTTATTTTGGGAGTTTTTCTTGGCATGTAGTCTTGATTCTAGACTGAGCCAAAACTGAGTTTGTTTTACTACGGTCCGGACTTTCGAAGAAATTCCTGGAGAACTATAGGAATTTCTGTGTACATACCAATAGCTATTTGTTCGGTAAATCCATTAAACATTTCTTCGAAAATTACTTTCAGAATTCTTTCGGATATTCCTTCAGAAATTCATTTATTTATTTTTATTCTTTATTAGAGAGTTGATGTGATACTTTCGTGATACTTATATGACTGAAAGAGCCGATAATAGTCAAACAAAATTTATTATAGAGGTTTTCAGCCCAGGTTCACCTCTTAGAAATTCATTTAAAAATACTGTTCAGGTTCTCTTTCGGTTATTCTTTCAAGAATTGAATCGGAAATTCCTCCAGGAGTTATTTTTTTTCAGAAATTCCTCCAGGTGATCCTTAGGAAATTCCTTTAATAAACTATACAAAATTCATACAAGAATAATTCCGGAAAGAATTCTCATTTGAAGGAATTTATAAAGGAATTTTCGAAGAAATTTCCAAAGGTCTTTAAGCATTAAACTTATTTTCAATTAAAAAAACACTTAAAAATAGGTTCAAAAAAATTAAAGGAGCTTACAAACCAAATTTTAGAATATTTCCCAAAAGAATGTCTGAAGATATTCTCGAAAGAATTCTTAAAGAAATTTTCGAAGTTTTACAGGAATTTCTGTAAGAGTTGCTAAAGGAATTTCCAGAAGAATGTTCGAAGGAATTCCTACAGGAAATTCAGAAAGAATTTCTGGAGAAAGTTCTAAATAAATTCCACAGGGAAATTTCGAAAGAATAACAAAAATATCTTCTTAGAGTTTCCGAAGAAATTCTTTAAGACACTACTGGAAGAATTTCTATTAGAAATTCCTAAAAGAAATTCTTGAAGGAGTTAAAAAAAACTAAATCAAATTCCAAAGGCTTTCTCCTAAAGGGATTTCCGGATGTATTCCTCAAACAATGTCCGTAGGTATTCCGATGGAAATTCATGAAGGATTTTCCATGGGTATTTTCTAAAGAATTCTTAACCCTCGAGGACTCGCGCCGTTGTAAAAAGTACAACACTACCTAAAAAAGCTCGCTTGTCGTACTCAACGGAGGCGAAACTACATGAGTGATTCAGGACTAAGCGAGTCCCGGAAGGTTAAAGGAATTTCCGAAGGAATTCCTTTAAAAAAAATCGAATGAATTTGAGAAGAAATTCCCAAAAGACTCCGTAAAGGAATTTCCGAAGCAATCCCTAAAGTAATTTCCAAGGAAATTCCTGAAGGAGCTTTTGAAGAAATTTTGGGAAGAATTTCCGAAGCAATACCTAAATAAATTTTCAAGGGAATTCTTGGAGAAAGTTCTGAAGGAATTCATAGGATAATTCCTTTTTCGAATTTTCTGAGGGATATCTTGAGGAAATTCCAAACGAATCTCTTGATTTATATCTGAAGTACTTTCCACTGAATTTATGTGCTGTGATGCGGCAATATCCTAGTGGAGGATGTAATGTGAACTTTTGTTGTGGAGATACAAGCTATAGCTATAAGCATGTTCATCCTATCAGTCTATCTGTAACTAGCAATAGTACAAAAACCGAAAATACAATTAAAGCATGATGCTGCGTGATTTTTTTTCTCAGCTTAAAATCATTCACGCCGATTCACGCCACCTCCGCCGCCACCGAACATTGCTTACGGCGTGACGCCGCCGACGCCGGTGTAAAAATGGCCTTACGTCGCCGCCGTTCACGAATACTTCGGCGCACAGGTCTAGCTGCAAGTAATCATAAATTGTTCATAACTACAAGTCTCGCGCTCAAGATCATACATGGTAACTGCATTGGTCGATTTCTCTTCGTCGATGTTTTCTTTTGATCAATGCAGAAAATTTCGGAAGTTTTCCGTAAATTTTATGTATTGGGGTGATAAAGGGATGATTGAATGTTGCACAAGAATCATCGATCACGGTTGTAGCTTTCAACCCAGCACCACAAAAGAAAAAATCGATGAAGAGAAGTAAGCTTTTACCAATAAAAAAAAGTTTTTTTGTTAGCTACGACTTGGCTAGCTAAGCTTTGACTGACTGTACATATCTATGGTTGCTACTCCGTGACTTACCATAATCAGTGTAATTGCAAGGGTGTTTTGCGAAACGTCTAAACACTTATGGTTGATCACTTATAAGGCTGAAATCTTTTAATAAAGGAAAGCAGGAAGGAGAAGGAAGAACTAAAAAGCAAAAAGGAAGAATAAAGACAAAAGAAGGAAGAATGAAGAAAAAATAAGAAAGAAGATACATTAAAGTAGGAATACATAAGAAGGAAGAAAGAAGAAAAAATAACTAAGAATGAATAAGGAAAGATGAAGAATAAAGAAGTGTAATCAAACACTCAGTTTGCCTACTTAATTCAAGGAACTTAAACTCACTCTTAGTCTCAATTTACATAAATAAAGGAGAAGGGAAAAGTAGATGTCTTAGAAAGCCAGTAGGTATGAACAAAACCAAGCATCAAAATTTATTATCATCCTTAACCCTAAATAAAAAAAAATCTTAAGTAATATGGAATAAAAAACATGCAAAATATAATATAAACGGCAAACAGTTATTTCAAACTCACAGTACACTGAATATAAATTCTTCAACAACAACAACTCTACTACATTCAGCAGGCAGTTTTTGGTAGTAATTTTGACCAGTAACACCACTATCTAATGGGCCTAGAATGGGATGGAAAAAAGCCTGTTAATTGGCTCCTGGATGAATTTGCCGGTTCATCTCGTTCAATTGTTTGAGCACCAGATGAGAGAACACAACTATTTTTTCAAAGTGATAACCTAAGTTACAGTGCAAGTTACTACGGAATACACTGAAATTTTTGGACAGTGGCCATCGCAATCGCCGTTTTGTGTCTAAGTGTCTTCCGGAGTCTTCGAGCTTCGGATTCACGTCAGAAGAAAGCCCAACCCACGACCGACGGAAGCACCAGACGGGTGCGCTATTGTACACTGCTGTGAACAATTGTTCGCGAGCCAAATCGCGTTTCCCGGTGGCCCAAGTTGGACATGCGACTACACAAATATCGTGAGCACAGCAAACCTAGTGTTTTAACAGTCCAGTCTGCTGTATCAAGGGTGAGAATGGACCGATCGTCTCGTAGATCCTCTGCAACCTGACGCAAAATCTCGCCACAATTGGAATTCCACTTTCTTAGCGTGAAACCTCCGGACTGCATTAAGTCTACCATTTCTTCGACAAACTGCTTACCCTCTTCTATGTCATCTACACCTGACAACATATCATCGAAGTAGAAGTTTTGTTTCAGGATGGCGGCGGCCGTTGGGTGGGTTTCTTTCCCCTCTTCTGCTAGCTGCTTCAAACACCTGGTAGCTACATACGGAGCAAACGCGGTTCCGTAGGTTACGGTAGTCAGTTGGAAAGTACGAATGTCTTGATCTGTGTTGCACATCCACACGATTCTGTGGAGCTTCTGATCTGGACCGGAGACTGCTACCATGCGATACATCTTCGCTACGTCCGCAACGACAGCGTAACGAAGGAGGCGGAACCGGAGATTGATGCTGATCAATTCATCCTGTACGACGGGTCAGACCATAAGGGCATCGTTCAGCGAGACTCCAGTTGATGTTTTGCAGGATGCATCAAATACCACTCGCAGCTTGGTGGTTGTACTCTCCACTCTCGTACTTTCCAGCTGACTACAGTAGCCTACGGAACCTCGTCTGCTCCGTATCTAGCTACCAGGTATTTGAAGCAGCTAGCTGAAGAGGGGAAAGAAACTCACCCAACGGCCGCCGCCATCCTGAAACAAAACTACGTCGATGATATGTTGTCAGGCGTAGATGACATAGGAGAGAGTAAGCAGTTTGTCAAAGAAATGGTAGCCTTAATGCAGTCCGGAGGTTTCACGCTAAGAAAGTGGAATTCCAATTGTGGCGAGATTTTGCGTCAGGTTCCAGAGCATCTACGAGAAGATTGGTCCATTCTCACCCTTGATTCAGCAGACTGTTTGATCCATTGGGCATAATCGGTCCAATCATCGTTCAGGAACTTTGGGAGCGTGATGCAGCTGGGATGCACCGTTAAGTGAAGACATGACAGAGAAATGGCTAGAGTATCGCAGAAAAATGATAGGATTGGACGGTTTCACGGTTCCACGCTGGGTCGGAGTCACAAAATCAATGAAATCTGTTCAGCTACAAAGCTTCTGCGATGCCTGAAAAGGCGTACGGTGCATGTATTTACGTTAGAACCGTGACGGAAGATGACGAAGTTGACGTACGATTTTTCACAGCTAAGTCTCGAGTTACTCCTCTCGAGAATATAAAAAGGAAGAAGAAATGTCTCTCCACTCCTCGTCTTAAGCTTTCTTCAGCGCTATTGCTCACGCATCTCTACGAGAAAGTTGTCGTAAGCATCCATCTGACCGTAGAATCATATTTTTGGACTGATTCTACGATAGTAAAGTTTTGGCTAGCGTCTGTTGTACCCTCCAGATGGAAAGAGTTTGTGGGCAACCGCGTTTCAGAAATTTAGCATGTCACCAAGGGCGGTTTGTGGAACCATGTTGCCGGAATGGAGAACCCGGCCGACATAATTTCAAAGGGAATGGCACCCCCACAATTGCAGTACGAATCTCTCTGGTGGCATGGGTCTCCTTGGCTTCTTCGAGAGCAGAACAATTGGCCGATCTTCGAGCCAAACGCTAACGAGTTACATCCGTCGATTCTGGAGGAGAAGGGAGCTGTTGCTGCATTATTGCCAAGCTGAGCATGGTGAAATCTTCAGTCTACGGTCGTCATTGACAGAGTTCGCGTGAAGCTGGTAGCGTACGCAAACCGGTCCGCCTTCAACGCAAAAATGCACAACCGCGTACATCGAAAGCACGGATTACTAACGCTTACCGAACGTGATGACGCATTTCGTCTGCTAATGCGTCTAGAATCGTTTTCGCAAAAATACTCCAAACTATTACATGGTCATGATGTACAAGCATTCTCTTGAATTGCTACACTGAATCGAGAACTGATGGACGGCATTATCTGCGTTGGCGGCAGGTTAAGAAACGCCAGAGTCCTACTAGTCGGAAGCATCCATACATTCTGGATCACCGCCGGGAAATATACGTCGCTCGACCACAATAAAATTAAGTATTTTCTAGCACGGAATAAAAGTGTTTTAGTTCAGTTCAGTTAAGTGTTCAAAACAGTTTTTAAAAGTGTCCGAAACCGTATCCGTTTCCCGCTCGCCAACAGTGTACGAGTAATCGCTGTAGACCTATATTCATCCATAGTTAGTGTCTCTTTGTGTAGCATATAAATCATAGCGATCAAGACAATTTAAATTGCCTTGCAACACTATTGAACAGGAATCGTATAAAAGTCCAAGTGACAGTCAGAAATAGGGAGTCTTTGAGAGTAGTTAAAACTCATCCGCCACATATCATGTGGCTAAATAACAGCAACAGTTAGCCCAAGAGTTCAAGTGTACAAATAAAATATCGATAATAAACCGTGAAAAGCAAGAATGTTTCATTCTTGGCTGCGGGGTTTTTGTCGACCGAATTTTAAGAAATTTGGCCACAATATTCTTTGATATGATATGCAAAGAATGTTTGGGCCAAATTTGAGCATAATCAGTCATAAAAAACCCCCTGACAATAATAGAACAAAACCTGCCAAAGCCGTCATTACCCCTATCTATTCCATTCTAGACATGGCAGAGCAGCTGCTCATTGCCTCACTTATTAAAGAAACGTGCCGTACGATGTATTCAAAAGACAATTCGGTGGATCTTTACCCGTGGCCGTAGACAATCTTGAGAAATAGGTATTTTCATTTTATCCTTCACTATTTCTCACAATTTCCGATTCCTTGTGATATATACGGCACCTGTATTACTGTAACTCACGGATTTATTTATCGGTATTAACATTGAATTAATTCGAAAACTCATAAAAAAAACCCAGATTAATCCACCTAGCGGTGATGATGCCTTTCTCGTGCGATAAAAAATAGTATTTTGGCCATAACTTCCAAGCCTATATGTAATCCGATCCGTCCAATATTCAATAGGAAACAATGGGGTATACTGCGTCGAATGTTGTGAGGAATCCGTTCAGGGTAAGTGCATTAAAATGAGCTAGACTTTTTTACGCGCTTTTTTATGAGAAAAAATATGTTGGCCATAACTACCAAACCCATTGTCCGATCCGTCCAATTTTCAATAGGAAACAATTTAGTAAGATACTGCGTCGAATGCAGCCTGTTGTGAGGGAATCCGTTTAGGGTAAGTGCATTAAAAGTGAGCTAGACTTTTTTACGCGCTTTTTTACGAGGAAAAGTATTTTGGCCATAACTTCCAAGCCCATAGTCCGATCCGGCCAATTTTCAATAGGAAACAATGGGGCAGTATAATGCGTCGAATGCAACCTGTTGCGAGTAAATTGGTTGAGGGTAAGTGCAAAAAAAGTGAGCTAAACTTTTTGCTCTTTTGGTGCACACACACACACATACACACACACACGCACACATACACACACACAGACATCACCTCAATTCGTCGAGCTGAGTCGATTGGTATATAACACTATGGGTCTCCGAGCCTTCTATAAAAATTTTGTTTTTGAAGTGAACATATAGCCTTTACGTATACTTAGTATACGAGAAAGGCAAAACAGATAAGAAAGCAAAAAAAGTAAACGTCTGCAACGTTTTATTAGCGAATGGATCTCTGTTGTAATATTGTTTATTATGTTTATTATATTTAATTATATTTTTTTCAGAAAAGGTTATTTATGCAACCTTTTTCTCCAAATATCTGAAAAGGAGGGCATTTTAGCGCAAAAGGAGGACGTCTGAATTTTAATGAAAAGGGAGGACATGTCATCCTTCACGATACCATATGGTCACCCTAATCCTGAGCGATGTCCAGTCGACCTCTTTTATTTCTGCCTCCGCTGCGATGTCCCGCTGGGTTCCAGTCTTAGGGGCCCCACACACGCTCCGACATGTTGTACAACTTTGACTCCGCCCCCAAGTTAGTCCGACCAATTCAGTCTCTACAACCGTCTGACGAACAGTTGTTCCAACCAAAACAACAACGAACAATAATATCAGCAAACGTCATTTCCCTAGTAACTTTGTGCTTGCGCTGATGGTTTTGTTGCTTCCCAACGGAGTTTCCGACCATCGACGACATCGACGGATGGACCATTGTGGCCACCGGGTGGTCCCCTGAAAGATCCGGAACATCGGTAAAAATGGTCAATTCGTAAATTTCATCGTAGAGCGGCGGGATTTTTTTTAAACTTATTGTTATCGAATCCTGAGTATGGAATTGATGTTTTGATCACACCCAAACCATTGTGGCCACCGGTTGGTCCCCTGAAAGCTCTGGAATATCGATAAAAATGGTCAATTCGAAAATTTTATCGTAGTGCGGCGGATTTTTTTTTTATCATTTGGTGTCCTCCAGGAATTCTTTCGGAAGCTCCTCCAGGATTTTCTTCGGAAGATCTTCCTTCAGAAGTGGCTCCAGGAATTCCATCGGAAGTTCCACCAGGAATTCCATCGGATATTCCTCTAAGAATTCCATCGGACATTCCTCCAGGAATTCCATTGGAGGAATTAGTGAAGGAACTTCCGGAGGAATTCCTGGGGAAGCTTCGAGAGCAATTTTGGAGGAACTTCCGAGGAGTTTCTGGAGGAACTTCCGAAGGAATTCATGGTGGAACCACAGACAAACAGACATAACACATTGAACATTCACTCATCAAATTAATCGTCGTTTAAACACTAACGACATCTGTTGATTTCAGTTAGTTGGGGAATCACCAACCAGATGGCGGTAGTGAGCAAACGTCAAACTCGAGCAAATCCGATGCGCGCGCCACTAGTGATCGATTGGAAGATATGATTCTAAGAAATCCTGGCGTTGCACGATGAAATTTACAAATTGTTCATTTTTGCATTCATAAATACCATTTTTACGGATATTCCGGAGCACTTCCAGGGGACCACCCGGTGGCCAAAATGGTCCGTGTGTGGCCAAAACATCAATTCCGTACTCAAGGTTCGATAATAAATTATTCTAAAAAAATCCCACTACTCAACAATTTAATTTTCGAATTGACCTTTTTACGGATGTTTCGGATTTTGCAGGGGATTACCCGGTGGTCACAATGGTCAGTGTGTGGTCAAAACATCAATTCCATACTCAGGGTTCGACAGCAGTTGGATTTGAAAAAATCCAGGCGCTCTACGATGAAATCTACCATTTGACCATTTTATGGATCTTTCATGGGTCATAATGGTCCGTATGTGTCACAACGTCAATTTCATACTCAAGGTTCGACAACAAATAACTCTAAAAAAATCCCGACCCTCTACGGTGAAATGTTCGGAAACCAGAGGAGAAGAAAGCTACAGTGTTGTACATCAACACTACACACAATGCAACTTGGTTGTACAACATTTGACTCCGCCCACCCGAAGTCTGAGCAAAATCAAATGGTTTTGATTTCATCCGACGAACTTTACAACTTTGAAATCGTCTGTCCAACAGTCGTACAACTTGTCCACAAACGGTCCGACATTACTCCGACCGAACCAAATTTGCTGGGGGCAGAGTCAAAGTTGTACAACATGTCGAAGCGTGTGTGGGGCCCCTTATGGAACGTACACACGGTCAAGCAGTTTGACCAACATTGACTCCACCTCTCGTTTATTCAAACATCCATCAAGTTTCACCAACAGCGACACGAACAATTAATTTATTTGGTACATTCAAAGTTAATTGCCTATATGCCGGGTATTAAGCCACCCGGAGTGGAAATTAATTACTATGTCTGAAACTTGATTATGCATATGTACAACATGTGATAGATTTAGTTCGGAAAAGGTATTGGAGGGTAACCGCCCTTCGGTGGGGTTTGATCCCACGACCCCAGTTCGCATGACAGGTGCTTTCCCTACTAAGCTACGAAGGACCTCCGTCGTCCACCGCAGCTTAGCGGGTACTGATGAAACCAAATTCCCAGCACCAGGTGCCAGCCGATCTCTCGCAATACATTTTCAGAACTAACTCTCTCAAATGTATTTTTGTACACATCATGTCAACCAAGAATACCCGGATGAGTATTTAGTATTGTCCGGCTCCTACACACTTGCTTCATCAGCAACGGCGCTCAATGAAGTAGGGTTGTGTGAGGTTGTGCCAGTTTGGTCGTCAGATCCCAACACGACCACACAAGCGAAGAGATCGCCACTCGAGATCAGTACATTCAAAGTTAATTGCCTATGAAGCAAGGGTGTTAAGCCACCCGGACAATACTAAATACTCATGTCTACTTGATTATGCATATGTACAACATTTGAGAGAGTTAGTTCTGAAAATGTATTGCGAGAGATCGGCTGGCACCTGGTGCTGGGAATTTGGTTTCATCAGTACCCCAGCTGCGGTGGACGACGGAGGTCCTTTCCCTAGCTTAGTAGGGAAAGCACCTCCGTCGTCCACCGCAACTGGGGTACTGATGAAACCAAATTCCCAGCACCAGGTGGCGGTTACCCTCCAATACCTTTTCCGAACTAAATCTATCACATGTTGTACATATGCATAATCAAGTTTCAGACATAGTAATTAATTTCCACTCCGGGTGGCTTAATACCCGGCATATAGGCAATTAACTTTGAATGTACTGATCTCGAGTGGCGATCTCTCTTCGCTTGTGTGGTCGTGTTGGGATCTGACGACCAAACTGGCACAACCTCACACAACCCTACTTCATTGAGCGCCGTTGCTGATGAAGCAAGTGTGTAGGAGCCGGACAATACTAAATACTCATCCTACTTGGTTGACATGATGTGTACAAAAATACATTTGAGAGAGTTAGTTCTGAAAATGTATTGCGAGAGATCGGCTGGCACCTGGTGCTGGGAATTTGGTTTCATCAGTACCCGCTAAGCTGCGGTGGACGACGGAGGTCCTTCGTAGCTTAGTAGGGAAAGCACCTGTCATGCGAACTGGGGTCGTGGGATCAAACCCCACCGAAGGGGCGGTTACCCTCCAATACCTTTTCCGAACTAAATCTATCACATGTTGTACATATGCATAATCAAGTTTCAGACATAGTAATTAATTTATTTGACCAACAATATCACACACGAACGACCGAAGCGCCAACTTGAGCATGAGCACCAACCATCAAAAATATATGGGGGTTTGTGCAACTTCGCGGGCAGCAGGAACTATGTCCAAGGGCTTGACGATCCCTCCCCAGGCCATCTGCGAGTTGTGGGGCTTGCCTAGGATGTGGTGGGGTTTGACAGTGGGCCCTGTTAAACCTCTATAAAAAGCTGCATGTATCCGCAAGTAGGCCCCACCAAAGCGACCGTGTGCCGCTCAAAGCGCACAAGCCCAAGTCCTGGTGTTAGGTGGGACGCTAAACAGCCCTGACACGACGGCCCTCCGACGAGACAGGAGGTTTGCGCAGGCCCAATAAGCCGCCTAGAAAACCAATCATTACGAACAATATAAGAGATAATGCGACTCGATATAATCGGCAAAGACCTAGGCGACGAATACAGGATCACGATTGGAAGCTTGGAACATGGAACTGCAAGTCGCTAGGTTTCGCAGGTTGCGACAGGATGATCTACGATGAATTACATCCCCGCAACTTCGACGTCGTGGCGCTGCAGGAGATTTGCTGGACAGGACAGAAAGTGTGGAAAAGCGGGCATCGAGCGGCTACCTTCTACCAAAGCTGTGGCACCACCAACGAGCTGGGAACCGGCTTCATAGTGCTGGGTAAGATGCGCCAACGCGTGATTGGGTGGCAGCCAATCAACGCAAGGATGTGCAAGCTGAGGATTAAAGGCCGTTTCTTCAACTATAGCATCATCAACGTGCACTGCCCACACGAAGGGAGACCCGCCGACGAGAAAGAAGCGTTCTACGCACAGCTGGAGCAGACATACGATGGATGCCCACTGCGGGACGTTAAAATCGTCATCGGTGACATGAACGCACAGGTAGGAAGGGAGGAAATGTATAGACCGGTCATCGGACCGGATAGTCTGCACACCGTATCGAATGACAACGGCCAGCGATGCATAAACTTCGCAGCCTCCCGCGGAATGGTAGTCCGAAGCACCTTCTTTCCCCGCAAAAATATCCACAAGGCCACATGGAGATCACCTAACCAAGAAACGGAAAACCAAATCGATCACGTTCTAATCGACGGTAAATTCTTCTCCGACATCACGAATGTCCGCACCGCAGTGCGAATATTGAATCCGACCACTACCTCGTTGCAGAATGCCTGCGCTCAAAACTCTCGACGGTGTACAACACGCGTCGAAGTCGGACGCCGCGGCTTAACATTGGGTGACTACAAGACGGTAGACTAGCCCAGGAATACGCGCAGCAGCTGGAAGTGGCACTTCCAACGGAAGAGCAGCCAGGCGCAGCGTCTCTTGAAGATGGCTGGAGATATATTCGATCCGCCATTGGATGCACCGCAACCGCTGCACTAGGCACGGTGTCCCCGGATCAGATAAACGACTGGTATTATGGCGAATGGGAGCAGTTAGTGGATGAAAAGAATGCAGCATGGGCGAGATTGCTGCAACACCGCACAAGGGCGAACGAGGCACGATATAAACAGGCGCGGAACAGACAAAACTCGACTTTCCGGAGGAAAAAGCGCCAGCAGGAAGATCGAGACCGTGAAGAAACGGAACAACTGTACCGCGCTAATAACACACGAAAGTTCTATGAGAAGTTAAACCGTTCACGTAAGGGCCACGTGCCACAGCCTGATATGTGTAAGGACATAAACGGGAACCTTCTTACGAACGAGCGTGAGGTGATCCAAAGGTGGCGGCAGCACTACGAAGAGCACCTGAATGGCGATGTGGCAGACGAAGATGGCGGTATGGTGATAGACCTGGGAGAACGCGCGCAGGACATAATTCTACCGGCTCCGGATCTCCAGGAAATCCAGGAGGAGATTGGCCGGCTGAAGAATTTAAACACGGTGGTGAGGCACTGGCTAGAGCGCTGCACTGGGTCATTACCAAGATTTGGGCGGAGGAAGTATTGCCGCAGGATTGGATGGAAGGTGTCGTGTGTCCCACCTACAAAAGGGCGATAAGCTGGATTGTAGCAACTACCGCGCAATCACATTGTTGATCGCCGCCTACAAGGTACTCTCCCAAATCTTATGCCGTCGACTAGCACCAATTGCAAGACAGTACCAAGTTCGTGGGGCAGTACCAGGCGGGTTTTATGGGCGAACGCTCCACCACGGACCAGGTGTTCGTTATTCGCCAAGTACTGCAGAAATGCCCCGAATACAACGTGCCCACACATCATCTATTCATCGACTTCAAAGCCGCATATGATACAATCGATCGGGACCAGCTATGGCAGCTAATGCACGAACACGGTTTTCCGGATAAACTGACACGATTGATCAAAGCGACGATGGATCGGGTGATGTGCGTAGTTCGAGTTTCAGGGGCATTCTCGAGTCCCTTCGAAACCCGCAGAGGGTTACGGCAAGGTGATGGTCTTTCGTGTTTGCTATTCAACATACGAAGAGCAGGGATTAACACGAGTGGTACAATTTTCAATAAGTCCGTCCAGCTATTTGGTTTCGCCGACGACATAGATATTATGGCACGTAACTTTGAGAAGATGGAGGAAGCCTACATCAGACTGAAGAGGGAAGCTAAGCGGATCGGACTTGTCATCAACACGTCGAAGACGAAGTACATGATAGGCAGAGGGTCAAGAGAAGACAATGTGAGCCACCCACCGCGAGTTTGCATTGGTGGTGACGAAATCGAGGTGGTAGAAGAATTTGTGTACTTGGGCTCACTGGTGACTGCCGAAAATGACACCAGCAGAGAAATTCGGAGACGCATAGTGGCTGGAAATCGTACGTACTTTGGACTCCGCAAGACGCTCCGATCGAATAAAGTTCGCCGCCGTACCAAACTGACAATCTACAAAACGCTAATTAGACCGGTAGTCCTCTACGGACACGAGACCTGGACGATGCTCGTGGAGGACCAACGCGCACTTGGAGTTTTCGAAAGGAAAGTGCTGCGTACCATCTATGGTGGGGTGCAGATGGCGGACGGTACGTGGAGGAGGCGAATGAACCACGAATTGCATCAGCTGTTGGGAGAACCATCCATCGTTCACACCGCGAAAATCGGACGACTGCGATGGGCCGGGCACGTAGCCAGAATGTCGGACAGTAACCCGGTGAAAATGGTTCTCGACAACGATCCGACGGGCACAAGAAGGCGAGGTGCGCAGCGGGCAAGGTGGATCGATCAGGTGGAAGATGACTTGCGGACCCTCCGTAGACTGCGTGGTTGGCGACGTGTAGCCATGGACCGAGCCGAATGGAGAAGACTCTTATATACCGCACAGGCCACTTCGGCCTTAGTCTGAATAAATAAATAATAATAATTGTGCAACTTCGCTACAAATGCTCAATCATGTTCGGCGAACCTTGACTCCACCCCCGAAAACTCAAACCAAAATCAAACCGTTTTATTTTTTCCAACCGAGCTGTCAACTGTCAAATGGTTATTCGAACAACTTCACACACGTTCAAACAAAGCAGTAACCGAAGCGTTTTCTTGGGCGCGGAGTCAATGTTCGTCAAACTGCTGGACTGGTGTGTACGTTGCATTATGCTTGTTTACAGATTTCGTTTCCGAATAAGAAAACTTATGCATCTTGTGGATTAATGGCTGACTAATGTTTGTCATGCAGATCAAAAGAACATTTGCCGATACAAATCAGAACAAGATTCATTTATATGTACTACCAGTATACCGCCGGAAATAAGTATAAAGACAAGCATGATTTTCATACATTTTCATCATGATTGAGGATCGATATCTCGATTCGCAGTGATTCGATTTGGCTGAAATTTTACTAGGCACCTGTTTTTAACTTGAACTTTCGATCTTTGAGTAAATTGTATACATCTCTGTTGATTTTGACCTCAAAATCTGGAAATAATTATAAAGACACCAATTTTTTATATGGAGCTCCATACAACGGAACTGTCTTTATACTTATTTCCAACAGAAACGCGTATAGCCAGAATATATGTGTCTGAAACTTGGTGCTTTCCCTACTAAGCTACGAAGGACCTCCGTCGTCCACCGCAGCTTAGCGGGTCATGCGAACTGGGGTCGTGGGATCAAACCCCACCGAAGGGGCGGTTACCCTCCAATACCTTTTCCGAACCAAATCTATCACATGTTGTACATATGCATAATCAAGTTTTAGACATAGTAATTAATTTCCACTCCGGGTGGCTTAATACCCGGCATATAGGCAATTAACTTTGAATGTACAGAATATATGCATAAATCATTGAATAAAAATTCAAGTCATTTTAGGCTTGTTGGCAAAAAATCAGCCCAATTGAATCGCTACGAATCGAGATATTGACTTCCCAATATGGCCATTTTGTATGGAAACCGTGCTTGTCTTTATACTTATTTCCACCAGTGTATGCATAAATGATATGAATTTTTAAATTAATTTGATCGTGATTTCGTAATTTAAAAAAAAATCAAGTACTTTCATGCAAGTTTTTCATGCATTGACGATTTCTTTCAATTAAAAGAACCACGTTTCGTTTCAATAAGAAATACCGACCTATTTTGCAGAAATTCACTTTCAATATTCAACTGTATGTTCATTCGACTGTCCATTCGACCGGATGTCCTTGCGCCCAAATATAATTCGACTAAACGTTATCCGACGAAATGTCTTTCGACTAACGGTCCCAACACCAGGCTACAGTACTACAGTTATGCAATGTGTTTCTTCTCGTCCATGTGTGAAGCCCACGCAGCAAAGCCTTGAGCTGCAACAAAGCTTCGTGCGTGTAAAACTCATACTTGTGGTTTCGTGAAACACCACAATGGATTTGTGACGGTGACTATTATTTGCCAGCATCACGTAGATTTCAGACCTTTTGCATTCAGCTGACGGATTTTGGGCTCAAATCCAAAGGAAATCCTTTGACGAACACAGGCGGGAACTTCTCCATCCGCTTCAGTTGCACCTGCGGCAACTACAGTTGATGCTTTCTTTTCTTTTTATCCGGCGGGTTGGTATCCACATCGATTGGCAAGTTAACTGTAGACACCCCTCAAAAAGATAAAGCAAATCCTTTGAACTCGAAAGATCATGTCGTGTATGAAATCTTCCATTGCTTTATGTTTACTAGATTTTAAAATAAAACATTTAAAAAATTTAAAAATCTCGTTTCAAATTTCCCCATACTTTTTGATCTAGCAACATGTTTGCCATGAAGCACTCATCCGAGTTTTCACTGATATGGTACTTTATTCTAAAGGCTTTTCTGCTTTTTTATTAACTTTTATTTCTATATATAAATAGTTCTTCACTTAAGTTTCTACCTTCTTTTTTATAGTATTTTTTTTAAGACAAAAGGCGAGAACATCATGAAAAGTAAAATGTAAAATATTTTCAAAGTTATATCAAATTCTCACATCAACAAATATCCATCTTGGCATTCCCTTTTGTCGAGCAGTGACGAGACCAATCGAAGACAATCACGCCATTTATCTCACCTCTACCTTCATTGCCAACCAGAATCACCAGCTTCACCGAAGTGATGAACATAATCACTGTAATTAGTTCAAATTATTCTCCCCCAGCAGCAGCATTCAACCGATGCGAAGCGTTTAACACGAGCGATTAATTCATGCCAGCCGAACATAATCACCCACATTCACGCTCACTGAAGTTCAATGGGCAGCGCTGCTCGGAGCCAACCGTTCATCGTTCAAGTGTCGCATCATACTCACAGGGACTAATAATTGTTGAACATAGAACGCAAGCATTTGAACTTGGCGTCACAATTTTAGCGCCTTCCATCGATCACCGTCAGGGATGAAATTCTTGAAGCCGACATCGACGACGATGGGTGGTGAGTTATTTATCTTCCGGATCGACGTGATCGGCCATCAGGAAATTTCAATCGACGCGACGAAACTGTAACAGTCCAAGGTGCTCTGTTGAAGGGTATGCGGTACCTCGTATAATTGCGTAAGTCCGTGTTTGTGAATAATAGTCTTAAACATGGAGAATTCTTGTTAATATGTTAGTCGGGAGTAAGAGAGGATTTAGATGAATACCTCACAAATTATCGTTGAACAGATCTGTATTTTAAGGTTTCGTGAGAAACTGAACCGAAGACACAGATGCAGGAAATCATAACTGCGGAAAAATACCTAAATTCAAATCGAAAGAATAATGCTGAAATATTATAACTACCAGAAAATCATATAAAATGACATCTCTGATAATTTTTCGTCATACTCATATCCAATGATTGCGTGATTCTAAAAGCGCACCAGAGCTAAACTGTGCGGAAAATTATAAAGTTCTGTTCCTAAATTTAATGAAAACATTTGAAGAAATACCTGTTGGAGTAGTTTTACATTTTGTATCGCATATCAACAAGAAAATTCAATACCCAATTCTAGGTGCTCCCACAGTGAGGATATCCCCTGTGCAAAGCCGCTTAAAATGTGTATACTTGAAAGAGGGTTCTTAAGAGAGGATAATACGCCCCTGACCTTTCAAATCTTCACCGCAACCAGTAGAGAACTCATCTATAAATGAACTGAACTATTAGCTGCCTATTTCTAACAGCGAATTGGATCATCTCAAATACGCTCACCTTGACGATCTACCATCCCTTGCGCTAATTATTGAATAATTTCGTTCGGCTTGATCGTCTACTTCAGCGTGATGGACGTCATGTTGATATGCAGATTACAGGACTTCCTTGACATGTTCTTAATGCAAAAAAAAAAAATCGGAAATCTAGAACAGCGAAAATTGGTTGTTGTTGATTACCGAACGAAGTCACGCTGGGGCATCGTGTGGCGAGTGCGTTCGACGCCACTTACGATCCATCAAACGAGAAGGGATTCTATGGCAAAAAATAACTTTAATTCGCTTTGATTATTGCTTTTTGCACCAGTTTGGGTACCTTCAGCCACCGGCAACGGAACTCCGGCAAGTCATCAAGCCTCTTTCATGGCGCCGCTATGCTGAGCGCTGTCGACACTTGGTACCGATGAGTAGTTGAAGTTGAAGCGAAGCTGTTGCAAAGATTATATCGCGCGTGACGAGCTGGCTGCAACGGTAGCTCTTCAGGCCGAACTGTTAATTTGATTAAAAACAAATAAAATATAATTGAACAGATGAGTGCCATGGTGGATAGTAGTGCTGTTCGAATTTTCGGCGGAGACCGACATGGAAACACTTAAAATTGCTAATAGCTCCGTTTTAAGCATTGATTGAAATGTGTATCCTCTATTGTATGCCGCTATTATGGCAAATTGAATATGTTTTATATGGCATCACATTCGTGCATTAGGTATAAAATTTAAATTTTCCAATGTATGTTGTCGGACAAATCTAGACAAATTTTCAGTTAGAAGAAGTCATAAGTGTTCGCTTGTACCATTATGTTCAGACTAGGGTTTTAGTACCGGGAGTACCGGTACCGGTACTGGCTTAATGAAAGTACCGGTATTTTCGGTACTAAGGAAAAAGTTTTGGTTAAAACTTCCGATGGTTAAAACCACGCAGCTAGTAAAAAAGATATTAATAGAGGTAATAAACTATAGAGGACGATTGTCGCTGCGGTTCCCTTTCTTATCGTCCCCAAACATGTTGGGTACCTATCTATCAAAACGTACTCATTTTTCCTTCGTTGACATTTAGTGCCCTATTCTTGCCAGCAAAAAATGTTTCGCCAATGACGACAGCGACAATCAATTAGGACAAACGTCAGGCGTCCGATGACGTACCTCAAGACAATCAAACCGCAACGACATCGTCACATCCCAAAAAAATCGTCACACTTCATCAGTATTTTTCCAAATCGTCCCCGCTTGAGGCAAGAGTGTTCCTGTAAGTTCGATTAATGCACCAGGATTCGTAAAGATTGTAAGACAAGAGGTAACTTCTCAAGTAACATTTTAAGTTTTATAACGCTCTTGAAGCCCATAATTTACTCTACAAGAGTATTATTAAACCAGCATAAAACCAAAATGTTACCAGGGTTACAACGACTCAGAAAAAGCTTAAAGCAAAATACTTGTCAATGCTTCATGATTCACTAGCAACAGTTCGCCCTACTTCTGTACTGCCGCTAACCGCAAGTCGAGCACATCTGTATATGGGGCTCCATATACAGATGTGCTCGACTTGCGGTTAGCGGCAGAAAGAGCTTTCTCTGTTTCTGGAAGCTTCGCTACTAAAATACGATCCCGTATGTCTGACGAAACATTAAATATGCTGTGCGTTTTGAAAGCATATTTGAAGGATAAGGACAAGCCCCAAGACAAGTGTTGAATACATACAAAGCAATGAATAAAGTTTGAATCGTTACCATTAATCCTGACTTTTTATTGATTTTAATGATTTTCGAAAAAAAATCTTCCAGTACCGGTATTTTACCGGTACTCCCGGTACTGAGGGGTTCAGTACCGTAGTACCGGGACTTGCCAGAAAGGGTCGGTACTAAAAACCCTAGTTCAGACCTCGCTGCAGATTTGATTATCTTCGTATGAAGAGTTTTGTATTACAGTCGACTTTCTATCTACATCTCGATGGTCTATATCTCGATATCTCTCCCTATGTTGATGCTTTCCTCGGTCCCTTCAATCTACAGGGGTTAGACAAAAAGGTTGAGATAGGTAAAATTATGTCAAAATTCAAATCAGCATAACTTTGCGTATAACAATCCGATTATGATAGAACCAGGACCATCAGGAGCGGACACTCTTCTAGTTTACTATCCCCCTGCAAAATCTGAGATTGGTTCTTAACCACCGGAGATGCATTTTTTCCACTGCTTGTCATTTTACGTGACATTTACTTTCATCATGTTTTATGCTTTCCCCAAAAACTAGAACTAATATGCCGACCAATGGTGGCTGTAGATCGAGAATCCATCTAAACTACGCAGAGATATAGCCATTTCCGTAAAACGGTACCGGCAACATGATGAAATGATAACAGATCGGAATAATGCAAATATGAGTATCTGGCTTCATGGCTTTGCGAGACGATGACTACAGAAACATTTCCAGAACGATAGTGTCCACTGCCACCCTTACAGCAAGTTCTATGTGCCTTCTGGAACCATGCATATATAGGTGCCAAAATTCATGTTTTCTCAAGACGATGAATGTAGGATCTTAATTAAAGATACATTTTGAGGACTGTAAGATTTTCTTGCCAATTTGTAACAGGTTCCGGGTGTTCTGCAAAAGTGACATTTGTTCAAGGAGTATGGCCAATCCCGAACCGTTTTCACGAAAATGGCCATATCTCTGCGTATATTTAACGGATTTTCGATATGCAGCCAGCATTGGTCAGAATATTAGTTCTAGTTTCTGGGGAAAGAATAAAACATGTTGGCAGTAAACGTCATAAAAAATGACAAGCAGAAGAAAAAATGCATTTTTACAATACCCTCGGAAAACCCAGAACATCTCCAGTGGCCAATCGCCGATCAGAGATTTTGCATGGGTACAGTATACTAGAAGAGTTTCCGCGTCAGATGGTCCCAGTTTCATCAAAATCGGATCATTTTACGCAAAGCTATGATGATTTGAACATTGACAAATTTTTGCCTATCTCAACCTTTTTGTCTAACCCCTGTACATACATTTGGGCATTTTACATCTCGATAACCTCCCTGCCTCGACATCTCTCTATCTCGATGTGTGCTAATCATAGGGACACGGCAGGTATTTCCGTCCATCGTCGTAGGGGCTAAAACCAACGAAAGCAACATCCAATTGGTAGAACTCCACTATAGCAGAACGTTTCTCCTGAGCTTACGGTTTGGTATGGATGAGTTTGGCAGAAAAGTGTTGTGTTATTGGTTTTCGAGACTATGACGAAAAGACGAAAATGCCTGACTTAACCCTACTTTGTTCTAGATTCACTCTTCTTATGTCGATATGTTCAAATTTTTAGGCTACTACACGGTAACCAGAATGTACTCTTTTAGGACTATAAAGTACGCATAATCATGGAAAAGTGGAACTACGCATAAAAGGAGTATATTTCGTTTACTCATTTATGAGTAGGGGAACTAGGTTTAAAATGCGCCAGTCAGCTAATACGAGCCATTGCATTTTCTGAATTATTAGGCTAAATTAAGTTACAAAACCAATGGTCGCTGACGTCCAAACATGTTTTTAGATCAACAAATTAAAAATAATAGTCGAGACATCTATAATAACATAAAACGCGCCCATCTGATGTGCTTGACTATGGATGTTATAGTTTGAGAAGGGCGTGTGCCAATAATAATTTATTTTTAAATAATTATCAGTTAAAAAGTAAAAAAGTAAGAATTGAAAAGTGTGAAAATAAAAATGAAAAGTGATAAGTGAAAAGTTATGAGTGATGAAAAGTGAGAAGTGAGAAACAACAAGTGAGCAGTAGGAATTGAGAATTCCGCTAAAAAACCCTCAATAGTTTTATAATCAATCGTGAATTGTAAGCTGAGATTTGGGATATGAGAACTGAGGAATGAGATGGGAGAAGTGAGAAAAAATAATGAGTATTGAGAAGTGAGAAGCGATAGGCAAGCAGTAAGAAGTGCGAAATAAGATGTGATCAGTGAAAATCGAGAAGCAATTAGTGAGTCGAGAAATAATAAGCAAGATACTTTGTGTGAGAAATGAGCAGTAAAAGAGCATGAAGAGCAATATGACAATTGATAAATGGGATGTGAGTAGTGAGAAACGAGAATGAGAGGAGCAAGGTACAAGGTATGAAAATGCAGAATAAAGAAAAAAACGAGAAGAGAGACGAAGGGAGAGTAGTAAATAGTATGGAGACTACACAGAATAGAGTTTTTTTAAGCATAGATTGGGCATCCAAAAAATCACTGGAATAAGGGCTAAAGATCTACAAGCGTAGCTGAAGATCAATCGGACTGTTTCAATTATGGCAAATGCCCTTCTGGGTGTGTAGAATAGAATATGAGCCAACGTAAGATATTCTGTGTCATTCAAGAAATTCCTGGAGTTGTGCCTTAAGATCTACACGTATTACTAAAGATTGTTTTAAATGTTGTACATGCCCTTTCGAATGTGTTGAATAGAATAAGTAACGGCAGAGGTTCTCGGTCATCCAAGTATATGCTATAGTGGTCAAGTCTATAGATGACTATAATAAACTCCCGATTGCTTGACTTGATCTATGAACCTTACAAAGCCTCCGTCTTCTAAACTTTCTGTTAAAGACGCTTCGAACCAATCTCGGTTACTCAACATATGGTTAGCTATCCTGCTGCGTAATTTCATTATATCCCTCATATCGCATCGGTATTTCCGTTTATATTTATTCAGTTGATCTATGACCGCTCTTACAAAACAGTTCCCATACCCCAATATTCTCTTTACAATCAGTACTTTGTCTGTTCTATATTCTTTGATTGAATAAAAACCTGCTGAATCCATAGGTTCAACTGTTCCTACTGTTTTTATGTGTGTACTGCGACTGCTGATGGTATACAATATTCCTTCTGTTGTTTCTCTACAGTATGGTCCATAAAAAATGCGAAAATATTTTTCAACTTATGTTTTTGTACATTAAAGGGTTATTTCTACTATTCATATATATGTGTGTAAGCAAACGTATCATGAAAAAAACATTTGTATCTAGTGAATGTATTAATGAAAAAAATTGTTACTATGTAACATAGTCTCTCAACTTTGTAACTACGTAACTATAATTTTGATGTTTTCGCATTTTTTTATGGACCACATGTGGATCTTCTATCACACTTGCATGAGTTGTGTCCGGACCCATATCTTCCATCCCTTCTGATAACGTTTCGCCGTAACTCTTGTCTATTCCTTCTTCTTTGAATTTATTTTCTTCCCTGATCTCTATGAGCATCATTTTCCTCTCGTTCCTTTCAGAGGAACTTATCGGCCTTCCTCTAATCCTTTGTTCTTCTCTTTGCTGATGCAGCTTCGTCTTCAGCCATGATTCCTTACTTCCCGTCCTGCTTATCAGTATATTTGCTTTATTCGATAAATCATCCGTATGCGTCGGTTGGCCTATCTTTTCAGTTCTTTCATATGTTCTGTGTTTACACTAACAATGCTATAATACTTATCCATGCAGTTGTTATTCGTATACAATATTCGAACGCACTGTAATTCTTCTAAGTCCTGCATATAAGGGGGGTTAATTATTTTCTCTTTTATATTTGTCTGATAAAGTATAATCCTGACTTGAAACATTACGCTTGTTGCTTGAGCAATTTGGATGTTCATCCCGTTCTCCCGTGAATAAATGTTTTCTATATTTTTCATACAATGGCAACCCCAAATTTCCAAAAAAAATGTCAATGTTTTGTTCGATGAATTCTCCAATTAGACAACAGAATTCAATCTCATTTAAATTATGTCTATTGAACTCTTCGTTCAACATATTTAATTGTTGTATGAGAGCCCCTATAAAAGAATAATGATTCAATGATTGTAATACCGCTAGCTGTTTTTCGTTTATTATTACTGTATTTCGTTCCATTTTGATCTTTAATATATTTCCAAAAACTTATAGCCAATCTTACCTTAATGTTGTTCGAAATTCATTTACCCTCAATCATCCAGTTCTCAATCATTCATTATTTCCCACGCTGTAATCCACAATTATTCTTCATATCATTTATTATTCCACAACCGCATAACGATGTATGTTTTTATCATTACCCTAAACTACACTAACACCACTGTGCTTATGTTCTTCCTATTTACTCGCCGCTCACTCAGCGAATCATTAAGGAATTTCTTTTCCACTTTCGATTCGTTTCAAAGCACTTGTCTCCGTCGACGCACCCCTACCCTTTCGTCACCCTCTTCGTCCTTCCGCGATGGACCAAATCGATATTCAGCTTCTTTCCTTTTCTCTCCTCAATTTAATTGTGCACCATATTTTCCCTCATTTATTTTCAGCTTGCCGAATCCTCCCACTAGAAAGTCTATTTAATCCGTAGGTAGCCCGCATTCAACTGCTTCCTTCTTCCGATGCTGGTAAAAATCCGTGTTACACCACTACGTTCTGTTCCAATCCCACACTTATACCAACAACTTCACTCACTCTCTTTTCATATTGTCTCTTCTGTTTAAAATAACACAATCCACCATTTTATCTTCCAGCTATTATTTTCACGCCGAAAACCCCCGAAGGGTCTAGCGCTACGCGCTTCTCCCGAAGTATAAATTTTCTAATCCATCATCTAAATTCGATACTTTGCTCTAATTATTGATTTAAATGGAACACCTTCCAATCCTCTACTTAAGCTACTTAGCTACCACCTGTAAATCACTCAATTAACCACTTGATAAACCACAGCTAGATTTCTACGCAACGTGAATATGCATCTCGCCCGAAAAGCAACCGATCGCCTTCGTGTCTTGATGCCAACTGTTATTCCAGGGATTTCTTGGTCGACCAAAAACCTATGCTGGGAACGCGTTCTATTCTATGTATCATAAAGGGCATGTGCCAGTTTTGGAACAATCTATTTGATCTATAGTTACGCATGTAGATCTAAGGGCTTATTCCAGGAATTTCTTGGACGACCAAGAACCTATGCTTGGAACGCGTTCTATTCTATGCATCACAAAGGGCAAGTCCCATATTTGAAACAATCTAAGAAATCTTTGGTTCCGCGTGTAGACCCAAAGGCCTATTCCATGGATTTCTTGGACGACCTAGAACCTATGCTGGGTACGCATTCTATTCTATGTGTCATAAAGGGCATGTACCATGTTTAAAACAGTCCGATCGATTTTTTGATGCTCCTATAGACCTTATGGCCTTGATCCAGAGATTTCTTGGACTATCAAGAAACTATGATGTGAACACATTCTATTCTACGTATCACAAAGGGCATATATCACATTCGAAGCAGTCCGATAGATCGTTGGCTACTCATGTAGACCTTAAGATCTCACTGCAGGAACTTCTTGGAAGCGTGATACATGTACCGTAAAAAGAAAATCGTGATTTGGCTCCGTAATGCAGAAGGTTACATGTGCCCACCAAATAAGTTAAAGAATAAACATATCTTGTATTCACACATCAACTAGTCACACGTAAATTTAGCGAAAAAAAATTAATTAACGTTTCATAAGCTTTCATTGCAGTGGAAACGAAAATAGGACTTTTCATAAATTGATACTTGATTCTTCTGTCAGTGTTCACTGCTGTTTGTTTACCTTTTTAGGCTGGCACGTTTTAGCCTCGAGTTTCAACCCGCAAGGTTTGAAATCGCACGAAAATGCAGCGCTTCAAAATAAAATCGTTTTCTCGGAATATAATTGGTTTTTCGTCCAAATTTTTATTCCGTATTATAGATGGTAAGTTAAATTAGTGGCTAACATATTGGAAGTACATAATTTCGACCATTATCATCGTTAAATTCGAATATTTGCTTAGGGGGCGCATATTGAACGTTCATTTTCATTTATTTAGTTAACATCTAAACAGATAACACTGAATCAACAATTTGACGCCACAATGCACGGTTCGAGGCCGCATCTCTCCATCCTCGGATACGCCCCACGCTCGCCAAGTCGTTTTGCACCTGGTCTGCCCATCTCGCTCGCTGCGCTCCACGCCGTCTCGTACCTGCCGGATCGGAAGCGAACACCATCTTTGCAGGTTAGCTGTCCGCCATTCTTGCAACATGTCCTGCCCATCGTACCCTTCCGGCTTTAGCTACCTTCTGGATACTGGGTTCGCCGTAGAGCTGGGCGAGCTCATGGTTCATTCTTCGCCGCCACACACCGTCTTCTTGCACACCGCCAAAGATGGTCCTAAGCACCCGTCTCTCGAATACTCCGAGTGCTTGCAAGTCCTCTTCGAGCATTGTCCATGTTTCATGTCCGTAGAGGACAACCGGTCTTATTAACGTCTTGTACATGACACATTTGGTGCGGTGGCGAATCTTTTTCGACCGCAGTTTCTTCTGGAGCCCGTAGTAGGCCCGACTTCCACAGATGATGCGCCTTCGTATTTCACGACTAACGTTGTTGTCAGCCGTTAGCAAGGATCCGAGGTAGACGAATTCCTCGACCACCTCGAAGGTATCACACACTTGTACATTTTATTTAATTAAACGGATTAGATGAAAAATTGCCATGTACCATGCGTCTCCATATGCTGTTATGCTTATGTGCTGTTAACAGTTTTCAGCATAGCTACCTACCGTGTGCCCTGGGAAGCCAATTTTCGCCTGAAAAACACTTATGGGGACATACATATATCGTAATAACTTAGATTATCCTTTCAACTTAGTATTTAAACTTCTATCAAGATGCAATCATGCAAACATAAAAATGACTTCAACGCCATTAAAACGACGAATCTTCTCCAATCTCTTGTGACCAAATAATCTCGGAATTTTCCCAATCAATCAACTAACGCCGGTGACCAGTCGATTCTAGAGGTCAAAAACTACAAATGCAACACATAAGCGTCGCGAATACAAATTTACTGTCGAACAGTGTTACAAAGTACAAAGAAGTAAGAGCAGCTGGTCTACGAACCTCAGGAATAAAAAAAAGTATGGAGAACAGGTGCTTCGGTGATCAGAATAAACATTGGCGATAGACAAGCTGTAGAGCTGCCTGCACTGGATGATGTTGGAAAACCGATATAGAGCTATAAAACAATAAGGTTGCGGAGAAGGACTAGCTCCCGGCTGAACTTCTCAAATATGGCAGTGTGCAGCTTTATGAAGTTCTGCACCATAATATGTCGAAAACATGGAAAGGCGAACCCCTCGTAGACTGGATTGGACGGATTTTACTTGCAGTTCCTATTCTTGATGAGCTCTCTGATGAACATATATTTCAGATCAAGGTGTTTCATCCGTTGAAGACTACGAGGTTGTTCAGTTTATTATATGGAATATCGCCCTCCATGATTTACACACCCAAATCATTCAAAGAGTTTGTTAGCTACAATCAATATTTTGTGACTTGACAAAATTAAATGAAATCAGCTTCTGTTGATGACATGATGTTTTCTCATCGCATTGTCAAATTTCTTATTCCATAATCTGCTTACTTGCAGACATACAATTCTGGAGCTGCCAATTTCATCGGTAGGAAAATTCATGAAAATAGTTTCCATTTATTCTCCAAGAAAGTATAGCGAAAACAATATTCAACAGAGCACCGGATAGACGCACGTGGTGGAATCGGACCCGGGGACAATAGACGTATGGTGGAAACTGGAGGAACATCGTCCAAGATCGACGATTATGGAGCTCCACAATACGCCAGACACAGGTGTATCGACACTATAGCCAACCAGGGGCCTGAAGCATAATCGAAATTTTACTAATAATATTAGTAGAGTAGCTTGTAGCTTGTTGCTGTTGCATAATGAATCTACAAGTATTAGTTTACAAGACTAATATTACAAGTAAACCGCACTAATAATATTAGTGGAATTTACAAGTAACTGTTTCATAAAGAAAATACAAGTAGAAATTCTTAGCGTTGGCTTGTAGTTTCTTTTACAAGTATGAATGGTGCTGTAATTTAATTTACAAGTAGCTTTAATTTTATTATTTTAGCTGTGCAAAGTAATTATGCATCGTTTAATTGTTTTTAACGACTTAACAGAGAAAGAAACTTTTATTCTAGAAGCTTCAAATTACCATATAATGAAACACTGTGAACTAAGAATAAATTTCTCGTTCCCATATAACAATGAGATTTATGAAAATTTGCAAATGACTTTGGATATAGTAGAAGTACTTTAAGTGCTGACATCAAGTATTCAAATGGTGGAGCGCTAAAGATCATTAGCAATTATACAGTACACAGAAACCCAAAGCTACTCAAAAGTGGGTTGTTTTAGCTTAAATCCGTACTTTGGACCAATAACCTAATTTTGATTAAAATGAGTTTCCTAACATTTAGTAGTTCAACTTAATCCACTTAAGACATATTTACCAAAGCTGAGTTTAGTTTACCCAAAGTTGACTTTATTCATCTCTCTCTCTCTCTTCATCTTTATTGTTTCAGCTTTGCTGCGTCGCAGCATGCGTGAAAAAATAAGAATGACAGTTGTGCGTTACTTCCGTGTCGAATGGTGTGCCCTTGAAAACGCGAGTACTTTGAAAATTGGATTCCGTCAGGAGTGCCCTTAAACCGCGGAATCAATAAATTTACAGTGTTCCGTGCAGGCCTGGGAATTGTCGCGATTGTCAGTGACACCTGACAAGATACATAAAAACATGGTCAGCAAAAAAAAACTTGTCAACTTCCAGTTTTCCGTCGCACGACTGGATCCCCACGACCAGATGACAACTTCTTCCAACCGCGACAATTTGCTTTTGTTGTATGTCTTGTTAGAGCACACATCTGCGACAAAAGTGTGACAACGCATACACTTTCGGCTCTGTGCACGACACAACATTGGTCCCGAAAGTAAGTTATGTCGCATCTTCTGGTTGTCCATCTGCGTGGAGGAGCAATAGCAGCGAACAAATTTGATATATCATACCGAAAAGAGCACTTTATAATTTTCTGATTTTCTGTTTAGAAATGAGAAATTTTATTCAATTTTTGCGTTCTTATGTACATAAAAATACATAAACAAAAAAACAAGTGTTTCTTGCATAGAGAAAGATCCCCCAGTGTCGAATAACTGAGCCATTTAACGCAACGCAAGTTTGCTCGCTTTTCACGCACGTGGTTTATGGAGTTTTCGTGCTTTTCAAACGGGTTTTGGATTAGTGCGGTTTTTTAAACCGATTTTGTTCACGCGGTTTTGAAAAAAAAATCGGAGCATACGAAACAGCGATTTTCGATAAAGTCGTTTTTACGCGGTTTTGACTTACGCAGTACAATCGTCCGCGTAAATATCGACTTCAGTGGATTTTGACCGGTACACCGTTTGTAGCAATTGCCTGATAGACGGTTATATGACTGTAATATTTTATGTATAAGAGAAATACGGAATTTTATTTAAGCGTATATCCTACATTAGGGGCAATTAAGGAACATTCGATACATTTTTGATTGATTGGAATTACTGCACGTTAACTTGGGCGGAGTATTATTGTCGGGCCGCCAAAAAATCGGACCGCGCGAGTGAGCACTCGCGCTGCGACGCGAGTCGCGACAATTCGAATTATGTTATTAGTAGCGCGCATCATGCACGCATGGATGTACTATCATCCGCACTAAGCTAAATGAGTTGCGACGTCTGATAACTGCAGATAATTTAATTTTATTGAAAACAAATTTCCGATTTTCTATCATACACGGAATAAATTTTAATCGCTAGGCACGCGCTGTTGTGGGGCCGTACACTTATTACGGTGCATTTTTCTGTGTTTTTCGAAACCCCCTCCCCATGTAAAATTTTTTTCTTACACATTATTTTTTATTTATATGGAGAGTAAGAAAATGATAGTACTCCCCCCATAAGTGCTAACGTAATAAGTGTACGGTCATGAAACTATGCTATGTACAGCGTGATATGTTTTTTAGTTTATGTTGTTCAAAATACAACAGCTTGTGTGCTCGAGTGTTAATGGCCCGCTTAAAAGATTTCCGGATATAGATCAATTCAAACCATTCGTGATTTTTAAATATACATTTCAAAACTGTAATTAAATTACGCATTTTGGTTAAATAGGAGGAGCTGGACTAAAATCACCAAAATTCGACACATTATTATTATGCCGTACATATTAGTCGGCTTCAACTGCTGTAAAACCCAGAAACCACACCATTTCAGTGGTTTCCTCACATTTTGTCATCAATTCATAATGACAACATTTTGCTGACAACGACAACAATTTTTGTCGCGACAAAATTCGAAGGTGACATGACGAACTTTTTTGTCAATAAGCATGGCAACTATTCGAATCAAAACCTTAGTCGTGATGGAAAGCGTCACACGACAAATATATCGTAACAAAATAAGTATGTGACAAGATTCAAAATGTTTGTCGGAGCGAGAGATCAGTAGTACGCTGTATCGAGCTACGTTGGTTAGGTTGTGTTGTCTAGTTTGAGGTGACTGTTTTCTCTTTGGTTTTGTCGCATGGTTTTTCTGTGTGAAGGTGACAAATCCCAGGCCTGGTTCCGTGCATACCTATCGCAGTCAAAATATATATTCTATCCACAAATTTGCAAACAAACGTAAACAAATCGTTTACCTCCGCATTGACAGTGAACTGTCGGATGAATTTTGATAGGTAAATGAACCTGACAGACTTGTAATTTCAACCTTACTAATAATCCAAGTACCAATTTGGCGAAACATTATTATGCGACACAAATTTCGAGTACTTGTAATTTGTTGACTTGTAACTTGTAACTTGAAGCTAATATTATTAATCGGATTATGCTACAAGGCCCAGGTAGGTGAAGTGTGGCAGACTGGATGGACGTCGGGATCGGTTGAGTCCAGTAAGTAGACCACATGACCACATACCATAAAAGACGTTTTGATGTCTACAAGAGCGTTTGATGGAGAATTGTTCGTGACGTAAGCGGCCACATACAGGGCTTCTCTCCACATTTTCTTTAATAAATTACTTTGATGGAGTAAAGCTATAGCCGATAATGCACGACTATGGATTTCCGGACAAAATGGCACGATTACTTAAAACGATGATGGATCGAGCGATGATTTCAGAAAGCGTAAAGAAACAATTTCAAAGTTCGCTACCGTAAACCAGATAAATAACTTAGTAAACAAATCATCATTACAAAACGAGATGGAATCTTGCCTGAGATCTAGCAAATGCCCTACGCTTTCCTCGGCTGTTTTTATTTGTACCGTTGTATCCCGTTCACCCAATATTGGGAGCTAACACCCAAATGCAGCACCATGCCATTGCAATGATATCATTAGCCTAAATTGAAAATAGCTTTACTGCTGCGTCAGCTGCATCGCCAAACACCCGCAAGTTTTGAATTTCCAACTGACAATCTGAACACAAAACGGAATGTCATCATGATGTACCGAAATGTGAATGGTCGTCTCAAACAATGAATTGTTTTCAGCGCGTGGTCGTAATACCTTCCAAAAAAAATCGAATTGCTGACCTTTCACCTGACCAGCAAATGTTTAGGGAAACTGGTACAATAAGCATCTTTGGCAATCGGTTCAAGTTTTGAAAAACGAAATAAACGTTTGTTTTATTGTAAAGTAATTACTACATGCTTAATGATTATTGATGGCCACGATCTGGAGATTTATAATTAAAAATGAATTTCCGGTTTCACGAGAAAACTTGAATAATTGAAACAAAACAAAATTAACAGGCATTACTATGGTTTGATAATTTTAGCAAAACTAATAAATGCCCACCTATGCAAATAATTTAATGCGTACCATTTTGTACCACCGATTCTATTGATATCCTTCACCCCTGCATACCTTCATACTACCAGAGCATAATAAAAGCAAAGCGTATATCCGCTACTCGAGTGCCAAGCCGAGAATTAAATTATGGTTTTAGACAACAACAGTCGGGTTCGTCACCTGGAAAATAGTAGTTGAAATCTTTCTTACATCATAAAGTTCGGAAGCTGTTCATCCATTCAAGTGAAGATGTTTCAAACATTTGGCATTGAGAGATTTTTGTACCAAATGAGACCACCTATGCAGTACAGAATTGTACCGACAAACCACGTCGACAGTTCAGTAGTCAAGGTCTGCAACGTAATGGACGGGCGAAATAAAAATAAACCGTCGTCGGTGGATGACTTAGGTACTCGCAATGTACAAGTGAGAATCATTTCATAACTAAAACTTAGGATAATACTAATAACCACTGTCAAGAAACACCATTTTTTCCTAATTATTGTCACACAAACTGCAACATTATCCACTGACAAGAGTCGTTCATTTGGCAAGCCAATTATAATACCAATTAATAATAGGAATTAATGTCAGAGCACAGCTCGGAACGTCCAGTTCGTCTGAATGGGAAAGCCAAACTTTTACTTCTGCTCTGCTCTCTTGCACTTTGCTGTCTGGCACAGAAAAAAACATCAACCGCAGCGCCGTGGGAGTTTTGTTTTTTCAACGCACCAAAATAATAATCGTCAGCAGCGGTAGACAGTTGCTTCGAGAGTTCAGGTTTCTCGTTTCATGTTGACAACGGCGTGATTTATGGTGGTCGTCGCTCGTGTTGGCTGACGGATGACAGGAACGTTTCAATTTTCGTCGATTACCGGATTGAGTTTCTTATTTTGGCCCCTGCACGGAGCACTTAACGCTGTCGGTTGACGATCATTGAATGCGCTGGAACCGTTTTTGCTAATTCTTATTAGACTTGTATGGTATGATGATTTTAACTTTGCTAAATCTCCGCTCGATGAAGACGTTGGTTGTTGGTCGGATGTCAATTTCATTTGATTGCCCATGCTTTTAAGGTTTAGTCATAGTGCAAACCCGTGTGCAGTGGCAGCGATAATCGTGAATAATCGATTATAAATGAGGATTTCCGATCGATTTGATTTTTTTTTGCACAGTATTGGTTTTTATGCTTCTCCATTTGCTTAACAGCAGAATGGCACGATGAGCCTCAACACCTCTATATCTGCCAGCCGTGTTGAGTGGGACGACTACCTATGTGCATGTGATCTTTCCTCATGTTGTATGTAGATACAAATCGAAACTCAATTCACAAACCAGAAATGTGTTCCAGAATGCATAATTGTGCATTAGATTTGATTCTTGTCAAGACAAAATCTTCATCTATATAAAAAAATATTGTCAGTAAATTGTTCAAACAAATACACAGATATTATTTCTGATTTCTTTATTCTTAGTTCTGATTTGAATCTTAACAGATGATTACATTGAATGCGTGTTAAAGCAAACCCATAACTTCATGGGCTTTTGAACAGTAACGCTTTGAAAGTTGATAGCTTATTTTCGATACAGTCACTAATACTATAAGTATTGAAACTTTGTTTTACTTAGGAGAAATATCACAATAAAAAGTAAAAGTGAAATAGCGAATGTTCACGAAAATAAATCTATCTGTTAAATATTCTCCAGATCTCTCCAGCAGTTTTTTCTCGTACTTCAAAAGATAGACGACGTACCATCAATAATCGAAAGGAATCTGGCAAAAAAAAAATTGCACTGGACCAATTTTGAGAAAAGGTCAACCATCCGTCGGCTAACTATTCGGCATCTAAAAAAATCTCTTACCTAGTGGTAAATGCGAAATGGTTAGGCGATAATATTCACAGCTCCATACGTCCATACAATGAAGCCTCTGAAACCTGTCATGAACATAATGGCAATGATTACAACGTTTGATCCCGCTTCGTCGTACGTCCTCACCTGAATCACCCACTGAGTAGCGATACGACCAACCGAACAGATCAGAAACCTAGACGAACAAAACATATTCATTCACCCAATGGCACCAAACATTTTTTAATTTTCAATTTTAGTTGCGTCCATTCGGATCAAACGTTGTTTCGTTTCAATTCTATAGCTTTTCATTGTAACAATATTATATAATAATAAAACAGTAGGTACCTGCCCCGACGGAGCCGTAGGCGAAGAAACCCAACGAGATCCTCGCGCCAAAACCAATAATAGAAAACGGCAATGAAACAATGCGGCCGTAATTGTACAGAGACAAACCCGAATTAATCAACCAGCAGTCAGCCCCGGTTTGGGGTTTCGTTGAAGATCCAACATGGACGAGGACCTCGTTTTGTTTGAGAAGTGTTGAAACCTGTCATGGCAACCGTCATCACCTGGATTTAATATCCACTTGGCGGGTGCGGACCTTTTGACGAGTGCCTGCCTACCTAACTAGAGTTATAAAGATGTTTCGGGCAATTTGAAGAGTCGCACATACTCGCGAAAAAAAAAGGTTGAGGTTCAAAGGATCCATTGACCGACCGCTTTTGCTATTGAGTCTGTGAAATTGATTTGATTGACCGTTGGCACCGGTTGTGCTTTTATTCCGTTGAAAGATCAACAAAAAACATTAGCATTGTATTATATTGTTTGAAGTAGGATCGCAATGTTTCTGTGTGTTATGACAATCCATAGAAACACAATTTATTTTCGGAGTCATGAAGTTTTGTTCATTTGAAAACATAATTCTTTATGATATGGATAAGAATTCTATATTAAAGAAACTTCTGCGGGAATCTGCTCTAGAAAACACACAGGATATAGTGGCATTACAAGTGTCTGAATGTTTATGAAAGCATCTCTGCAACCAATTCCGTCACAACCTACACCTTCATCTGGAGATAGCAACAAGCAAGCCGTCAGCAAGTCAAAAAATGCCCACCTCCAGCATGAGAGCTAGGGGGCTCGCAACCACCCGAAAAACCTACACTTCCGCTCGTCGATGATCTCCATCTCTCCATGCACGGACTTGGCCGGCGCCGTTGTTGATCTACATTTGTGAGCTGCTGAAACGTGTGCTTCGAAAATGAGTGGAAAATCACATCCTCTATTCACTTGGTTCGTAGTGCAATTTACACCAGTGCTGATTAATCACGGAGTAGCAACCATGCACGAGACATGATCTTAAGTTTTAATGAAATCGACAAATTAATAGAGAGCGCCCGAGTTCATTTATATATAAATCATCAAAATCCATCGCAAAATAAAGGCACCAGTAAAGCTCAAAATCTAACTTAATTTTGTAACATCCCCAATTTTAGATTCTGATTTGACACCCAGTAGGGTTACTGCTCCTGGACTTCAGCTCATAGCTCCGATATTGGTCCTACGTTGTGATTTTTGTGATTTTTTTCAGCAGTAAGCAATTAAGCATGCATGTTAGCAAAAAGAAGCGACGAAATTGGTGCCGTATTTCTTTGTTTCGCGATGAGATGAATATATGTACAGTGAGATAGAAAACGGAACAGTTCCCCTACTTTGCCTTTGGGTAAGGCGTTGTACAATTTCAAACATAAATTTGTATGAATAAATGTAATATGTATTGTGTTATACTTTCCGTGAATAGAGTTTTGATGACCAATCCATTGTTTTATTGCAAATTTTGATGTATTACAGTCGGCGATATTGAAGGAGATCGCGAAATGGAAGGAGAATTGAAATGGCTACTACAGTGACCGGCATAATAAAAAGCCCACTAGCTGTTTTTCATACAAAATGGTCAACTTTGGAGATCTAGATCTCGATTGCGTGTGAGCCAATTTTGCTGAAAATTTGACCAGAGCTCAGATATAACTTGAATTTTACCACACCTGAGTTTCGACCATATTGAATCATAGGGTAAAAAATTATTTTTTAATCTTTCGTTTATTTGGAAGGCTCATTTTCCGTTAAGCGTTACGGAGCCGAAATCAAGTTTAACAATACATTTCTCGATTTTTATACATAGTGTTAGTTTTGGGGAACCGAAAGACTCCTGGTTTAGTCGAGGTTAGGGAATACAATAATACAGTAGGAAAGGAAAGGATTTTAGGGTGCTTAAGTAATTACGATGCTGATGTTCACAAAGTTGACATTCCTCACATTTTTACATCTGTAACGGAACAAACAAACTTTTTTGGGAGACAACGACGAGAGGAAGACATACGGAAGGGATTAACGACAGACATGGAAATGTACAACAAGAAAAAGACATTCGATATGGGAGACGACAGACAAGGGAATGGGCAGACAATGATTACAGTTTTACATCAGCAACTTTCAAAAATTGGTGGACCAGGGACATGTACTCTAGATCAAGGCCCGACAACACTTCCCTAATAGGCTTTGGTTGTTTTCCTCGGACCCGGAGATGTTCAGTTAGCGCAGATCTGGGGCCACGATGCTCCTCGCACGCCCACACGACATGATCGATGTCCTGATAATCCTCGCCGCAAACACAGAGACTTCCTTCCGGGAGCCCCACTCTGAAAAGATGTGCATTTAAAGTGTAGTGATTGGACATTAGACTACACATGGTTCGAAAGAAATCCATTTATGTTGCTAGCTGTTTAAGGTTTCCTGACGAACTAATGTGAGAAATTCTTCGAAGGTGATTTTCCGATCGTAAATATCACCTTCCATAGCGTCCACCTTAGCCAAAGAGTCCGCTTTCTCATTTCCCGGGATCGAGCAATGAGAAGGGACCCAAGCCATGATGATTGTGTAAGACCGTTGTGATAAGGCACTCAAAGCTTTCCGTATCCCATTCAGAAGATACGCTGAGTGCTTAACCGGTTTCATTGACTGAACAGCCTCCAAGGAACTTAGACTGTCGGTGAAGATGAAAAAGTGGTCAGGAGGTAGGGATGCGATTTGCTCGAGTGAATAGTGTATAGCTGCTAGCTCAGCAGTATACACGGAACAAGGCTCTTTGAGCTTAAAATAGGCGCTATTAAAAACGTTGAAAACACCGAAACCAGTGGAGTCAGGATAATTAAAAAAGCAAAAAGAACGGCGTATCCTGATCGTCTCTCATGAATTCGTTCTTTGAGAGAACCGTATAAGTTGGCGGCAATTTCTGTGGCTTTATTTGATAAGGCCGGAACAAATTTTATTATCTTCTTCAGTCTCCGCCAACCCCCCCCCCCCCCCCCCAAATTCGTGATCAAATTTAATTATTTGAGGGGGAATTTCAAATTTTCACCGAAAGTAATAAAATTTCTGACTTTTGTAGACAAACGGCAGAGTAGTTCCGCAGCAGCTTGGACATGTTCGACGGCTTATTTCACTTATCACCAAAAAATCCTCATCACTGAAGTTGGATTGAAGTTTCAAATCGATCAGAGATTTTTGAACGGACCCCTCGACTCATTGAACCGTTTAAGCATGGATAACATGATATTCCAATGTGTCTTGGTATCAGCCACCAACCAATACATGTTCTTTTCCGAAATCAAAACGGAAATATTTTTGCAGAAAATTATTTTTGCCGCTGATCTCCGGAAGAGAATTATTATGACACGTACCTTTTACATTGAAAACAATTTTCATTGAAGAAAAAAATGATTGGCAAATAAACAGATGACTAAGAGAATTAAGCAAAACGTATGAATAATGACGATGATAACCGGTTTTTACTGTACCGCCATCGGGGGTGACAATGGGTCTGGGGGGTGAGAATGGGTCATCGCTCTCACCGGCAGCCTGGAGATCGTAGAGCAAAATCGTTCAAAAGGGTCTCTTCTATTTTAAACTTCTTGCCCTCAGATACATCCAATCCATTCTTCAGGGCTCATTCACAAATTACATAACGCCCTAAGTGGTGGGTGGGTACTCAATATTCCGTTACAAAATGTTACGGCTTGTTTAGGGGGTGGGTGGGTTTGTTCAGTTCTGTTACGGGTAACGAATAATTTAAAAAAGAAATAACTAATTAAATTTAAATTTGACAGCATTATTATTCACTATGTAGAAAGTTAAGGTAAAGTTCATTAAAAATATCAATAAATATTTTTTGAATTTGTGAATTTTTAGTCCGACGTTACGCGTCACCGACGGGGGTGGGTGAGTATAGAGGAAATGTTACAAACAAGTCACAGAGGGGTGGGTGGGGGTTCAAATCTGTGTTTTTTGCGTTATGTAATTTGTGAATGAGCCCTTCAAGCATTCTAAGTAGTTGAAACAGTGACCCACTATCAACCCCATTCGACCCATTGTCACCCCCGACGACGGTAGCGTAAACGTCGTTATTGATGCTTACCTGTGCAAAAGTAAATTCATGCGCGCATACAAAGTGTTGTCTATACGGTGAGTCTTTAGCTGATATATGTGAATGAAGGTGAAAACCATTCGAGATTTTTTATATTGAAAGCAAAATTTGTAATACCGAAAATACCGGTATTTTCCAACTCTAATACCGGTATTTTCGGTACTGAAAATTGACCGGTAATACTGGTATTGCCGGTTTCGGTACTACCGGTTAGACCACCCTAATTTGGATGATTCGCCGAATATTGACTGTTGTGTGGAGTACCTTCAATCCTCTGAACTTTTTATTCTTACTTTTAGGTAAAATTCTAATTGTTGCTTGAACGTAAAAAGTTTCATTATGTTTTCCTTAGGGCCTTCCAAACTCTTAGGCGGTTCTTACTCATGCGCTTAAACCTGGTTTGAGGCCTAAGCGGAGGTGGAGAAATTGGCCTTTAATAAAAAAGATGCGTAAAAATCTTACAAGGGCCCTAGGAATTCACGCCACGACTTTGCCGCTTTAACAAAGTTATACTGATCTGATTCATATCTAATTAAATTTACACTTTAAGCCTGACGTTTAAAATATTGAGTCGAATCACTTTTGTAAACCATAGGATAGAATAATTGAAGATACTTTCCTTTTTCTATTAGATATTTCTAACAAAACACTGAAGACGGTTCATAGAAGAAAACTAAACACGTATTTGTCGACTCAGAATGAGATTATGTAGTAAGCGTTAATAGAAAAAGCTGTATAACATTAAAATGCAAAATGATTGAGCTGTTTTTTATGATTTTTATTTATTTTTTTATAATATAAAGTATGGTTCAAGTTTAAATTTGTTTCGAAATTCCGCGAAATTCCGTTAGAAGCTAGTTTTTTCTAGCGAATTTTTTGTAATTTTACGAATCGAAACGAAATCAAAATATCAGATTTCGCCATGCTCAAATTCCGTGAATTTCCGCGGAATTTCGTTTCGAACCACCTGGAACGAAATTTTTCGAAATACCGCATATGCTTAATTTGTAGCCACCCGTCTGATGATCATTCCCTTTTTCCGGTGTCCAAAGCATACACTTGGGTCTTTACGTGCAGTCTTTCGCAAAATGACCTGTTCCCCCGCATTTCCAACACATATTGGATCTGTCGGGACCCTTACAAGCCCATGCCTGATGTCCTAAGCCCAAACATTTGAAGCATCTCTCCGCTTGTTTATTCACTGGCGGCGCGGCTTTCAATGGTCATTTTGACCATTCAACAGTCAATTGGCCTACCTCTAGAGCCTTGTTAGCAGCGGTTACTGGCAGACGAATTATCGCTGTTTGTGTTCCTCCGAAAGCTTTCCTTATTCGGATTGCCATTTGCACCTCGCCCAGGTTACATTGTGACTTTAGAGCATCCTTCAGCTCTTCTTCCGACGTGATCTCGTCTAGATCCCTGCACATAATCCCCATCTCTGGAGTCAGGGATTTAACTTCCGTCTCTGGGCCCAACGATTTTGCAAGGCGCTCCTGCATAATCGAGCAATCAAACGCAGGGTCCTTCTTTAACTCGAAGAGCATCTCTCCGGTTTGAGTGCGCCTGGTCCTTACTACATTCTCGCCCAAGTCCCTCAGCTCCGGATCCTCTCTAACCTTCTTGAGGAGCGCTGCATACGTCCATGCATCGTTCGCCTTGACGAGTACGGCTTCCCCCTTAGGTGGCTTCTAACGAGGCGGAGGCTTTTTTTTTTTTTTTTTTTTTTTTTTTCACTAATTTTATTTGCTAATGATCTAATACATGCATTTATCTCTTAGACTAGGTGTTCCGTGTTTTCTTAACACTATCATCCTTATTTGCTATGTTACGCTTTTAGATATTATTAATACATTTCAATTGCCTCTGGCAGTTACGATATTTCCTCTGGTTGAATTAAACCATGTAGGAATTACAATGTTTTCTACTTAAACTAAACTTAACCTAATTTATACTAAGGGTACAAGGAGCTAATCGTTGCAATAGAAGATTGCAACGATTTTTGTCTAAAATTGAAGATTATTTTATTGGACATTTGTTGCAATGTCTCAATATTAGAAGTTCTATGAAGTTCATTGGTACTATACCACGGAGGTAACTTCAGAAGCATTTTCAAAATTTTATTTTGAATCCTCTGAAGTGCCTTCTTTCTGGTATTGCAGCAACTAGTCCATATTGGCACAGCATACAACATGGCTGGTCTAAAAATTTGTTTGTAAATCAAAAGTTTGTTCTTAAGACAAAGTTTTGATTTTCTGTTTATAAGTGGATATAGGCACTTAATATATTTGTTACATTTGGCTTGAAGGCCTTCAATGTGATTTTTAAAGTTAATTTTTGATCTAGCAGAAGTCCTAAATATTTAGCTTCGCTAGACCAATTAATTGGAACCCCATTCATAGTGACAATATGTCTGCTAGAAGGTTTCAAATAAGAAGCTCTCGGCTTATGTGGGAAAATTATAAGCTGAGTTTTGGAAGCATTCAGGGAAATTTTCCATTTTGCAAATAAGTGGAGAAAATATCCAAACTTTTTTGAATTTACTACAAATGACACGAAGGCTTCGCCCTTTGGCTGAGAGACCTGTGTCATCTGCAAACAAAGATTTTTGACACCCTGGTGGTAAATCAGGTAAGTCAGAAGTAAAAATGTTATACAATATGGGCCCAAGTATGCTGCCTTGGGGAACACCAGCTCTAACAGGTAATCTATCAGATTTAGAATTCTGATAGTTTACCTGCAGTGAGCGATCTGATAAATAATTTTGGATCAGTTTAATAATGTACAGAGGAAAATTAAAATTCATCAATTTTACAATCAAACCTTCATGCCAAACACTATCAAATGCTTTCTCTATATCAAGAAGAGCAACTCCAGTCGAATATCCTTCAGATTTGTTGAGCCGAATTAAGTTCGTAACTCTTAATAACTGATGAGTGGTTGAATGCCCATGGCGAAAACCAAATTGCTCATCAGCAAAAATAGAATTGTCATTAATATGAACCATCATTCTATTTAAAATAATCTTTTCAAACAGTTTGCTTATTGAAGAAAGCAAACTGATTGGGCGATAACTAGAAGCCTCAGCTGGATTTTTGTCCGGCTTCAAAATTGGAACAACTTTGGCGTTTTTCCATTTATCTGGGAAGTATGCCAATTGAAAACATTTGTAAAGAGCTCTCAGGAAGTTTTTTGATAAGTATGTAGAAAATACCATCATCACCCGGGGCTTTCATATTTTTAAATTTTCTAGTAATAGATCTCACTTCATCCAAATTAGTTCCCAACGAAGGGTCAAAAACATTATCTTGGTTGAGAATGTCTTCGAAGCTTCGTGTAACCTGATCCTCAATTGAACTAGTGAGACCTAGACTAAAATTATGGGCACTCTCGAACTGCTGAGCAAGTTTTTGAGCCTTTTCGCCATTTGTTAATAAAATTTTATTTCCCTCTTTAAGCGCTGGAATTGGCTTTTGAGGATTTTTAAGAATTTTCGTTAATTTCCAAAAGGGTTTCGAACTGGGATCCAACTTCGAGACATTATTCTCAAAGTTGGTATTTCTCAGAATAGCGAAACGTTTTTTAATTTCATTTTGCAAATCTCGCCAAATAACTTTTAAAGTAGGATCGCGAGTTCTTTGGTATTGCCTTCGCCTCACATTTTTAAGACGGATCAGTAGCTGAAGATCGTCGTCAATAATAATGGAGTTGAATTTAATTTCACATTTAGGAATTGCAATGCCTCTGGCTTCGACAATTAAATTTGTCAAAGATACGAGAGCATTATCAATATCACTTTTGGTATCGAGAGGAATATCAACATCAAAATTCCTATCGATATACGTTTTGATAAATCCCAATCAGCTCTATGATAATTAAAAGTAGAGCTGATTGGATTATAAATGGCTTCTTGTGAGATTTCAAATGTCACAGGAAGGTGATCAGAGTCAAAGTCAGCATGAGTTACCAATTGGCCACACAGCTGACTTGAATCCGTTAAAACTAAATCAATTGTAGAAGGATTTCGACTGGAAGAAAAACAAGTTGGTCCATTGGGATATTGAATAGTATAATATCCCGCAGAACAATCTTCAAATAAAATTTTACCATTGGAATTGCTTTGAGCATTATTCCATGAACGGTGTTTGGCATTGAAGTCACCAATTACGAAGAATTTAGATTTGTTGCGAGTCAGAATTTGAAGATCAGCTTTTAACAAATTCTTTTGCTGCCCATTGCATTGAAAAGGCAAGTAGGCTGCAATGAAGGAAAATTGTCCAAAATTTGTTTCAACAGAAACTCCCAAGGTTTCAAAAACTTTGGTTTTGAATGAAGAAAATAATTTATGTTTGATACGTCTATTGATGACAATGGCGACCCCACCACAGGCGCTGTCAAGACGATCATTTCTGTAGATAAAATAATTTGGATCTCTTTTAATGGAGAGTCCTGGCTTTAAATAGGTTTCTGTTATAATGGCAATATGCACATTATGAACTGTTAGGAAGTTGAATAATTCATCTTCCTTACCCTTTAGAGAGCGGGCATTCCAATTTAGAACTTTCACACAATTATTTGGATCCATTGAAACGGAGTCCGATAACAATTTTTTGTGTGTACTTTATACCAACCTGAACAGCTTCTGGAATGGTATTTGCTTTGAACATTGCATCAATCATGTGATGCAATTGTTCAGTTAAAAAATCAAAATCGGAAGCAGTCATGCTACCTGAATCGGCAACATGACCATTATTTCCCGTTGGGACATGGGTATAAACCTCATTTTGAGAAGAGAAATTTTGTCTACCAGCAGCGATGTTTGCATACGTAGGTACATTCGAAAAATTGGAATTTACTGAAGTGCTTGCTACCCGTTGACGAGCGGCAAAATTTGTTTGTGAATTGTGGTGGGTATGAATTGCTCGACCGGTAACTGGTTTCGAAATTTGAGCGTTTGAAAATGTCTACCCGTCGAATCTGGGATCTGATTGGAATTTCCCGTCATCAATTTTGCACGGGAATTCAAAACTTTTTTGCGTGAAGGGCATTCCCAGAAATTGGATTTATGATTAATCTCCACCCCTCCCATTTGGCACATTTAAATTTATTGGAATCTTCTCTCACAGGACAGGCGTGAGAGATGTGAGAGGTTCCACCACAAATCATGCATTTAGCATCCATGTGGCAATGTTTAGTTCCGTGACCCCACTTTTGGCACTTACGGCACTGAGTGGGATTTTGAAAATTTCCCCCAGGCCTGCGGAAATGTTCCCATGTAACACGGACATGGGACATAATACATGCCTTTTCCAAACTTTTCATATTATTTAGTTCACTTTTGTTAAAGTGAACTAAATAAAATTCTTGAGAAATACCCTTCTGGGAAATACCAGAGCGAGATTTAATTTTCATCTTAATTACTTCTACTGGTAAAAATCCAAGTAATTCAGAAATTTCAATTTTAATCTCATCCAGTGATTTGTCATCACTAGGAAGACCTTTCAAGGCAACTTTTAACAATCGCTCAGTTTTGTCGTCGTATGTGAAGAATGATGCCGCTTCTCAGTTAAATACTGAAGAAGACGTTTGCGATCGTCAAAGGATCCCGGCAAAACGCGGCAGTCACCCTTCCTAGCAATCTGAAATGAAACCTTGATCCCCGAAGGTTACTCAAGATTTCATTCCGAAAGCCAGAAAACTCGGCAACAGATACAACCATTGGCGGACTCCGTTGTTTCTACGCATGAATCGAATCACCTGGGCTAGAGCTCGATTCGATTTCCTCAAATCGTTATTAATCAAATCGAACTGATTGCTCAGTTCGATGGGAGAAGAAATAATGTCAACGTTGGATTTAGAAGGAATATCTGAAGTCTCCAGCTTCCTTCTATTTTTTCCGCGCTTGGGCAGGACGGTCTTGAAACCTTGTTTCTTTGAAGGATGTGGAGAATTCAGAGACTCCCCTTCCTCTTGTTTTATTAATACTCATTGCTGAGCGTGGAGACGTGACCTTCTTAGAGGTTTTTCCCAGAACGGTGTCCCTGCAGGATTACCACCGCTTGTCGGAATTTTACTTCCGCAAACGGGTCCAACGTAAAACGAAGGCACGGGTCCTTGCAAAGATCGTAACGGGATCAGTGGGTAGAAATAGCGCTAAGAAGCACCGTTGAAATTAAAATAGCTTCGGGTAGTATTAAAAACTTCCTTCCGCAAAGAGAAAGAACCGCACAGCACGAAAGCACGATGCGGTCTGAGGCGGAGGCTTTTCTTTCTTGTTCAGCTCCATCTTTCTCGCCTCTTTTCGCTTCAACTGTTTATTTCTTTTCTCCTTCTGGCCAAATACGGTACTCCATTCTGATCCCTGTGAAGTTCTGGCCCTTTTGGGAATCATGGAGACTGGTGTACTCTCCACCCCAGCTAACTTCGCTTTCCACTGCTTCTTAGGATACAACGGATCTGCTGTGCCTATATGTTCCTGTTCCGGCAGCAGGAGCCTTAGTCAGCGCCAATGCGCGCTCCGCTGCATCGGCCGTCAGCACTGCGGTATCGAATTCATTTACTGCCGATACTAGCGCTTTTCGAATCTTGTGAAACATGTCCCTAATCTCCTTATGGACGTTGTTCCTCCCATCCACGAAATTGTGGGGCTCCTCTACCAATATCTTTGCTGTCACTATTTTCGGCTTTTGGGGAAGCTTGTTTAACATAGTCGCTTATGATCCATGGATTGTCTTTGCATGCAAGGAGTGAGGTTCATACGAGGGTTGACACGGACGCACTTATATGGCCGTGTTCAGCGTCGATCGCGCAATCGAGAAAATGTCAACCAAGCCTAGTACTCACCAAGAAAATTGGTAGACGAGTATTGAATGTCTGCTGTTTTTTACCGGGACGGAGGCGGCCGTGCTGTTTGCCCACTCGCCATTTCAAGCCGGTGTCACCCTTCCTTACTCAGGGAGTAGAACAGCACGACCATCAGCCCAAAATAGTCGATTCCAAACCACTATCCAGATTCTGTCCGTTATCGTAAGCCGTGACCAGTATACCATAATTAGGACATTACTGGTATAGATCCTAATGTGCCGGTTAGCACTCCCGATGATAGGCTGAAGTGCTTTGGAAGCGGCACGAGTCGTTTGTACAGAGCTGCTTATAAACTTGTGGTTTTTTGTAGAGATTCAACAGAACCCACTGTCAAACCTCCGCCACGTCCCCTAGCCAGATTCCGCTTGGGCTGGCTGGGAACCAGTGAACTGGTACCAGGGCCCGGTCATCTCCCGAGGGAAATGCCACCTTGTAGAAAAATAATAGGAAAGAAATTATTTTGGCTGCTTCGTCCTTCTCAAATGTTGGTCGAGTATTTTCAAGTATTTGTGTAAACCTGTAAATGAAGGGTCATGCGAAAACCACGAGATGCTGTATTTAGTAAAACAACTATTGTAATTCATTTACAAACTTATATATCTACATCTACATATATCTACAAAAACACGAAACCAATAACTGAGTCAAAATAATTGGGCTCATTCATAAATCACGTAAACCATATCAGGTTTTTGAGTAACCAACCACCCAGTCAACATAAAATCGTATATGATGCAATATGATATGCTAAAGTGGAGGCAATATACGTACACATTGTATGGGGAAGTACCTATATGGCCTCCACTTTAGCATCTTATGTGGCATCATATACGATCTTGTGTTGACTGTGCAGCTTCATATTATAACGTATTTTATTGAATGCACCAGATAAGTAAAAAAATATTGATGATTTCTTCGAATATTTGCAGTGTTTTCTAAAATGTCACTACGGTGCGATAGAAAAAGTATTACACACGCCCACACACGGTTTGTTTTCTTACTCTTTTCTTTGTTAACATTACACCCCCACTAATACAGTTGCCGCCTTACAGCTTGGTGTTCATTGAGCACTTACAAAGTAAAATATTCTCTAAGTTACTAAGTTACTATTTCTGCATTCGTATATCACAACTATACTTATACACGATGAAATTCCATGCACAGAAAAGTCGAGAGAATTTTGCTAACTGCTAATTAGGGTGGCTCAAATTAGTATGGGAAAAACTTTTTTCAATTTTTTTGATGGGCCGCCCTCTTATTCGGTTCTATTTGATGCCCTGATACTCTGGACATAATTTCAGCCAAATCGATCAACGCTCGGTCGGTGCTAAACTCGTTGGAAGTTTATATGCAAAAATGTATGCAGAAACTTCCAGAAACAATGAATTGCAGTTGGGCGGCAAAACTTAAAATGAAGAACTATGATACTCATTCAGATCTTGAAGACTTTAATACAGAATGTTATGCAGAAAACCGCGAGAAGATTAGAGTTTGCCCGGCTAAGTTATTAGCATTTCTCTGAAGTGGGGTTTGAGCAAATTTCGTTTCTTTTACCTTTGAAAAGAAATAAATTCACCCCTACAACACTCCAGTAAAATGCTAATACCTTTGCCTAATAAAGTCCAATCTTATCGCGGTTTTCAGCATAACATTCTGTATTTAATTCTGCAAGAACTGAATGAGTACCATGGTTCTTGATCGTGAATTGTGCCGTCCAACTGCAAATCATTGTTTTTGGATGTTTCTGCACACATTTTTCCATATAAACTTCCAACGAGTTTAGCACCGCCCAAACGTTGACCGATTTGGCTGAAATTTTGTCCAGAGCATCAGGGCATTAAATAGAACCGAATAAGAGGGCGGCCTATCAAAAAATTTGAAAAAGTGTTTTTTGAGCCACACTACTGCTAATACAAACCAGCAATCTTCAGCATAGTGTCGCCTTGTAGCCGCACATATTACCGCAGGACTAATTTATTTTATTTATTTATTATCAGACTAAGGCCGGAGTGGCCTGTGCTCCACATAAAAGTCTTCTCCATTCAGCTCGGACCATGGCTGCACTTCGCCAACCACGCAGTCTGCGGAGGGTCCGCAAATCGTTCTCCACCTGATCGATCCACCTTGCCCGCTGTGCACCTCGCCTTCTTGTTCCCGTCGGATCGTTGTAGAGAACCATTTTCACCGGATTACTGTCCGACATTCTGGCTTCGTGCCCGGCCCACCGCAAACTTCCGATTTTCGCGGTGTGAACGATGGATGGTTCTCCCAACAGCTGATGCAACTCGTGATTCATTCGCCTCCTCCACGTACCATCCGCCATCTGCACCCCACCATAGATGGTACGCAACACTTTCCTTTCAAAAACTCCCAGTGCGCGTTGGTCATCCACGAGCATCGTCCAGGTCTCGTGTCCGTAGAGAACTCATTTCATTTATTTAGTCTACATCTAACTGTATCAACAATTTGACGCCACAATACACGGTTCGAGGCCGCATCTCTCCATCCTCGGATACGCCCCACGCTCGCCAAGTCGTTTTGCACCTGGTCTGCTCATTTCGCTCGCTGCGCTCCACGCCGTCTCGTACCTGCCGGATCGGAAGCGAACACCATCTTTGCAGGGTTACTGTCCGGCATTCTTGCAACATGTCCTGCCCATCGTACCCTTCCGGCTTTAGCTACCTTCTGGATACTGGGTTCGCCGTAGAGTTGGGCGAGCTCATGGTTCATTCTTCGCCGCCACACACCGTCTTCTTGCACACCGCCAAAGATGGTCCTAAGCACCCGTCTCTCGAATACTCCGAGTGCTTGCAAGTCCTCCTCGAGCATTGTCCATGTTTCATGTCCGTAGAGGACAACCGGTCTTATTAGCGTCTTGTACATGACACATTTGGTGCGGTGGCGAATCTTTCTTGACCGCAGTTTCTTCTGGAGCCCGTAGTAGGCCCGACTTCCACAGATGATGCGCCTTCGTATTTCACGACTGACGTTGTTGTCAGCCGTTAGCAAGGATCCGAGGTAGACGAATTCCTCGACCACCTCGAAGGTATCCCCGTCTATCGTAACACTGCTTCCCAGGCGGGCCCTGTCGTGCTCGGTTCCGCCCACAAGCATGTACTTTGTCTTTGACGCATTCACCACCAGTCCAACGTTTGTTGCTTCACGTTTCAGGCGGGTGTACAGTTCTGCCACCTTTGCAAATGTTCGGCCGATAATGTCCATGTCATCCGCGAAGCAAATAAATTGACTGGATCTGTTGAAAATCGTACCCCGGCTGTTACACCCGGCTCTCCGCATGACACCTTCTAGCGCAATGTTGAACAACAGACACGAAAGTCCATCACCTTGTCTTAGTCCCCGGCGCGATTCGAACGAACTGGAGTGTTCGCCCGAAATCTTCACACAGTTTTGCACACCATCCACCGTTGCTTTGATCAGTCTGGTAAGCTTCCCAGGGAAGCTGTTCTCGTCCATAATTTTCCATAGCTCTACGCGGTCTATACTGTCGTATGCCGCCTTGAAATCAACGAACAGATGGTGCGTTGGGACCTGGTATTCACGGCATTTTTGAAGGATTTGCCGTACAGTAAAGATCTGGTCCGTTGTCGAGCGGCCGTCAACGAAGCCGGCTTTATAACTTCCCACGAACTCATTCACTAATGGTGACAGACGACGGAAGATGATCTGGGATATCACTTTGTAGGTGGTATTAAGGATGGTGAACGCTCGATAGTTCTCACACTCCAGTTTGTCGCCTTTCTTGTAGATGGGGCATATAACCCCTTCCTTCCACTCCTCCGGTAGCTGTTCGGTTTCCCAGATTCTGACTATCAGTTTGTGCAGGCAAGTGGCCAGCTTTTCCGGGCCCATCTTGATGAGCTCAGCTGCGATACCATCCTTACCAGCTGCTTTATTGGTCTTTAGCTGTTGAATGGCATCCTTAACTTCCCTCAAGGTGGGGGCTGGTTGGCTTCCATCGTCCGCTGAACTGACGTAGTCATCTCCTCCGCTGCCTTGACTTTCACTGCCTGTACTCTCAGCGCCATTCAGATGTTCCTCGTAGTGCTGCTTCCACCTTTCGATCACCACACGTTCGTCCGTCAAGATGCTTTCATCCTTATCCCGGAACATTTCGGCTCGCGGCACGAAGCCTCTGCGGAATGCGTTGAGCTTCTGATAAAACTTGCGTGTATCTCGAGAACAGCACAGCTGTTCCATCTCCTCACACTCCGCTTCTTCCAGGCGGCGTTTCTTCTCCTAAAAAAGGCGGGTCTGCTGTCTGCGCTTCCATCTATAACGTTCCACGTTCTGCCGGGTACCTTGCTGCAGCGCGACCGCCCGCGCTGCGTCCTTCTCCTCCAGAATCTGTCTGCACTCTTCGTCGAACCAATCGTTCCGTCGACTTTGTCCCTCAAATCCGACGTTGTTCTCCACTGCGTCATTAATGGCTGCTTTGACTGTATTCCAGCAGTCCTCAAGAGGGGCCCCATCGAGCTCACCCTCTTCCGGCAACGCTGCCTCGAGATGCTGCGCGTATGCAGTGGCGACATCAGGTTGCTTCAGTCGCTCTAGGTCGTACCGCGGCGGTCGTCGGTACCGAACATTGTTGATGACGGATAGTTTTGGGCGCAGTTTAACCATCACCAGATAGTGGTCAGAGTCGATGCTAGCGCCACGATATGTCCTGACGTCGATAATGTCGGAGAAGTGCCGTCCATCAATCAGAACGTGGTCGATTTGTGATTCTGTCTGCAGTGGTGATCTCCAGGTGTACCGATACGGGAGGCTGTGTTGGAAGTATGTGCTGCGAATGGCCATATTCTTGGAGACGGCGAAATCAATTAGTCGTAGGCCGTTTTCGTTCGTCAGCCGGTGAGCGCTGAACTTTCCAATAGTCGGTCTAAACTCCTCCTCTTGGCCAACCTGAGCGTTCAAATCTCCTATGATGATTTTAACGTCGTGGCTTGGGCAGCTGTCGTACTCACGTTCCAGCTGCGCGTAGAATGCGTCCTTATCATCATCAGTGCTTCCGGAGTGTGGGCTATGGACGTTGATTATGCTGAAGTTGAAGAACCGGCCTTTGATCCTCAACCTGCACATTCTTTCATTGATCGGCCACCACCCGATCACGCGCCTTTGCATATCGCCCATCACTATGAAAGCTGTTCCCAGCTCGTGTGTGTTGCCGCAGCTCTGGTAGATGGTATGATTACCTCTAAACGTTCGCACCATTGACCCCTTCCAACAAACCTCCTGCAGCGCTACGATGCCGAATCCACGGTCATTGAGCACATCGGCGAGTATGCGTGTGCTCCCGATGAAGTTGAGAGATTTGCAGTTCCACGATCCGAGTTTCCAATCGCTAGTCCTTATTCGTCGCAGTGGTCTTCGCCGATGATTCCGGTCCGTACTCTCTTGTTGATTGTTCGTTGCTTATGTTTTTTTAAAGGCTGGCTTGCAGGGCCTGACACCAAACCCCCTAAATTTCCGGAGGACCATTCCTCCTTATTCCCGGTGGACCATGGTGCACAGTTTCACTTAGAGTTCCTCGCTGGCACTCGGACGATGATCAGCCGCCCCTAACATGGAGAATAAACGCTGTTGTGAGCTGATCCTAACAAGGAGATTAGACGCTCAGTAAGACTTGCACCTCCGGAAAGGAGCGAACCCCCCTTCCCTGTCAGCATACGACCATAGTTCCCACCGGGGTTGGTTACCCGATCTTCCTTAAGGTTGCTCGTATCCCGGCCAGCACCGCGGGGATGTAGGGATAGGAGTTGCTGGGTAAGAGGCTAAGGACCGCGAGATGGGGTCTATATTTTATTCCTTATACACGGAGAAAAAGGAAAACTCAGAAATGGGTGATTTTTCACCCACCTTCGAGAAAAGTGGACTAACCCATAATGTGGGTAAAACGTCTTTACCCATAAGTGAGTCCAGATCTTGTACGTCAAAACGGATGTGCATTTTTCACCCATCTTTTAGAAGACGGATATTCGCTGGATGGGTGAAAAGTACCCATCTACATGAAAAACAATGTTGTTAAATTTAAAGATAATTCAATACAAGATTTTAAATTGAAAATCATATATGATATGCTAATTAATTGTTTATTTATGACACATTTGAACTATACATAATGATTCATATATAATATAATGTCGACCATCGAAATGGTTTCTTGATAATCAAACGAAGTGCTTCTTGTAATCCAGTTTAATCCAAGATTGTTCCTTAGTAGACAAAAACCTTTGAATCCCCTCCACGGTGAAACACAACAACTCGAGTGCATTCGGAACCGGATGGAATCACATGCTATTCGCAGGAAAGCTGGAACTGGGCAGAATGCCAAGGAATAAAGCTCTCCTTGTTCCTTCATGACGATAGTCCATCCATAGATCTTTAAAATGAACAAAGTCTCATGTCTCAAGTCTCATGGGGTGTTTGGAATTAAAAAAAAATGTTCAGAAAACCCCCCCAGACCAATTTTCTGGCTACGCCACTGAATCCCAATATATAATTCCAATCGGCAAGAGCCCTACTAATAATTATCAATTACTAATTACTAATAATAATAATAATAATAATAATAAATTTTTGAATACAACTTATCCTAATATGCACCTCTAACTTATGGTTTTGAACCTACCACCGAAAAATCTGGAATTTCTTCGGAATCCGGGGGCCATAGTCGGTTCCATATAGACATACGGTGAAACTGCATTAATTTTCTAGTTCAGGCATGCCTGAATTGTCAAAATCGGATGAAAGTTACAACACATCTAATTTTACCCAAAATTTACCTATTCTACTTATTTTGTCCATCACCTGTATGAGCTAAAAGCAAATTGTTCAGTTATTTTTTTTGATTTGTTGAAAATCCAGCAGGATTGCTAAATGTGAAATCTTTTGGAAACACCTTGTCCCATTAATGGTTCACTATACATGTCTGTCGACACATTGCCCGATTGCTTTGATTGGCAATCATGTGACAGATATGGCTCGGACTAATACTTGGTTGGTTTCGAAATAATTGAATATTTGGTTCATATAGTAAACGGCAAGTGCTGTTTACAGTCACACAATACGGAACACAAAACTGTCATTCTTTTTATTTCAGCTGCATTGCAGTATGCGTGAAATAATAAAAATGACATTTTGCCAATAATTCGTTAGTGAAACTGAAAGTGATTCCGAAGCTATGTACCGACAAAATAATGTAAGACAAAAAACGATCCAATTATTCTTTCCCTGAAGAAGACACTAATCCCGTGTCGAAACGTCGGACGAATAAAAAAATCTCATTTTAATCGTATGAGACTGCGTAGCCGTTAATTAATGATTTTTGGATAAAAATGACAGCTGTGCCGTATTGAGTGGTGTGCCCTTAAAAACGCTAGTGAATTTCGTTTTGGATTCCGGGATGCTTGTCCTTAATCTAGCATGAACCCATTCGGCTGAAAGCCATTTGGCCGAATGGCACCTGGCTGAACAAACCATTATTCCGAATCCCATCTGGCCGAAAGTCATTTGGCCGAAAGGGTCATTTGGTCGGAAGGGTTATTTGTCTGAAAAGGTCATTTGGCCGAAAGGGTCATTTGGCCGATAGGGTCATTTGGCTGGAAGGGTCATTTGGCCGAAATAGTCATTCGGCCGAAAGGGTCAATTGACCGAATAGGACATTTGGCCGAATGGGACATGTGGCTAAACATGACATTTGGAATGTAAAAAGAGAAAAACGCGAAGAGAGTAGTGAGGCGTCTCACTACCCACTTCGCACTACTCACTTTTCACAGTGAGAAATAAGCAATGAGGAGTGAGAAGGTAGACGTCTCACCACTCACATCGCGCTTCTCACTTTTCACAGGGAGAAGTGAGAAATTAGAAGTAAGAATTGAGACGTCTCACTTCTCACTAATAATTTCTCACTTCTAACTGTAAAAAATTATAAGTGAGAAGAGAGTTGTGAAACGTCTCACTTCTAACTTCGCAATACTCACTTTTCACAGTGAGAAATGGGAAATAAGTAGTGAGAAGTGGGACGTCTCCCTTTTACGCCATATTCCTCACTTTTCAAGTGACTTATTGGGCCAAATTTCCTATTCGGCCAAATGTCTTATTCGGTGAAATGTCCTATACGGCCAAATGTCCTATTCGGCCAGATGTCATATTTGCCCAAATGTCCTATTCGGTCAAACGTCCTATTCGGCTGAATGTTTTATTCGGCCAAATGTCCTATTCGGTCAAATGTCCTATTTGGCCAAATATACTATTCGTCCAAATGACCCTTTCGGCCAAACGACCCTTTCGGCCAAAGGACCCTTTCGCCAAATAACCTATTCGGCCAAATATCGTATTCGGCCAAATGACCCTTTCGGACAAATGACTCTTTCGGCCAAATTACCCTTTCAGCCTAATAGTCTGTTCGGCCAAATGGTATATACGACCAAACAACATTCGGCCTAGTGGCCTTCGGCCAAATGACATTCAGTTGAACGGTATTCGGCCAAACGGCCCTTCCCCTGAAAGATTACACATAAGATTAACCGTCTTTCCTTACCCTTCCTTAGCCGATATACAAAATATTTCTCATTGTGCTTTTCAATTAATACACTCTATTATGAAGAGTCTGCTTAATCATTTTACACAGTGCAGCAATTTAAGGGCCGATGCCCACGTAATGTTTTTTTTTCGGTTGTATACTATTTCACCGAAAAACTGTTCGCGGAATTTTTTTTTTCGCGCTACGAAATTCCGCGGAATGTAGCAAACCTCCGAAATACATTTCGCGGAATGCACCTTTTTCAGAAAGACACTTCGCGGAATGTACCTTTTCACCGAAAGTCATTCCGCGGAATGCCATTTGGCGGAATTAATTTATCATAGGATTTATCATAAAAACGTCTATCCGTAACAAAGTAAAGAGAGATAATCCCTTCATTATATCTGACCCGTCTGTCAGACATAATAAAGGATTTGTAAGGGGTAATTAAAATTTGAAAAATCAATTCTACCTATTCTGGTAGACCTTTCTTAGCCATGCGGGAAGATGCGATGCTGACAAGCACGACTATGCTGAAGGAGGCTGGGTTCAACTTCTGGCCCAGTCTAGAAAATTTATCGATGAAAAATTTTCTCGCTCTTTTTCAGGCATAAAATTTTTAACGTGATATTTCGTGTTACACGAATGTAAAAAAAATGGCAACTTGGCTTAGAAACCTCGCAAGTAATAATTGCTGTGAATACTAATGAATGAACACTAAGCCATTATTATTAATATTCCGCGAAATGGTGCATTCCGCAAAATAGTACATTCCGCCAAAAGTCATTCGGCAAAAAGGTACAATCCGCCAAATGTCGTACCGCGAAAAGTTACAAACCGCCAAATGTTATTCCACGAAATGTTCAACCGCGAAAATGAATTCCGCGAAATAGTTTTCGGTGAAATGTTATACAATCGTTTTTTCAATTACTGCGTCACCGTTTTTTCCTTATGCACACATGCGTTCTTTTAACGCCGTGTGCACGCAGCGCCGAAAGACACTACGTGGGCGTCGAGCATAAAGTTCTATTCGTAAAAAAAGGAATAATCAAAAAGAACACCACCAAATTTTCAACCCCAAAATTTCCTAGACTGGGCCGGGAATCGTACCAAGCCACCTTCAACATGGTCTTGCTTTGTAGCCGCACATCATACCGCACGGTTAATGAAAGTCCCTCCTTAATAGTATCAATCCAATGAAATAAAGTTGCTAGAATTTTGCATAATTATGCAAAAGTGTGCATAAATATGCAAACAATGAACACCAAAAGTGTTAAATTATTCCGTTTTTATTGAGATTAACAGGGCATAAAATAGTCCATTCTCGCGAACACCTTTCCGCAATCATGTCTGAGCTCTTTACGCGCACTAATCGTTTTTCCGATTCAGTAACACGGCAAACCTCACTAATTTTATTCACCACATCAGTAACTAGGTAAAGGTATCTCGTTGCTTGCCAGTCCGTAAAACATTCCGCGAAGACCCTTTTCCTTCACAAGCCAGCTCGAAAATTCTGCAACGAACATATCTCTTGTTGGACCGTTTACCCCCAACTTCGCATAAGTGGAGATAGAGCAGATGCTACCCGTGTTGCACAGTGGAGAAAAAGACGAACGTGTAAATCATATGGTTGGCAGTCCATCCGTCCGACCATCCGCCTGGAGATCGTCTTCTTGCTGCAGCGAACGGGTGGCACGTTCCTTTGGCCCAGGCAATTTTACCGAACAACCGAGTCTGGCAATGTTTTACCTGTGCAATTAGTGTTGCAAACACGCGAAATGAATGTCTTCGGTGGGCGTTCAATTATGCAACATCGATGAGTGCAAAACTCAGTGCTCGAGTGATGTCGACGCTGGTTGAACCACTTATGATATTCTCGATTCAAGCTGCTCTCACTCGAGCTGATAGGATTTTCTCAGTGTTTGTTTTACCTAATCTAGACAAAACTCATCTCATTCTAAAACCTGGGTATTAAGTTATTATATGCCGATTGTGTGCAGAATAAACATACATCTCAAGAAGGTGGGATGGACGGAAAAGCGAGCAGAAACCGATTTCATAATTGTGACTGCAGAAGAAGCTGGCAGTGGCAACGATCGCTTCCAGGGCCCATCACTCTACTTTGCATACCGCCACAACAACACGATAAGTAAAGGCAATTTCCACGAGCGTTTTATTAACAACCTGCACGACTTCTTGTTGCGGCTGGGTCGATCGGGGTTCGGGCTTCTGCACTGGTTTTTGTTTCGGTGCGATTCGAGAACGAACGTGGGGGCGTTCAGCGATGAGTGTTTCTTCAACTGCCATATACTGAAGGAAACGCGGATTGTGTCGATCGAACGAGACATCATCAGTGCGACGATCCACGTGACGCGGCGGTCGAGGCAAAGTCTTAATATGTTAATGACGTTGATGAAGTACTAATAGGTAAGTAGAGCCCGTTGCGCGCTGACCTTCAAGGCGTCAAACGAATGGTGGTCCTACATCTATCAATCGTCATAATCTAGAGCATCGGAAAACAAATGGATGAGCAACACAACGCAAAACATCAACTCTTGGTCGAATGTTTGTCGAAGTGCTCACGATTCATGACCAAGCTGTACGTCGTCAAGGATTTCACCTTTGGCAGCTGTTCAGATGATCTCTAAATGGTGCGAATTGTTCCACTCATTGAGGTATCATCTAACTTTTCAAACGCTTGTCTAACTCTAAGTAATTTGCGAAAATTTTATTTAAATATGCGATAACAATGCATGCATGAGCAAACAATACTAAGAAGATGTTACTAGTCGAGGAAATAATTATGTCGGCATTTCTCGTAGGTTCATCATTTAATTTGTTAGCCCTTTTTAATGTTGTGCTTCGATGTGTGTTTCAATGTACGGTGTTGCGTGAGTTTGTAACACAATTTGTTTAAAAAATACGCACATGTCTTGAATTCGCTTTCCTTAGTAATTCATTAGGCAGTTGGGTCATCCCAAATTATATCGTTTCAAAACAAAAATTCTGCGAAAAATCATTCATATAATTTGTAGATATAAACGAAAGGTTAAGGCACAGGAAATCACTAACGCATGTAGTAAAATCTAATAATATGAGTTTAAAAGGCAGATCAAAGATTTCATGGGAGCGATAGACCACCGAGAAGTGAAGCAAAAAAGATTTGGCATAAAGATGAATTCATGTGCACTAATAAACTCATCAAGTAGTGGTGTTACTTTCTATGAACCTTCAAATGAGTGATCATTATCTGTATGGTCTATAATATAGTCAGTTGTGCCGGTGCGGTTTTTGTTCAATTTGGCATGAATAGTTTTTGCTAACCTTCCGCGAACCAAAACGCCAGCAGCACTAACAACACGTTGCAGCGCAAGGTGCCGCATAAAATGTAGGACCATCCTCCCATTTGAAGAGCACATATGATATTGAACTTGATAAATCTATCATAGTGGATATGTCTGGAACATTTTTTTTCTCTTGTCTTCGCCGAAAGATGATCTTGAGATTATCGACAAGTGATGGTGTTGGACGAAAATGGATTGGTTTTGGTTGGATTTTTGCAACGGATTAATCTGGAACAAATCGACTATTATTCATAATAGCTACTCCACAATACTTTCATTACAACTTTATATTTAAATTACTCAGGAAATTGAATATGAAACATGTATGAATCTTACCTGTGAACCGGTGAAGGTTCAATGTTTTCAACAATTGATTAACTCTTGGGCTGTCACTCAGCACAAACAGCATTGGAGTAGTCTGGACTCATGTCTTCAAACAAAATTGTACATCCGGGAGCCATCTCCGGTAGTAGCAAGCTATTTAGCTAATCTGTCTAAAAGTGTCTGTTTAAAAATTGCAGTGTCTTAGTCAAAGCCTTGGCAGCTCACTGCCGACTGAACTGTCTCATGGCAAATATTCAACGCTTTGAATCATCTGCTAGTGATAGTCGTGAATCCGATTATGGAACTATGAGTATATGCGCAATTGCGTTTCCAAATATTTGGTAAACACTTTACTTAGTGAAATTGACTTCAGAAACAGAGTTTTCTGTTGTTCATAACCCGTTCTGGTAAGGAGCTATAAGCTCTTGTACACTTATGCGTTGTATGCCCTCTTCAGCGGCTCTTTTTCAAACTTTCCCTTCAAACTTCCTTTTCCGTCAGGTGTGTGATAAAAAAAAGGCTATGAAGACGATGGCACAAATCTCTCAAATTGTACGCCGAGTTTAGAAGGGTGATCCCTCTGTAATTGGCAAACTCTAGTCTGTGCCCTTTCTTATAGATTGGGCATATGAGGCCATCCAACCAGCCGGCAGGCGGTTCTTCATCCTCCCATATTTTCTGGATAATGTGGTGGATTGATTGATGCAGCTTCTCACTTCCATGTTTGAGAAGCTCGACCTGGATCGTTCGAAGCTCGTTTAGGGCCTTCTTTACCTGGTCCAGCGTTGGTGGTTCCACAGCTTAACCATCGCCGACTATGTCCATCCTGCTCCTTAATACACTTTCATTTTCACCGTTCAACAAATCTTCGAAGTGCTCCTTCCACCTGGCTTGTCTGTCAACAAATTCCCCTCTCGGTCATTGACACATGGTACATTGGCACTGGTGTAGTATTATGCCTCGTCAGTTGACGTCGCCAGAACCGGTGACATCTCCTATCCACTCGTCCAGCTTCTGGTGGTACTGTTTAGCAAATCCGTCAACTGACAAGCGTTGGATATCAAAATGCATAGTTCTGTTGTTTCGTGAATTCGTGACGCTGCGCTGGAAAGTTGCACCCGAATTTTTGCAACTACAAGGTAGTGATCCGAGTCAATGTTCGGACCTCTGAAGGACCTTACATCTATAACATCCGAGAAATGTCGTCCGTCGATCAGCAAGTGTCTCCACTCGGATGTTGCCAGGTTACGCATACCAGGAATGACAATATTATGGAACTGAGATGAACCTCCGATCTGTTTTCACAGGGTTCTAGTACTAGTTCTCCCCTTTCAGAAAATCATGCGATCAAAATATTCTATCGGTGAAATTTTGAGAAAATTAGGTTTTAGGAATTTCAATATTTTTTAATTCGTAAAATACGTGTTGTGCGTGCCTCAGTTACTTTTTACATCTGCACCACATGTTAAGGGTAGAAACAGACATTTCTATGAACTTTTTTTTTTCAAATAGGCGTAACTGAATTTGACCTTAATAGGTAACGGTTCCCGATAAATTCATATATATAACGATAAAACCACAGAAACACTATTTTTTACCAGAGGTAGCTTAGACTGAATACTTAACATCTAGCATTAGACTACGGACAGGACATTAAAATAACACCCGCTTTAAGAAAAAAATTCTCTTTAGGGCTGGAATCGAACCCATACTCCACAGCACGCAAATGCCCATAGACGACTGTCGCCGTTATCTGCACGGCCTCGAAGGTCACAAGTCTCAGGTCACAAGCAGTTTTCATAGCTTGAAGTATCAAATTAAGTTCTGACTTGATGAGTTTCAATTTTAAATCATGAGAAATCACAATGAAAAGCGGTTCAAAGTTTGCCCATTGTTTTTTGAAAAAGCCTGAAAAGTGAAAAAAAAGAAAAAGTGTTTAGGAAAGTTTGTACGAAGTGCTTATAAGAAGTTTAAACTGGCAAGTAATATGAATGTTGAAAGCGTTCCAAATTACAGAAATTATCGAATATCCAAGAAAAGCTATCATCGGAATATGGAAACATTTCGTTTTCCAATGAGCACGGTAAGGCAACACGTGTTATAAGAGTGAATAGTGTTACAAAGAAGAATGCAAAATCTATTTGAATGTAAGCATCAAAAAGATAATTTATTTGTTTAGTTCTCATACAACCTATATTTTTTATGTTTGATAATTTAATCCCAGACGATTAAATTGACTCACAGTATTAGAAAGGAATACCGACGAGTTATTTAACCTGGATTTGGGCCAGAACTTTAAAGCCTTGTTTACGAACTGGACTATTTCTTCGAAGTGAAGCCTTTACGCTTGGTTACCAAGCATGGGAAAGCTCACTCTGTGGCAATGCAACCATTTGTGAGAGTATTCCTGGGCCGATTGGGTACGTCAAGGCCAGGCGTAATGCTGGACAGGCTAAACACAAAGTTGGTATTGACGAAGGACAAGGTTCACTGAAAGTTTCTTTAAATAAAAAGGGTGCAAATGATGCAGAGATGTTTTAAAGGTTCAAAAACACGTATCGTCAAGCATTCCTTGTTGATCTGGTACCAAATGGTCAAGAGAATTATGAGAACATTTTTGATATATGAGTTAATCATTTTATACTTCATCAGCATGAAACTATTGTAGCAAGTATAACTATTCCAATTAAATATTTTTGAATCCACTAATTATCACATGTTACTCGAAAGTCATTGACATATTGTCAGAAGTTATGACGAATAGTGCATCCCATCCGTGTGCGTATTGTACGATACATTGCAATCGGACGATTTTGAAGAATGAAGGCCTGCTGAAGGGCAGATCTTCTGAAAAACTTGCAAGAAATGTTGGATTCATGCTTAGGCAAAAATCTGCTGGAAGGATATAAAACTTTATTGCTATGTTTTGCGACAGCTCTGTATCGACAAATCTACCTATCACTCCGAAATAACACATGAAGAAGTTTCATACTACGGACTATTGCGAAATTACTGGCTAAGGCTTGGCACGATCATATACACAAACAATCGAACCATTCACAGTGATTTCGCAGCAATTCGGAAAAACTACATGGTGCCAAAAACGCATGCGAAATATGAGATAAAACTTTTGAATGCTGTAGTCGTCTAGAATAGTAGCCGTATTTAATGAATCAAATAAAATTGTCAACTTTCAAACATCATTGAATTTTGATAAAATAGTTTAACAACTACCATTGGAGAATATATTGAAAAGAAAAAAAATCCTTTAACTATATTACGTTAATACTTGAGCACGCGCGCTGTTGTGTTTTGAATAACACTAACGGAAAACCATCGTTCGCGATACACAGCACGAGCGAGCCTGCATGAGCGCTTCAGGAACGCGCAGGTGCAAAACGGTAAAAAAATTAAAACTCGATTTTCTCAAAATTTCACCGATAGAATATTTTGATCGCATGATCGCCTGAAAGGGGAGTCAGTTCCATAATATTGTCATTCCTGGTATGCGTGAGGTGTGTTTGCGGATATTCTTACATGCGAAGTAGGTACTGCTGATTGCTATCCCTCTAGCAGCAGCGAAGGTTACAAGTCACAGACCAGTATGCTTGGTAGCGGAATGAAGGCTTTTCGTACCAATGACAGGGCGAAAGAAGCTTTCTCTTTCAATCTGCGCATTCGCATCCCCGATGACAATCTTTACTTTACAACACACGATGGGCACTCTCCATATCATGGCATTATCAAGGCTCTCATATAACTCATCCTTCATATCATCAGGCTTATCGTTCGTTGGGGCATAGATGCTGATCAAGCTATTGTTGAAGAATTTGTCCTTTATTCTCAACACGCCAATGCGGTCGCTTATCGGCTTCCACCGGATAACTGGCTTCAACTGTTTCCCGATCACCATGAAGCCAACTCCACGTTCTGCTCTGTCACCGCCGCTAATAATAGATATGGTACTTGAACGAAGTGTTTGGTATGGGATCTACCGCCCGTTCTCCAGTTCTGGACCACCATATTTCCTGGATTGCTACCACGCTCACGTCGACCTTCTACAGCTCACGAGCCAAGAGCCCAACACGTGCGGGATCATTCAAAGTTCTCACGTTCCGAGATCCGACTTTCCAATCGTTATCAATCGATCCGACTTTCCAATCGTACATCGCGTTGAAGGGGCTGTCTTCTCGATGCTGACACGATGCAGCATAATGTGCACAGTTTCACTTAGAATCCCTCGCTGGCACTCGAAGGATGATCAGCCGCCCCTAGCATGGGGAACAGACGCTATTGTGAGCGGCTCCTTGCATGAAAAACAGAAGCTCGATCGGATTTGCACCTCCAGAGAGGAGCAAATCCCCGCTTCCCTGTCAGCATGCGATCATAGTTTCCACCGGGGTTGGTTGCTCGTATCCCGGCCAGCGCCACGAGGAGGTAGGGCTCGGATATCCCTTCAGGAACTCCTCCGAATATTCCTCCAAGAATTCCCGTGGGTATTTCTCCAGGAATTCCGCCGAAAATTCCTCCAGAAATTTCTCTGCAAATTCTCACGAGTTCACAGCGATGCTCATATGGAGGCAGCTCACGTCTATTACGCCAGGGAAGCCTTCATAGCGCAAATCTGATGAAAGCTCTCTGAAAATGTTCGATACTCGCTATTTGCGTTGCGTGATACGGTGCCCATACGACTACGCGATACTCTAGAACAGCGGTTCTCAATCTGGGGTATATGTACCCCTGGGGGTACCTTCGCCAGGCCCATGGGGTACCTCGGACAAAAAGGGTAATGGCGGATGAATTACAATTTCAGTCAAATCTGGAAGGCTCCTTCCAAGTGACCGGAAGCCTTATTTTAAGAGGTTCGGAAACTTTCGTCCAAGAGGTTTTTTACTTTTTTCTCTTTTAAAAGGCTTTAAAAGGCTTTCTTTCAAGAGGCTCGAAAGCACTATCTTGGACTTGGAATTATTTTTCCAAGAGGTTTGCAAATATACTTAAAAGCAGTTAAGAGGAATCCTTTCAAGATGCACGGAAGCCTTTTTTCAAGTGGCTCGGAAACCTCTCTTCAAGACGTCCGGAAGTTTTTTTTTTTACATTCAAGAGTCCGGAAGCCTTCAATAGTCAAAAAAGTTCTGTGTGAAGCTCGATGCATGAACTTAATTTGAATTGGGAAGTTTCACGGAAAATGAAAATTTCAGGAAAATTTATGGAGATATATTCCGTTAGTTTTCAGGTCCATTTTCCATATATCTTATATCTGCGAGCAGTCGATCGACAAAAATATCCACACACCCCGTGGAGGTACTCCTTGTGCGATATCAGTGATGTCGCACTTCTATTGGTATTGGCTCGTAATTCTCTCGCAGTCTCTTTGCCGTGCGATCGTTCCGTTTGTTCCTATCGTTTGCCGTTCGGGGCGTCGATAGTGCAAAGGCTACAGCAGCAGCAGCGAATGCTGCATAAAAGTAGTTGAAAACAAACCGTCGTCGTGCACATATCAAGGGGCGAACTCTTGTTAGATTCGAACTGTTCAATGTTTAGATTTAATTTAAATGTAGTGTAGTAAATAAAGTTCTTTCGTTGTTTAGTGTAAATAAATGCTAGTGTTGTTCGATGTGAAATAAACTGTGTAGTGTATTAGAAAACTATTGATGTTCTGTGTGGCTAAATGGTCGTTTGATGACGAAAAATCCCCCTAAAGAAAAAGTGTTTTGGGTCAAATGTTCACAGGTGGTGTTGTGGGTGGAAAACATAATTCTCCAAGTGCGCCAATGTACAATAATCGGAGGTCAAACAATTAAAACGCGCCATAGTGAAGTGCCATATAAAGCAGAGAAATCGCCATCTCGAAGAATATTGATCGGGCAATCCCTATTAGAATCTGCCGAATAGATTCCTTCGGCCATCCTGGAGTTGTTTGAAAGTGAAGTGAATTGCTATCGCAACCCATCATAAACAACAAAGAAGCTAATTGCCCGTGATTATCATCGCATTGAATTGCCCATTAACAGCTGATCGATCAGCTGCAGTGTACCTACATACAAGAGGGAAGAAGCAATAAGTGGTTATTGTTTGCTGTTGAAGCCGTTGCATCGTAGCACAGTGGAGTGTGAGGGGATAAAACTCGGAATTAATCCGGAAGATTCAACAAGGATTGTGGAATAACTAGCGTTGTTCTACTACCGTTCAGGTATGTAAGAACCGGTATATGTCTTGCCGAAGTCTTTTTTTTACTCCCACTAACACCCACCTTACGCTTTGTGTGATTTGGCAACTACTACGAGCATTCAACAACTGGTGGCATCGGATAATTTCTGTTCGCGAAGAACATCTTGGGTGCACGGACCGTGCAAGTTACAACGAGACGACTACGATTACTAAAAAACGGACGACACTACATTTGCTTCTAGGCTTGGGCATCGCGGAAAGGCTTTTCCGGCTAGGTAAACACAATGTTACAGTATATGCCCAGCCGAAGCTGGATATTTGATGCTACACACTGAAATAAATTTCATTTCCCTTTCGATGCGAATTTCGACTGTTACGAGGCCTTACAACCTTTGGACGATATTTTGAGGGATTTTCATTGACTTTGAACTGAAGCTAATTCGTTCAGCGCCATCTCTAGTTCTCCAGGTGAGACTGAGTATATGTCCTGCCGAAGCAGGCAATTTTATGAAACTACATTGGTTGTTCTTTCCCCGCTGCACTGGATTTGATCAACTGAGACAATTTCGTGTGAAACTACCCGCTGATTAGAGTTGTTGACAAAACTTGGAATTATGCAAACTCGGCTACTAGTACCTGCTGTTGTTTCATAGTGTTCTCCATCGGAGAAATAGCTGTTTTTGCTTCGGCTGCCCCGCTGTTACTTCTCATAGGTGAGTTGAACAGTATATGTCCTGCCGAAGCAGACAATATTGAGTACTACATCTCCTTTTCTATCGATTTTGGATTTGCCGACGGTTCTACGACTCTGCGAGTGGAGTAACCCATCTAACTAACGACATTGTTCGAGTTTCCGTGGAGCGATGACAGTAACATAAAGCCCGTTACCAGGAACGCAGATTCCCTGAAGAGTTTGACAACGAAGCTGAAGGGGTTAAAATTATCTTTAAGTAATATTAGCCAGTATGTTAAGAACTTTAAGAAGGGTACCCCGGTCGCTCAAATCAATGTTCGTCTTGCGAAGTTAGATGTATTGTGGGTTCAGATAAGTGAGGCAATCTGGGCAATACAAGCGCACGAGGACTTCACGGAGCCTGAAGGTTTACTACGATTTTACCGCTACTACGATGCGAAATCGTTTCTGGCGGAGAGGTTCAGAATAATTCCGTCCAGAACCAATCAACTCGTCTTGGAGATGTCACTCTACGTTGTGGTATGGATCACGTTTGCCTACCTCAAATTCAGCTGCAGAGTTTCGACGGCAACATCGACGACTGGCTTTTTTTTTTTACAAAGGAGAATGCATTTACACACTAACCCAGTACACGTGCATTGTAGTTGCCAAACTACCACACGAAAGTGTACTCGAGTGTCGGACTCGACCATACCGGTAATACCGACTAAACTCCCTTGGGCTCCACCATCGTTTCCCCCAGGAACTACCTCCCAGTACTACTTCTGGGGGATGGCAGTACTAAACGTACTCGCTCATTCTCGCTCACACAGGCACCCGTCCTCTATCGCACCCTCAAACACACCCTACATACTCTGTTGCACCTCTGTCATGCCGTGTGGGTCTAACTTGTATGCCCACCCAAACCCTTGATTCATGCTCATACACTCCATGCTTGCACACACGCTAACGCTCCTATGGGTCTGACTTGTGTGCCCACCCTTCTCATGCCGTGCGGGTCTAACTTTTGTGCCCACCCTTCTCATGCCATGTGGGACTGACTTGGATGCTCACCTTTATCGTACCATGTGAAACTGCTCACCTCTTTCATTCAGTTCGCGCTGACACATACTACTCGAGTCATTCGACCTAACACTCCCTCTGGCATCCCTTGTGGGACGTTTCGCTTAGGTTCCCACTTCTGACATACCATGTGAGTCTGACTCACCTCGTTCATGCCATATAAGACTAGCTCAACTCGACTCAACTCATTCCTTTCGTACCATGTGAGACTGACTTGGATGCTCACCCACACTCCTCTGCCACGCCGCGGGGTATCAGTAGACGTAGGAACCAACATTCCTGCGCTACTCCCAGCGCGGCGTGTGCAGTCCATACATACACCTATTCATTCACTCTTCTGCCATGCTTCGAGGTGACGATCTCGGTTGCCACCAGCTGCGCCATTACCTCTGCATGGGTAGATCATTCACACACTTCTTCGCGTTCGGCACTTTCGCTCTAACTAACCAATCACAAGTTAGTCATGCTTGTCGATTGTTGCTCGGCGCGCCAGATTCTCTGCAAGCTGCAGGCAATCTGAGTGGTTGCAGTCCAGACTGCGTTCCACTTCTCCACCGCTTGACACATCCTTTGGATAAAATTATCCGGAGTTGTGTCCCGACCGCAAACGTCTAGAGCATTGCTCTTCTTTCGACGTCGAAACGAGGACATACGAACAGTATGTGCTCTGCAGTTTCGTCAACACCTGGGCAGTCAGCGACGAATGGTTTTTTTTTTTTACAATGGAGAATGCATTTACACACTAACCCAGTACACGTGCATTGTAGTTGCCAAACTACCACACGGAAGTGTATTGGAGTGTCGGACTCGACCATACCGGTAATACCGACTAAACTCCCTTGGGCTCCACCATCGTTTCCCCCAGGAACTACCTCCCAGTACTACTTCTGGGGGATGGCAGTACTAAACGTACTCGCTCATTATCGCTCACACAGGCACCCGTCCCATGCAAGACTGACTTGGGTGCTCGCACACCATTCACTCCATTTGAGTCTTACTTGGATGCTCTCCCGGGCGCTCCGCTGCCATGCCTCGAGGTGTCAATAGCGGTAACTGCCTGGGCCTACAGATATTACGCTACGACACTCCTGCCTCAGCACGAGCAGATCAATCACACCACTGCCGAAGCAGACCACACGCTACCCCACTCCCCATGGACATGGACGCTACCCCACTCCCCATGGACACTCCCCATGCACCACATGTGCACAACTGTATGTGTGTGGGTACAACCCACTGCTACCCTGCTGCTGAAGCAGTTTCTCCAAAGACCATTCGCTCCATGTGACCCTTTTTCGGGTGCTCACTCTAACACTCCACTGCCATGCCTCGAGGTGTCGATAGCTACCTCGACTCCTACCTCAGCATGTGCAGTCCATACTCAGACTTCTGCTGCGCTTCGAGGTGACAATAGCGGCGACGCGCTATGACACTCCTGCCTCAGCACAACCAGATCACTCACTCCCTGCCGAAGCAGCTCACGCGCTACCCTACCAAAGTAGGGACACTCCCCATGCCAATTGGCACTCCCTGGGCTTGTGCTTTTGAAGCGGCACACAGTCGCTTTGGTAGAGTCTGATTACGGGCACTTGTGGTTTTTTGGGAGGGATTTTAGCAGAGCCCACTGCTAAATCCCACCACGCCCTAGGCAGTTCTCCCTGGCTCACAGACAGCTGGGGAGGGGTCGTCAAGCCCTTGGACATGGTCCATGCTGTCCCTGCTGTCCCTGCTGCCCCCAGCGACGACTGACTAAGCTTCAGGGATCTGTACACGTCTCTGATCCACGAGAAGCCAGACCTACCCGATGTGGAAAAATTCCACTACCTCAAGGGGTGCTTAGCAGGCGAAGCTAAAGCACTAGTCGATCCGCTAAAGATCACGAGGGACAACTACCAAGTTGCGTGGCAATCGTTGCTAAAACGTTACAATAACAGCAAGCTTTTTACGGAAGAAGCAAGTGCAGGCTCTCTTCAAACTTCCGTCCCTCACCAAGGAGTCAATCGCGGATCTCCACAGGCTGGTCGATGGGTTTGATCGTGTGATTCTGACCCTGGATCAGATCATCCAACCGGCCGAGTACAAGGATCTGTTGCTGGTCGAACATCTAAGCGCTCGTCTCTACCCGAGCACACGACGAGGATGGGAGGAGCACTCGTCGACGAAGGAGCAGGATACCATAAAGGACTTGCAGGAGTTACTGCAGCGGAGAATCCAAATTCTCGAAGCTCTACCAGCGAAGGTGGAGTCGAAAGTCTTCGAACAGTCGCCACAACGCAGAAAGAAACCATTTTCACCGAAGGTCAGCAACAGTGCCGTACAGTCGTACAACGCGAAGTGTCCCTCATGTGCGGAGATACATGGACTTCACACGTGTCCATCGTTTTTAAGGATGTCGCAGTCCAGCCGGGAGTCTTTCTTGCGCGAAGCATCCCTTTGCCGCAATTGCCTCAAACGTGGTCACATAGCTCGGGAGTGCACGTCGAAGTTCTCCTGTCGGTATTGTAGGGGTCGACACCATTCCTTGCTGTGTTTCAAGGGAGGAGAACGCAAGGGTAGCCAAGGATCCTCCAGGGGATCGACTTCAGGAGGAAGTCCGGAACAGGGTAGCACAAGCACAAATTTCAGGGCAGCGAATGCTTTAGCGGTCGAATCTACTTCTTCCAACGCGGCGCAGTGTGTTTCATCACAAGTCCTTTTGGCTACAGCTGTCGTAGTGATAGAAGACGATGTGGGTCGTCGGTACCCAGCACGCGCCCTTCTGGACTCAGGTTCCGAGTGCAATTTTATTTCCGCAAATCTTTGCGAGGCGATGAATGTTTCCACCCAAAAAGCCAACATCGCGGTTCAGGGCATTGGGCAGTCCGGAGTGAAAGCAACTCACAAGACGAAAGCTGTCATTAAATCTCGCATTTCATCGTATGCTCGATCTATGAAGTTCCTCGTCCTACCGAAGGTTACAGCCAACCTCTACAGTTCAGACAAGTGGATGGGACATTCCAGAGGACATCCAGCTAGCAGATTCGGAGTTTTTCCGGTCGAGGAGGATCGACTTGGTATTGGGAATCCAAGCATTCTTCAGCTTCTTCCCGTCAGGAAGGAAATCCCGTTAGGCAAGGTTCTACCTGTGCTGACGGAGTCCGTTTTGGGTGGATAGTGACAGGTGAAGTCACATCGGCGAGTCAGGCGACTGGATACACCTGGATACACAGCAACATCGCAGAAGCAAGTTGAAGAACGAAGATTGGCAAAAATAGAAGACAGGAGCAGTACGGTGGTCTCATAACCCAACATCTAGAGCCCGATTACATGCGAATTGTGGACGAATCGGAGGATGCCATGGGTTTGGTTCAGCAAAGGGATAAAGTGGGAAACGGACGGACGCTATACAGTGTCCCTCCCAAAGAAAAACTTAAGTGTTGGTGGACGTTGGAGAATCGAATGACAACGCATCCGAGGCAGCATACAGTAAAGGCACATTTGAATAGAAATCGTGACCAGCAGGGAACATTATCACCAGAGTGGACGACGTCGAAGCTTAAGTCGAGTCGAGACGATAGATCGACGCAAGATGGTCAGCGAAGGATGTGCGCTAATTTCAACCGTCCGGAAGCAATCGAAGGACTTCTGAACGAAGGCTTGAGGAATGTGAATGGTATTGATATAGATAACATAAGGAGGTTCTCACGAAGCGATATGCTTCATAACGAAGCTTGGTCTGATCGGAACGACGAAGAGGCGATGTAGATGTAATGCAATTAGTGCTTGTAAATCTAGGTGACCCGCTATATTAAATGGTGGGGAAGGAATGGCGAAAGTTTCAAGAGGATATTCCAGCTTAGTGGTGTGCGTCGCTGAAATGTCAATGGACAATCTACTGTCGGAGTTAAGCGGTGTTTTTTTATATGCATCATATGAGCTATTTGGTAGTAGTCGTGGAGATAGCAGTGGCTGAAGTAACCTTGATCGGGTTCATGAAAAGGCCAGTAATTTAAATGTATAAAAAGAAGGATTAGGACTGAGGTCAGTAGATTCCGTCCAGTGCATCGAGGGGAGTTTCTTTTTTTCTTTTCAGAAGTTTACCGGCAACTTCAGGGTGGGTGAGAATGTCTGCGAGCAGTCGATCGACCAAAAAATATCCACACTCCCCGTGCGAGGTACTCCTTGTGCGATATCAGTGATGTCGCACTTCTATTGGTATTGGCTCGTAATTCTCTCACAGTCTCTTTGCCGTGCGATCGATGCGATCGCCGTTCGGGGCGTCGATAGTGCAAAGCCTACAGCACCAGCAGCAGCGAATGCTGCATATAAGTAGTTGAAAACAAACCGTCGTCGTGCACATATCAAGGGGCGAACTCTTGTTCGATTCGAACTGTTCAATGTTTAGTTTTAATTAGTAATAAATGTAGTGTAGTAAATAAAGTTCTTTCGTTGATTAGTGTAAATAAATGTTAATGTTGTTCGATGTGAAATAAACTGTGTATTAGAAAACTATTGGTGTTCTGTGTGATTGAATGGTCGTTTGATGACGAAAAATCCCCCTAAAGAAAAAGTGTTTTGGGTCAAATATTCACTGGTGGTGTTGTTGGTGGAAAACATAATTCTTGGTCGGGAAGGAACCCGACATCTTATGAGTTAGGCTTATTTTCATTTACAGCAAAAAAAACAAAGGGGGTACCTCAATTAATGGAAAAGTTCGAAGGGGTACCTCTCAAGAAAAAGGTTGAGAACCGCTGCTCTAGAATACTGCAAACCAACGATGTATACAACATCCTGAGGCAGTAAATATCGCTGAAATTTCGGGTGTTGCGCTTCATAAGTCCTGTTGTGGTTGAGATGTGTTAGCTCGAGCATAGTGTATTCGAAAATTATTGAATAGCGCAGACGTGTGAATGTGATAATGTTATATTTGTTTACATTCGCCGTCATTCCATTCCTGTCACACCAGTCCGAAAGCTTATCAACATCGGCTTGCAACGCACAACAATCCACCAGCGACGTTATGGCTCGAAACATTCTCAAGTCGTCGGCATACATTAATTTCGAAGATTTAAATTCGCTGGATAAATCGTTCACAAAAAGCACAAAAAGTAGGGGCCCAAGGTGACTTCCTTGCGGCACTCCGGCCGGACGTAATACGGAAAGGAACTGACCTAACTGTCCCGAGTTTCACAGATGCATAACGTTTGGCGAGGTATAAAGCGATCCAAGTGGCTAACGAGTCAGGGAAGCCGATTCTTCTAAGCTTCTCCAACGCAAGTTGATGAGGAACTCGATCGAAATTCTTCGAAAAGTCCACGTACACAGAATCGATTTGTTTCGATACTATCGATTAGCATAGACACAAAACTCATAAGATTCGTAGTAGTCGACCGTATCCTAATAAATACATGTTGTTCGGTAACTGTGATATGTTGAACTGCTGGGTAAATAAGATCCAGCATCATATTTTCGAAAACTTTGGCGAGGCAGCTAGGAATAGAGATTCCCCTATAGTTCTGAACGTCGTGCAAATTTCCGGATCTATGAATGGGAGTTATTGAAGATCTTTTCCAAGTCGAAGGAAAGGTTTTCTCTACGATTGAGCGATTGAAAAGCAGTGCAGCCGGTAGAGCAAGTGAATCGGAGCACTCTTTGATGAATAATGGTGAGAGTCCATCTTCATCTGCTCCTCTGGAGCCGTCGACATCATGAAGTTTCTTCTAGGTTAAGCTAGGTTGAGATCGTAGGTCTGTAGTCCGTTCATGTACGCTCCAGCCAAAGGTTGTGAGTTATTACTTAGCACGTTTTGAAAGAAAGACGAGAATAGTCTTGCTGACTCGATCAGCGAGAAGACGTTTCACCAAGATAGTTCACTGCTTGAGGAGTCCCGCGAGTTGATGTACTGTTTCGCAAGTATGTCCAAAACTGCTTCGGGTCATCCTTCATGTTAGTCTACAGCCGAGAAATATATGAGCGAAAGCGTGATGCGTTCAATGAATTAAATTGGCATTTGAAATCCCGCACCAGTGCCTTACGGTCATCATCTTTTGATTTAAAAAAAACCCGGCGAGCCTTTCGTAGTCGATTCCACAAATTTCGCAACTCTCTGTTCCACCAAGGTTGTTTATTTTTCGGCCTCATCGTTTATCGCTTTATCGGCATGTATCGTTGAAAAATACAATTCAATTCATTATAGAACCGATCTACAGCTTCGTCTAAAGTATTTAAGTTCAAAATCTCGGGCCAATTCACTTATAATTAATTATAAACTATATGATACACTCGAACCGTCAGTATCGAAAGTAGCGTGTACAATTTCAAAAACCACCACAAACAGCTGGTGATGACGATCTACATTCATAAGAGGCAGAGGGGGTTGAGTTATTTCGCATCTTTTAGATCCGCTTACAAATGCTAAGTCCAGTAGCTTTTCGTTGTCGTTAGTTAGGTAGTTTTTCTGTTGCAAACCAGACAAAACTATATTTTCGAGTAATGATAGCTCTTGTTCGGAGGATGCATTTATTGGAGTAAAGTATTCAACATCGTCATCGAAACACCATCGAAGAAGAGGCAAGTTGTAATCCCCAACAACTAGTACCGTATCTCGCTCATTGAGTGTACTTTGGATTTCATTGATACATGCTGCATGTCTTTCATACCGTTCGAGCTCTGTATTAGGTGACAAATAAACTGCACACATAACTAGAGACGCGAATAACCACCCGTTCCAAACAGTCGACCTCACCAACAAAAAGAATGCTGCTTTGTATGTGCTTTCTGACGCTTATCAAAACACCTCCACCACGAAGATATTGACTCGTAGTAGGATTCCGATCGCATACTATTTGACCAGACATTCCTCCAAGAATTTCTGAGGAAATTCCTCCAGACATTCCTCCAAGAATTCCTCTGAATATTTCTACATGAATTATTTTGCATACTCCTCCAGGAATTCCTCTGGATATTCTTTCAGGATTTCCTAAGGAATTCGTCCTGACATTCCTCAAGGAATTTCTCCGAATATTCCTCCAAGAATTCCCCTGGATACTTCTCCAGGAAATTCACCGGAAAATCCACCAGAAATTTCTCTGCAAATGCCTCCGGATACTTCTCCATGAATTCATCAGAATATTCCTTCAGGAATTTGTCAAGATATTCCTCCAGGAATTCCGCCGAATATTCCTTCAGGAATTTCTCTGGATATTTCTCCAAAAATTACTTCGGATATTCCTTCTGGAAATCGTACGGATATTCCTCCAGGAACTACTTTGGATATTCCTCCAGGAATTCCTCCGGATTTTCTTCCAGGAATTTCTGCGGATATTCCTCCGGTTGTTCCTCCAGGAGTTCTTGGATTAATTAAGACGTTTCTCCAGTAGGTCCTCCGGATATTCCTCCAGGTATTCCTCCGAATATTCCTCCAGGAATACTCCCGGAAATTCAACCAGACATACCTCCGATTATTTCTTCCGGAATTCCTTCGGATATTTCTCCCGAATTCCTTCGGATATTTCTCTAGGAGTTCTTCTGAAAGAATTCCTTGAGGAATATCCGGTGGAATTGCTGTAGAAATTTTCTGAGGATTTCCTGGACGAATATTCGAAAGAATTTCTGAAGAAATATCCAAAGGAATTCCTGAAAGAATATCAGTAGGTACTCCTGGAGGTATATCCGAAGGAGTTCATGGACAAATTCCAGAAGAAATGTCTGGGTTAATATTTTAAGGAATATTCTGAGGAATTCCTGGAGGAATATTCGGACAAGTTTCTGGAAGAAAATCCAGTGGAACTCCTGATGGAATATCCGGAGGCCCTTATGGAGTGAAAATCGGAGGAATTCCTGGAGGAATATCCGGGAGACAACCTGAAGAAATTTCCGGATGAATTACTGTAGGAATATACGAAGGAATTCCGGGAGGAATATACGGAGGAATATCCGGAGAAGTTCCTGGAGAAATATTTGAAACAATATCTGGGGGAATATTCGAAGACATTCTTGGAAGAACATACAAAGACCAATTCCTGGAGGAATATCTGGAGGAATTCCAGAAAGAAAATCAGGAAGAACTCCTGGAGGAATATCCGGAGGGGTTCCTGGAGGAATGTCCGAATGAATATCTGGAGAAACATTCTACGGAATTCTCGGAGGAACTTCATCAAATGTATGGTGGAATTTTTGAAAGATTATATGAATGAATTGCTGGACGAATAAGAGGAATTTCTGATGGAATATCCGGAAGAATTCCTGGAGGCATATCCTAAAGAAATATCTAGAGCAGTATTCGAAGGAATTCCAGTAGGAATATCTGGAGGAATATTTGGAGGAATATTCGGAAGATTTCCCGAAGGAATACCTGGATGAATTCCTGGAGGAATGTCCGGAGCAGGCATTGAAAGCTTGAGTTAAGCGGACGACCATAGATCCAATTCAATCATAGCATCCTACACCAGTGAGTGAACAGGCTTGCTTAGATGGATACCAAACAACGATTATGAGTGATCGTTGTTGCGTGAACAACGAGCAACAGAGCTCGCCTAGCCAAACTTGACATGGTATCCATGGAAGCTACGACTGGAGCAGTTGTGTTACGCTTGCTCTAATAGAAAAAAAACTAAAACATCAAAACCAGGGTTTTCCAGAAATCGCTCTCAATAGATAACGAACAACGATAAAAGAGAGGCAAAAACTGTTCCGAATCATAACAAGCCATGATAACAAATTGATCAAACTTGTATACAAGTGCGAAAAAACAGAATCGGATAGGCAGCCCCCACAGAAAAATGGAGATTCTCGCTTTGTTTTCGCTCCTTTCGTGTTGGTTTCTGCACAGCTGTGTAAAACAAGTTGAAATGCATCATCGGAGCCAGTGCTTCCCGTATTTGGAGCTTTCTAAAAGAAATTTATCATGGGGTATAGCATCCCGAATCAGTTATCTATCATGACAACTTGCATGAGTTTCTCGCGATACGCTACATATCATATATGTATACAGAGATGATAAGTTAAAGACTTGTTCTTTCTCTTTAGGATTCAATCCCTGATCAAAACACATCAGGTGTTCTGCATTATTCACTCTGTTTTCAATTTGCTGGGATGGAGGAGAGAAAGTATCATAGCCTCCCATGTAGTGTATCAGAGTTTCATTATCATAACGGACTAAATTTTCCTAATGTCTAAAAATATTTTTCGAACATCGTATGGTAAAAACACTCATTGTTAGGTTACCAAGTGATTTGCCTCGCTCAGTTGGCTCCCATTGATAAGCGTTGAAGTTCTTTAAACTTTGATTCAACGAACGCCAAATTTCTACGATCTAGAAAGCATAAGTGATTAGGTCGCAGTAGAGCAACAAGTTGGCATACATTTAATCGATTTTTATTCATGGTCTGATTTTTTTTCAATGCCTGCATAATTTTCGGACAAATATCCCGACGAATACCTGGAAAACTCATCGTCCATCAGTCTATTGTAAAGCCAAGACTCCTTTCGAAAAATGAAACGGGTTCACGCCGGATGTAGGATACTTCAGAAGATTCTGTTCCATGGTGTGGCACAGTGTTTTCTAACTCAGAAATTCGTGATCGATAATGTTTTGGCCTTGAAAAGTTAATTTTGTATGTTAAGCTTCTTATTTTGAAGAAAATTTTGCCATATGGAAATATTTTTTTTCCCCTCTTACTAACCTATAATAAAATTAAATTGATTGTATATATCACAAAGGACCATGGCTCCGTAAAGTGTTATACACGCCTAAGCCTACCAAATAAACGAACTTAAAAAAAAATCTATTTCTTCTTCTTGTTGTATATACAAATTATTTTGTCTATGTTCCGCGTAACTACACCCACTAGATTTTCTAGATTTTCTAACAATTCTGTATAAGAATCTACCAAAACCTGTATAAGAACTGGGCAGGTTTTGGTAGATTCTTATACAGAATTGTTAGAAAATCTAACAACCGCCGGTTGGGTGTAAGAAACGGCTGAATTTATTAGCTTATCTTCATCAGCAAAATTTTTCATCAAAGTCTCTGACAGGTTTACAACAGAATACTGTCTTATGCTGTCTTCAAGGTTCAACATGTTTGAGATGTGCAAGTAAGTTTTTGCAAAGTTTGGAAATCGAGAGCGTTACGATGATAACGCCAATCCGCCTGAACGGATTTAAACCACGGACGATAAACTTCGTAATCAAAAGATTATAAGATTATTAATGATATCCAGAAAAACTGTTTCAATATGCCAAAAACTATTTCGAAATCAAAACATTGATATTACTGTAGTCTATAAATATGGACATCAGCTTGCTATGGAAAATCCTTCGAGATGGTAAATTAAGCAAGGGCATATGGCTCTCATTCCCGCTGAACAAATGGCTGAACAAAATTTTTCCATCTTACCGGGGATGACAATGCGTCAAATGGGGGTGAGAGTGGGGCACTTTTTGAACTACTTAGTATGCTTGTAGATTAGATTTAATTTTTTCAGGGCCAGAAAAATAAATTATGAAAGACCTTTTTGATCAATTTTGCTATCCGACCACCAGACTGACGGTGAGAGCAATGACCCATGACCCCCCTGACCCATTGTCGTCTCCGATGACGGTATATATAATTTTTGATTACTACCAACAAGTATGAAAATGGATTACTTTTCGAGGAAAATGTATGTCAAATAAAAAGCAGCAAATTGAAGTTTCTTTTTCCAATACTCAATCACTAACATTTCCGTGGAAACATTATGTCTACTCATTCGTGTTTGTATAATAATTTATGACCAAGTAAAACTACTCCAAATAATCTGGAATATGATTCCTATTGTTTTCAACTCCCGCTCGTCTTTTGCACCGAAATTAGTCTCTCAAATTGTACCATCATACTGCGTCAAACGAGTCGACCTTAGCAACAACATTGCTTCCGAACTGACCCGCAAATCTAATACACATTTTTCATCATCCAATAATGGAAAGTTGAAAGCTACCCCAACGGCATTCAATTTGTCAAAATCGCCTAATTTCAATAAGGTCATTATCTATTGCTGTTTCGCTAATTAGGTACTCTTTGATTTCCTTTCTCGATGACGTTTCTCTGAATCTGTACATTCTCAAATCACCATCAACCAACAACTCTTGAATTGAACAATTAAAAAATCGGAGCAGCTTTACGTTAATTATCTCATTATTCTTGTCTCTACCACACCATTTCTGTAACGTTAAACCCACATTTTTCGCACGAAAATGAACTTTTGCCGTTTCGATGTTATGAATCATCCAGTTTCGGATCTTGACCCGACGAATTTGAATCTCGAATATACGTTTTCGTTGAAACAGCTGCTTTGGCTGCGCTTTCGGAACAAAGGCCCACAGCTGACGTGATCGTAAATCTTCTTGGGCAGATCGTGATGCACCCAAATTCTAGTCCATCCGGCCAACCGACCAGTGCGGTGCAAGAACTTCTTTGTGCTCCCTAAAGACCAACGGACGCGTAAATCATGCTTCAAGTTCATAAACCCGTTAAGGTAATGATTTGTGACTATTCCCCGCTCTGGCATTCATAAATCGAAATCGGTTTGTGGGTCAACAATTTGGATCCCAGCTGATCTCGTTGATCTCGCATCAAACGGACGTTCCCACAACTCGCGAAATCTCGGTAGTGTGAAAACTCGTCGTCACATAACCCGACGACGACGACGGCCAAGACGATTCAGTTGACGGCAACGCACGGTGCATGAAAAAGTGAAGTTTCGTAATTGAAAGTAAAACAACGAGGAAATCTTGTTCGAAATCTGCTGCAGTGGCCCAAGGGAAGCGACGAACAACCGGCCTTTCCTGCTGTTCTGGGTACCACGCGAGCTGGGAGTGACGCCTGCTGATGGCGTGATACTATTTGTTGCGAGGCAGGCGACGAGGGCCACCGCCATTCGACCGGTAGAGATCAGCGAGTGCTGTAAATCATAACCTTCCAAGAGAAAAACAGTTTATATGCCCCCAAGAAGATGGAAAACATGCTCCACAAAGAACATAAACAATTTTTCGCCGAGACGAATCGCGTGAACGGGCGGGCGGCATTGTGAAGTGCTATTTGATCTGTGAAAAGTGCGGCAGACTGCTGTGTGGTTGATCTGCGAATTGAATTGTAGGAAATTTTGCGGTGCCCCTGCTAGCACTTAGGACAACTTAGAAGCTGGGTGCGGTTTGTACGACGATCTATAGCATCCGAAAGCCAATGTTATTAAGCAACTGAGCTACTTGTGCTGCTGGTTGCAGATACCAATGAAAAGGTTTTCACTATTTGTTGAAGGTGATGTGATTTTCATAGTATCAAGGTTCTTACATCATTAATTACATGATTTAACTTTTAAAAGAGGAACATGATTTAACTTTTAACAAGGAAATAAATAAACTCTCTTATCTTCTTCTCTATATATAAAAATGAGTTTGCATTTCCTTTGAAGTGACATAACTCACGAACTCATAGACCGATTTGTGAGATTTTCTTACTAATCGATTCATCTTGAGGTCAGCTGTGTTGTACAAAAAGTTTTCAAATTTGTCGGGAAAAAAGGCAACAAAATATAATATTAGGGCGACTTGAAAGAAAACTCAATGCGATCACTTAAAAAATAATCTATAGTGCGGTGCATAGCCGGGTACGATCAACTTGTAGGTACGAGCCTCAGAAAAATGTAAAGAAGAACTTTCGAAGCTTTTTTCATCTTTGTTAAAAAAGACTTTCAGCTTGAGCTCGGCTCATCTTTGATCGAAAAATTTCCTAGGAAATTCCGAAGAATTTCTTGAAGATATGCCGCCATGCGTATTTCGACCTTAATTTCGACTCGATTCAAGTCGAGTAAAGTACGAGACACTGAAGACGGCCTCACAGTTGAGGTCGAAATACGTATCTGTAAAGATAACAGAACGTAGTGGAATTGAACGGAAAGTACTGAACTCAATTTTTATTGCCGTTTTTTCGGTGCTACGCCATGGTTCAGTTAGCGAGAGACGTCATCCAGTATTGCTCCATTTTCTAGGAAAATCAATTAGAATTTCCACGTAAAATTTCTTCAGTTCTGAAGGCTACTGATGATATCAAATTTCCAACACCAGGCACGTAGCCGAGCTCTCGCAATCTATTTGTGAAACCAACTCTTTCACACGTATTGTTTTGCGCAATGCCGCAACCGAGTAGGATAAGTATTTACTTATGTCTGGTATCCAAACACAGCTTCATCAGCAACTACTTTGAAGATGGCGGTATGGTGACGAACCTGGGAGAATGCGCGCAGGACATAAGTTTACCGGCTCCGGATATCCTGGAAATTCAGGAGGAGATTGGTCGACTGAAGAACAACAACGCCCCTGCGGTTGACTATTTAACCTTTTGTCTGTGCTCTGGGGTCAATATGACCCCAGGCCACTTTGAGTGGCTGCCATTTTTTTAGTTTTCAACCGATTCTCCTAATTTTTGGTAGTTTGGTAAAACTCGCCGAGATCTATCCCCTATGTGCAAATTCGCTTGAAAAATCTTGAAAATAAGCACTACAGTGTACTTTTATCAAAAAACTTACGTTGTCTGTGCTCTGGGGTCCACCACCTGGCGGCCGAGTTCTAAACTTATCAACGCCTCATGCCAAAGCACATGCCTTCCTGCATAGCCTTTTTAAAAAAGTTGCAGTTCAAAATGGGTAGGATTTTCGGATATAAGTAAAATAATCATGAAAAATCACTGTTTTTGTACCCTTGTTCACTAAAACCCCTCCCCGCGATGTACCCGCCCACCTATAGTCAATCTTTGGTAACGACCTGAAAGATGATTAAATTATCTTTCGAAACAGCCCAAAAAATCCAAAATTGGCCAAACATTAAAAAAGTTATAGCAATTTCAATTTGGGGTCAATTTGACCCCAGAGCACAGACAACGTAAGTTTTTTTGAGCACAGACAGAAGGTTAAACACGGTGGTGATGCACTGGCTAGAGCGCTGAACACTGAACCACTGAACCAAGATTTGGGAGGAGGAAGTTTTGCCGCAGGATGGAAGATGGAAGGTATCGTGTGTCCCATCTTCAAAATGGTCGATAAGCTGGATTGTAGCAACTATACCGCCCAATCACATTGCTGAACGCCGCCTACAAGGTACTCTCCAAAATTGTATGCCGTCGACTAGCACCAATTGCAAGAGAGTTTGTGGAGCAGTACCAGGCGAGATTTATGGGCGAACGCTCCACCGCTCCACGGGCCAGGTGTTCATCATTCTCCAAGTATTGCGAATATGCCGAATACAACTTCGTCACACATTATTTCTTCATCGACATCAAAGCCGCATATGATACAATCGAAAAGTAGCCCCTATGGCTACTAAAAAGCGCAAAATTCTTATCCCAAAATGTTAAAGTTGCTGCTGCGTCAGTTGGTACTGCCTAAGGCGGTTCGTAGGAAGTGACCGTAAGTCTGGTGCAGGAAGCGAGTAAAAGGAACTGCCAACTACGAAATGCGCCGGGAAAAACGGACGTTAAACCGTGATTCTCGCTGATGACAGCTCTCCTGTGAATTGATGCACTTGTCTTGGCTTTGACCCGAAATACGTTACGCATTTGTGGACCACCTGCCTTGCAACGTTCCTTTCACCAAAAGGCCAGAAGTTGCGGACCAGCGTGGAGCAATCGGAGACGATAATTCTCGAAAATTAACCTGGTTAAACGATGTCTTTCCGGAAGCACCATGGGATGTTTGGTATTGCTAGGCTCGTCCGAATAGCACAAACGTAGCTCATCTGCTCGTATGAACCCATTTGGACGATCCTTCGGTTTTTGGAGCGATCGTATCAACCGCTGCCAGATAGCTACGCGGCGAATTAATGTAGTGTAGGAATTCGTTGTGGAAATGAAACTTTCGTTGAAATCTGCCACTGCCGATGCTGTAATGACAACTGCAGTGCGTCTTCTTTCCTCCTCGCCTTTTTCTTCCAGATCAGGATTTGAATTTGGCAAATTACTCTGCTCTTTAGCTAACCAGCTCGGTCCGTGTCACCAGAAACCGTTGTTAACGATATCCTTTGGTACTATACCTCACGAAACTAAATCTGCTGGGTTTTCAACTCCAGCAACTTGCCTTCAATCGCAGCTTTCAGTGAGTGCCTGGTTTTTTGTAATCCTATTTACTACAAATGTAGACCACGTAGAAGGTGAAACCAGAATCCACCGTAGAGCACACGTAGAATCTACCCAAAATGTTCGAAGTTGGAGGTTAGTTGTTTGCCGTACTTTTTCGAAGAGCTGTGCAGCGATCAACACTCCACTGAGTTCTGAACGAGGGATTGTTTGAGGTTTAAGAAGGGAAACCTTAGAGTTCGAGAATAACAGCTGAACCTTCATGTTTCCGTCCACAGCTTGACTGCGGATATAAAGACATGTGCCGTAAGCCATCTACGTTGGGAATGATTACGCATCGCTCTATCCGGATTTCGTTAAGAATCGGCAGTTGAACGTTTAATTTCCTCCAGGACTCACCCACCGTCGGAGGTAATGGCTGGTCCCAGTCCAACTTCTGACCCTTTTCGGGGAGAACGTTGACTTGAAAGTGGAATAAGTCTAAGTCCAAGTTAGACCCAATGCCTTCACTGATGGATCTGGATCGCGATTGATTACTTCCACAGACGAATTGCACGATTGTCATCTGGCATACTCTTCAGGACCTCTGCACAATTTGAAGCCCATTTCCTAAGCTGAAAACCACCGGATCTTGTCATCTCGTCTAGTTGCTGCTGTATTTTTTTTTGGCATCCGCCAAGTTATCGCAGCTGGTGATGACGTCGTCCATGTACGTGTCCTCTATAATTGCATGCATTGCGAGTGGGTACCGTTCTCTTTCATCCATGGCTAGTTGAGTCAGTGTACAAGTTGCCAGGAACGGGGCTGGCTTCGTTCCGTAGGTTACGATGTTCAGCTCATACGCGTGCACACCCAACTACGACGAGTGCACGGATCCAGCAGTCCTTGTAGTCACCCGGTTGTACGATCTGGTCCAAAGTTTGCACATTTTTTTTTTTTAAAGGTGTAGATCCAAGGCAGATTCTTTGGCGATAACGGGTAGCTTCAAACGAGGTTGGATTTACCTCTTCTTCAACCATTTGCCGTTGTTATAGCGTTTGGTCAGCATTCCCCATGCGACCTGATAGTTGGCCGCAGTAATCTGGAGGGAATCGGTTTTAGGTTCACCCTGCAGACAGCCCTTTAAATAGTGCAACTTTTCTACGTCGGGTAAATCTGTCTTCCAATGGATCAAGGAAATGAACAGATCCCTAAAACTTAACCATCTCCCTATTAAAAGCTGGCAGTTGAATTTGCGGAAGGCGAATACGTTCGAGTGCAGCTGATGTTGGAGGATCACCTAGTACGGATTGGTTCAATGTAGCTTGTTCCTGTCTATCCATAACCCGAACTGTTAAAACTGCCTTAACCTCATAGTAGCGATCATCACCGGATACTCGATCAAAAGGGCAAGGGATCGTTGGCCTAGGTCATGCATATTTGGTCGGCCGTCGAGCGACCGGTAGAACAAAGGCCATCTTCAATAGAATATCACCAGACCGCATCGTGCTTTCGTGCTGTGCGGTTCTTTCTCTCTTTGCGGAAGGAAGTTTTTAATACTACCCGAAGCTATTTTAATTTCAACGGTGCTTCTTAGCGCTATTTGTACCCACTGATCCCGTTACGATCTTTGCAAGGACCCGTGCCTTCGTTTTACGTTGGACCCGTTTGCGGAAGTAAAATTCCGACAAGCGGTGGTAATCCTGCAGGGACACCGTTCTGGGAAAAACCTCTTAGAAGGTCACGTCTCCACGCTCAGCAATGAGTATTAATAAAAACAAGAGGAAGGAGTCTTTGAATTCTCCACTTCCTTCTAAGAAACAAGGTTTCAAGACCGTCCTGCCAAAGCGCGGAAAAAATAGAAGGAAGCTGGAGAATTCAGATATTCCTTCAAACTCTAATGTCGGAAATAATTTTTCTCCTATCGAACTGAGCAATCAGTTCGATTTGATTAATGATGATATTGAGCAAATCGAATCTAGCCCAGGTGATTCGATTCATGCGAAAAAGCAAAGGATTCCGCCGATTGTGGTATCTGTTGCCGAGTTTTCTGGCTTTAGGAATGAGATTTTGAGCAACCTTCAGGGGATCAAGGTTTCATTTCAGATTGCTAGGAAGGGTGACTGCCGCGTTTTGCCGGGATCCTTTGACGATCGCAAACGTCTTCTTCAGTATTTAACTGAGAAGCGCCATAAATTCTTCACATACGACGACAAAACTGAGCGATTGTTCAAAGTCGTCTTGAAAGGTCTCCCCAGTGATGACAAATCACTGGATGAGATTAAAATTGAAATTTCTCAATTACTTGGATTTTCACCAGTCCAAGTAATTAAGATGAAAAGAAGATCCCATTCTGGTACTTCCCAGAGGGCATTTCTCAAGAATTTTATTTAGTTCATTTTAACAAAAGTGAACTAAATAATATGAAAAGTTTGGAAAAGGCCTGTATTATGTCCCATGTCCGTGTTACATGGGAACATTTCCGCAGGCCTGGGGAAATTTCCAAAACCCCACCCAGTGCCGTAAGTGCCAAAAGTGGGGTCATGGAACCAAACATTGTCACATGGATGCTAAATGCATGATTTGTGGTGGAACCTCTCACGCCAAGGACGCATGTCCTGTGAGAGAAGATTCCAATAAATTTAAATGTGCTAATTGTGGAGGCAATCATAAATCCAATTTCTGGGAATGCCCTTCACGCAAAAAGTTTTGAATTCCCGTGCAAAATTGATGACGGAAATTCCAATCGGATCCCAGATTCGACGGGTAGAAATTTTCAAACGCTCAAATTTCGAAACCGGTTACCGGTCGAGCAATTCATACCCACCACAATTCACAAACAAATTTTGCCGCTCGTCAACGGGTAGCAAGCACTTCAGTAAATTCCAATTTTTCCAATGTACCTACGTATGCAAACATCGCTGCTGGTAGACAAAATTTCTCTTCTCAAAATGAGGTTTATACCCATGTCCCAACGGAAAATAACGGTTATGTTGCCGATTCAGGTAGCATGACTGCTTCCGATTTTGATTTTTAACTGAACAATTGCATCACATGATTGATGCAATGTTCAAAGCAAATACCATTCCTGAAGCTGTTCAGGTTGGTATAAAGTACACACAAAAAATTGTTATCGGACTCCGTTTCAATGGATCCAAATAATTGTGTGAAAGTTCTAAATTGGAATGCCCGCTCTCTAAAGGGTAAGGAAGATGAATTATTCAATTTCCTTTCAGTTCATAATGTGCATATTGCCATTATAACTGAAACGTATTTAAAACCAGGACTCTCCATTAAAAGAGATCCAAACTATTTTATCTACAGAAATGATCGTCTTGACAGCGCCTGTGGTGGGGTCGCCATTGTCATTAATAGACGTATCAAACATAAATTATTTTCTTCGTTTGAAACCAAAGTTTTTGAAACCTTGGGAGTTTCTGTTGAAACAAATTTTGGACAATTTTCCTTCATTGCAGCCTACTTGCCTTTTCAATGCAATGGGCAGCAAAAGAATTTGTTGAAAGCTGATCTTCAAATTCTGACTCGCAACAAATCAAAATTCTTCGTAATTGGTGACTTCAATGCCAAACACCGTTCATGGAATAATGCTCAAAGCAATTCCAATGGTAAAATTTTATTTGAAGATTGTTCTGCGGGATATTATACTATTCAATATCCCAATGGACCAACTTGTTTTTCTTCCAATCGAAATCCTTCTACAATTGATTTAGTTTTAACGGATTCAAGTCAGCTGTGTGGCCAATTGGTAACTCATGCTGACTTTGACTCTGATCATCTTCCTGTGACATTTGAAATCTCACAAGAAGCCATTTATAATCCAATCAGCTCTACTTTTAATTATCATAGAGCTGATTGGGATTTATCAGAAACGTATATCGATAGGAATTTTGATGTTGATATTCCTCTCGATACCAAAAGTGATATTGATAATGCTCTCGTATCTTTGACAAATTTAATTGTCGAAGCCAGAGGCATTGCAATTCCTAAATGTGAAATTAAATTCAACTCCATTATTATTGACGACGATCTTCAGCTACTGATCCGTCTTAAAAATGTGAGAAGAAGGCAATACTAAAGAACTCGCGATCCCGCGTTGAAAGTAATTTGGCGAGATTTGCAAATGAAATTAAAAACGTTTCGCTATTCTGAGGAATACCAACTTTGAGAATAATGTCTCGAAGTTGGATCCCAGTTCGAAACCCCCTTTGGAAATTAACGAAAATTCTTTTAAAAAACCTCAAAAGCCAATTCCAGCGCTTAAAGAGGGAAATAAAATTTTATTAACAAATGGCGAAAAGGCTCAAAAACTTGCTCAGCAGTTCGAGAGTGCCCATAATTTTAGTCTAGGTCTCACTAGTCCAATTAAGGATCAGGTTACACGGAGCTTCGAAGACATTCTCAATCAAGAGAATGTTTTTGACCCTTCGTTGGGAACTAATTTGGATGAAGTGAGATCTATTACTAGAAAATTTAAAAATATGAAAGCCCCGGGTGATGATGGTATTTTCTACATACTTATCAAAAAACTTCCTGAGAGCTCTTTATCCTTTTTGGTTAATTTATTTAACAAATGTTTTCAATTGGCATACTTTCCAGATAAATGGAAAAACGCCAAAGTTGTTCCAATTTTGAAGCCGGACAAAATCCAGCTGATGCTTCTAGTTATCCTTAATCAGTTTGCTTTCTTCAATAAGCAAACTGTTTGAAAAGATTATTTTAAATAGAATGATGGTCCATATTAATGACAATTCTATTTTTGCTGATGAACAATTTGGTTTTCGCCATGAGCATTCAACCACCCATCAGTTATTAAGAGTAACGAATTTAATTCGGCTCAACAAATCTGAAGGATATTCCACTGGAGTTGCTCTTCTTGATATAGAGAAAGCATTTGACAGTGTTTGGCATGAAGGTTTGATTGTAAAATTGATGAATTTTAATTTTCCTCTGTACATCATTAAACTGATCCAAAATTATTTATCAGATCGCTCACTGCAGGTAAACTATCAGAATTCTAAATCTGATAGATTATCTGTAAGAGCTGGTGTTCCCCAAGGCAGCATACTGGGGCCCATATTGTATAACATTTTATTTCTGACTTACCTGATTTACCACCAGGGTGTCAAAATCTTTGTTTGCAGATGACACAGGTCTCTCAGCCAAAGGGCGAAGCCTTCGTGTCATTTGTAGTAGATTGCAAAAAGTTTGGATATTTTCTCCACTTATTTGCAAAATGGAAAATTTCCCGAATGTTTCCAAAACTCAGCTTATAATTTTCCCACATAAGCCGAGAGCTTCTTATTTGAAACCTTCTAGCAGACATATTGTCACTATGAATGGGGTTCCAATTAATTGGTCTAGCGAAGCTAAATATTTAGGACTTCTGCTAGATCAAAAATTAACTTTAAAAATCACATTGAAAGCCTTCAAGCCAAATGTAACAAATATATTAAGTGTCTATATCCACTTATAAACAAAAAATCAAAACTTTGTCTTAAGAACAAACTTTTGATTTACAAACAAATTTTAGACCTGCCATGTTGTATGCTGTGCCAATATGGACTAGTTGCTGCAATACCAGAAAGAAGGCACTCCAGAGGATTCAAAATAAAATTTTGAAAATGATTCTGAAGTTGCCTCCGTGGTATAGTACCAATGAACTTCATAGAATTTCTAATATTGAGACATTGCAACAAATGTCCAACAAAATAATTTCCAATTTTAGACAAAAATCGTTGCAATCTTCTATTGCAACGATTAACTCCTTGTACCCTTAGTATAAAATATATATAATTAAGATTAGTTTAAGTTGAAAACATTGTAATTCCTACATGGTTCAATTCAACCAGAGGAAAAATTCTAACTGCCAGAGGCAATTGAAATGTATTAATAATAACTAAAAAGTAACATAGCAAATAAGGATGATAGTGTTAAGAAAACACGGAACACCTAGTCTAAGAGATGAATGCATGTATTAGATAATTAGCAAATAAAATTAGTTAAAAAAAAAAAAAAAAATAGAATATCACCGGTCTGGTGACGATCTGCTCTACTGCTGTTGGTTGCTGAAATTAGATGCGTAACTAGGGTGGCTCTCACAAACAGACTGTTTTCCACTGCTTGATATGAAAGGAAGTAGATTGTTCATCAATATGTATATAGACGAAACTGGGATCAATGTTAGTGACTTAGAAGCAGGAATAAATGTTTACAAGAGTTTTTTTTTTGGGAAAAATGAAAAAGGTGCCCGAGTGGAACGCTTACTTCTTTCCTACTCATGTTGATGCAAAACTCATGCCGAATTTATCCAAAAGATCGATGCTTGCCGTTTCCATTCCCTTTGGCTCTGGTGCGGCAGAAAGAAATTTGTCAGCGATGCGGCGAATCCGTACATGGTTAAGATTCACACCCTAGTAGCACGTATGTTTCACACAGGCCACTGCAACACATTTGTGACCAGATTTAGTCACAATTAAGTTGCCGCAACCATTTTTGTTTGATTTGTGCTGCTCAGGCACTTATCCAGTACCAATTCTCGTCTTTGTCACTCTTGCACATCGTTGCAGCGTTAATAAATGAGGTCGATTAGGAAAAAATCATAAAAGAGTTCACCTCTAAAAGTTTCTTTCTGCTTAACACTATTTAAAAATGACAATATTTGAAGAATGTTTAACGTTTGCCGTAATTTTAATAACTGATCAATAACTGTTGGCTGCGCCAACTGGAAGGAACGTCGTTTGAAAAAATGAACCACCACGGACACGAGACCTGGACAATGCTAGTGGAAGAGGAAAAGGTGCGTACACTGAGAAAAATAAATTAGGTATTTTACTACTTTCGACTTTTATCTCAACAACAGCCATATTTTGGTAATTTTAAATAATATAACATTGAACTTAAAAGAAAACTTGTCAATCTGAATAATTTATTCAGAACTGAAAACTTTGCTTTATACAGTGTATGTTGTTGAACTAAACAATAACGATATAGTCATTTCCTCAATAACTTCTCATAATGCATAAAGTTTTCTGGCAACTTGATTTCGGGTTCCACATTGGTGTTGGTTGGCAACCGGGTCGTGTTGTCAAAAAAATCTCGGCAGTTCACTTTTCGTCCATATTTAGTTCGTGATTGATCAGTTTGAATAGATTGTGTTATATTGTGATTCCTGCAGCGATTCGTGCTTTTTTATATTTGTAATATTGTCATTTGTGAAAATAGATTTAAAATGTGTGACCGCCGTGAATCGTTCATCGAATATACCGAGGGGGAGCATCTTGATGATTCAGGTGATCGGTCTGATACTGAATGGGCTGCGAAATGGTGAGTTGACATCCGGGAAGGGGCGCCTAACATAGCTCTGGTCCTCACAAGTTCCAATACTCACGCTTCCACGGGTCTTCCGATGACAATTGACCGCCAGCTAAGGGTTGCGTACTTAGCTGGTAGTGCAGCCTGGGCACTGTTGTCCTTCTGACATCAGCTAGAGTGAGAGGGTGCGTCCTGTGGGGTCTGCCTAGGATGTGGTGGGGTTCGACAGTGGGCTCTGTTGAACTTCTATAAAAAGCTGCATGTGTCCCCAAGCAGGCCCTATCAAAGCGACCGTGTGCCGCTCAAAGTGCACTAGCCTAGTCCTGGTGTTGGGTAGGACTTTAAACAAATTTGACCCGACTGATCGAGCGTCTGTCCACCAAGGAGGTGCGGCTCCAACAGCGTCTGTTCTGGCATCCAGCGGCTGAGTATGAAATGCTATTCCCCGGAAGCTATACCTAAGATGGCAGCCCCATCCCGGTGGATAGGGAACCTTGGGCCAACAACCTACTGTTCCCGAAACATCAATTTGTTCGAGAATCCGATAATGAAAGAATACGGACTGATTTTACAGCGACGACTCTTAGCGCGAAACAACGGACACGAATAGGAACATGGAACGTTTTAACCCTAGCCCAGCAGGGTAAATTGGCACAACTTGCCAATGAGGCACGCCGCATGAAGCTTGAGATCCTGGGACTGAGTGAAGTCCGTTGGCCAAACTTTGGAGAACACAGAACGCCGTCGGGACAAGTTCTGCTATACTCTGGTTTACGAGGTGAACACGCTCCCCGGCAACGCGGAGTTGGCTTCCTACTAAGCGCTCAGGCACACTCTGCGCTTATGAAGTGGGAACCTTTAAGTGAAAGGATAATCGTTGCCAGATTTAGAACACGGGTCCGAAACCTTACTATAATCCAATGTTATGCGCCAACCGATGCTGCCGATCTGCAAGACAAAGAGAACTTTTACAGTCAACTCAATGCCGTCGTAGATAAAATTCCGAAGGGTGATATCAAGATCTGTTTGGGCGACTTCAATGCAAAAATCAGATCCGACAACTCGAACCATGAGCGCATTATGGGACGCCGTGGTCTCGGAGAAATGGGCGAAAACGTTGAGCTGTTCGCAGAATTTTGTGGTAATAACGACATGGTGATCGGGGGATCGCTCTTCCCTCATCGACCGGTTCACAAGGTCACGTGGGTCTCCCGTGACGGCTTTACAGAAAATCAAATCGACCACATCTGCATCAGCCGAAAATGGAAACGGAGCCTTCTTGATGTACGGAATAAACGTAGTGCCGATATCGCGTCTGATCATCACCTCCTCATCGGCGAAATACGCCTGCGCATTGCGCGGATTCGTCGGCAGAAGGAAAGAGTTGGACGACGATTCAACACACGCCGACTGGAAGATGCCACGGTGAAACGGTCCTTCGTTGAAGAACTGGAGACGCGTGCTGCAGATATTCCGGAAGGTGGCAGCGTGGAAGACCAATGGACCGCCATCAAGAATGCCTTCATCGCCACCAGCGAGAACAATCTGGGCGAACTACGCACCCAGAGAAAACAATGGATCACCGATGAGACCTGGAGGAAGATAGAGGAGCGAAGAGAAGCCAAAGCCGCGATAGAGCGATCTAAACCAGAGGAGCCAAAGTTCTAGCCCGCCAACGATACGCGGCTCTTGAGAAGGAAGTAAAACGCTCATGTCGACGGGACAAGCGAGCGTGGGCAGACTCTCTGGCCGACGAAGGAGAGAGAGCCGCCGCAACCGGGGACATTCGCCTCCTCTACGATATCTCACGACGCTTAAGCGGGGCGAAGATGAATGCAACGATGCCTGTGAAAGACGCGAATGATCAGTTATTGACCGACCCAACTGACCAGCTGAAACGCTGGTTCGAGCACTTCGAACAACTTTTTCAAGTGCCAGCCAGGCCATCACCACCTCGGCATGATCTGCCTAGGATCCGACGTATAACACGCGTCAATACCGAAGCTCCATCACTGCTAGAGATTCAAACAGCCATCCAAAGCATGAAATCGAATAAAGCCCCAGGGGTCGACCGCATATCAGCCGAGATGCTCAAAGCTGCCGGAGTAGCACACTGGTCACATATCAGTCACTGTGACTCATATGCGACCAAATTCAGTCACATTGGAGTTGCTGCAACCAAATAGATCTGAACTGTCCTACTTGGGTGACCCCATGACATCCGCTCAACTACTGCATCGTTTATTTCGTAATATCTGGAACACCGCAATTTTCCCGGTCGACTTGATGCAAGGTATCTTGATGAAGGTACCCAAAAAGGGTGACCTGACTGTATGCGATGGGATTATGTTTCTGTGTACCGTTCTCAAAGTTCTATGCAAAATTATCCTAGCCCGGATTCGGTAGAAGATCAATGCGACTCTCCAGCGGCAGCAAGCCGGATTCCGTGCCGGAAGATCCTGTGTGGACCATATTGTCACGCTCCGGATCATTCTGGAGCAGGTCAACGAATTCCAAGAGTCCCTTTACTTGGTATTCATTGACTACGAAAAAGCTTTCAATCGTCTCAATCACGAGAATATGTGGCGCGCCCTGAGACGCAAGGGGGTTCCTGAGAAAATCATCGGCCTCATCGAAGCACAGTACGAGGCCTTTTCGTGTAGAGTGCTGCACAATGGGTCTTGTCCGACCCTATCCGGGTCGTAGCTGGCGTGAGGCAAGGATGTATCCTATCACCGTTACTGTTCCTCATCGTAATCGATGAGATTCTGGTAGGTGCGATTGACCGTGAACCAAACCGCGGGCTGTTATGGCAGCCTATAACCATGGAGCATCTAAACGACTTCGAATTGGCTGATGACGTTGCACTCCTCGCGCAACGGCGCTCTGATATGCAGAGTAAGCTCAACGACCTTGCCGAGCGCTCCTCTTCGGCAGGTTTAGTCATCAACGTCAACAAAACCAAATCGTTGGATGTAAACACGGCGACCCCTTCCAGTTTCACAGTAGCCGGGCAACCAGTGGAGAATGTTGAAAGCTTCCAATATCTTGGTAGCCAAATGGCGTCGGACGGCGGTACCAAGATCGACATAGGCGCACGGATCAAGAAAGCAAGGGCTGCCTTTGCGAGTTTAACAAATTTTTGGAAAAACCGGCAGATAAGTGAACGCACCAAAATTCGAATTTTCAACTCTAACGTGAAATCTGTGCTGTTATACGCTAGCGAAACATGGTGTGTATCAGTGGAGAACACTCAACGGCTGCAGGTGTTCATTAACAGATGCCTGCGGTATATAATTCGGGCCTGGTGGCCTCACAACTGGATCTCAAACAATGAGCTCCATCGTCGTTGTCACCAGAGGCCGATAGCAACAGAAATTCGGGATCGGAAGTGGGGCTGGGTCGGCCACACTCTACGTAGGGGCGGAAACTAGTGTTACCAGATTCGGTTTGACTAAAAAGAGTACATTTACAAAAAAGTGAAAATAGAGTACAAAAGAGTACAATTCATGATTTTTTTTATCTATAATTCAAGTTTGATATTGTGCCGTTTTGACTCAAATCCTGAACATGACTCTTAATTCGAGAAAGATTTCGTCATTAATCGCGTGGTTCTTTCCATCGGATGGACGATGAATTTGATTGTAATCTTGATCTTCCGTACGGAAAACCGATGGAATTTTGAATTCTAGCACGCTGAAACGTCAGTGTTCGGAATATGAGTTATGTTCGGGATTTGAGTCAAAACAGTATAGTTTTGTTAATATTTGTAGGATAAATATCCATATATCCATCCGTTATAAAATCCATTTTCTTTTCCTAAATATAAGTGAAAAAATTGAAGAACTATTCATAGAATAAATCCCAAAGAAACTATCTAATATTTTCAAATTTATTGGGGAAATTGAAAAGATCAACTCTTCATAGGAAAAATGTTGTACCGTTTTGACTCAAATTCCGAACAAGGCTCATATTCCGATCGCTCGTTTTTAAATGGCCATTATGGCTTTATTCATATAATTCTCTCCATAGAATCTTGGATTCATTTGTAATCTTGATCATCAGAACTGAAAACCGATGGAATTTTTAGTTTTAAGGTGCCAAAACGCCAGTGTTCGGAATATCAGTCGTGTTCGGGATTTGAGCCAGAACGGTATAAAACAGTCTGATATCTGAAGAATAGGTTTAAAAGCTTGAATTGGCCCTGACGAAAGCGAGAAAACAAAATGGGGGCCGGCTGATGCTTTTTTATTTCACCCAGCAAGGGATATAGGACGTCAATTTTAAAATGCTTATTAAAGCGTTAAAACACATTTTAGCCAAAAATTGTTCACTTTTTTGGGTTAGAAATTTAATTTACTTTCATATAGGTAACACGAAAGTTGAATTATTTTGATTAAAAAAACATGTGTAGATAAGGAGCCTAACATGTAGTTTTTCAAAATTCTAATCCTACGTATTAAAAAGTTTTCAAAATATCACTGTTAACAACATTTTAAAAGCATTTTAAAATATACTTCCTATACTTCACCATGTTGAAAACAGTGATTTCACGCACACGTCCGTCGCCGCTAGATGGCAACAGCGCGGCTGCGTCAAAGCGAATGAACGCAGCCTGTAGTATGATAACGAACGTTTAAATAATGTTCCCAATTTTCATGCATGGTTAGACCATGCTCTCGGTCCAGCTTGCAGTTTGTCAGTGTTATATTTGATTGTCATATGATCGTGCTGGCTTCACAACTTTATAAACTCTTTATTAAAGAGATTTTCAGCCTAGGGCTGGCTCATCTATTACTTTCCAGCATTTTAATATCTAAATTTCTCAAAAAAAAACTGGAGACCTATCTTAAATTTCGCCGTGTCTAGGAAACGTCATGAAAATAATAAATACGTTCAATTCAAACACATACACAATCTTAGAGTACTTGTTTGTACAAACTAAGGAAAATTGATTCACTTGCAATGTTAACCCTTTATAAGGCAGTGGCAACTATATTGCCACCAACAAATAATCTGTTTTTCTATTTATTAACAAGAGCTCTTATTATTTCACATGTAGTGATTTTATTTGCTTCCTAGTAACACCCCAGATGAAATTGAAATGTCAATTTGAGAACAGTTTTTTTACGAACAGATCGTAAGTTTCGAATGGAAGAAGGATTTTCAGTTATAATTCGTTAAAAAAACGAAAAAGATATATTTTTTCCCGTTGGTATCAATTGTTTTGAATCTCCTGTGTTAGATTACTACGTGATTAGCGTGAAAAAAGCTTTGCCTTTCTGTATATTTGGTTTTTGGATTTTTGACGAAATTGAGTTTTTTTTCCCAAGGGTCCCCCCTCTTGGGAGAAAAAACGCGAAATTTTTTTTTCACGTATAATGCGTTTTCTGACTAGGACTCTTCACCAAAAAATGTAACGTACCTTGATTTGACTGGTTCTACGTAAAACCAAATTTTAAAAAATCCTTCTATATTTTTGTTGTTGCCTGTTTTCCCGCTTGCCGGGCAGTGGCAACTATATTACCACCAATTTTTCAATGTTTCTGAACTGTTTAATGTATAACAAACATACATTTGAGTTTAATACCATGTCAGCATTGTGTCCTATTGTTGTTTTTGTTAATTTATTGTTTAGATTCGTCTGCCTTATAAAGGGTTAAGTTTGAAAATCAAGTTGGTACTGACGATATTTAAAAAGAGTACATATGACCATTTTCTCCGAAAAAGAAGAGTACGTAATTTTTCTGCCCCAAAAAGAGTACATGTACTCTTAAAAGAGTACGTCTGGTAACACTAGCGGAAACGAAATCTGTAAACAAGCATTAGACTGGAACCCAGCGGGACATCGCAGCAGAGGCAGACCCAGAGGCTCATGGCGGCGAAGCCTCAATAAAGAAATAAAAGAAGTCGACCGAAATCTAACCTGGCAACAGGTTAAAGCGATAGCCGGGCAACGCTCAGGATGGAGATCTTTCAAGTCGGCCCTTTGCACCACCGGAGGTGTACAGGATCCGTAAGTAAGTAAGTAAGTCTGATACTGAATCAGAAATTCTTCTCAGTGACCATCCTAGTCCACATCAGTCGGTGAAAAATGAAGAAAAGGCATATGGCAAAGACAATGAACCCCAAGAAAGAGGTTCCGGTAACCAGCATTCGGTAAAAAATACCATGAAGAAGAGGAAGAATATGGGAAAGACATTGAACCCCAAGAAGAAGGTTTCGATAAATTGGCCGAAGACGTTGAGAACCCGGCTGATGGAAACTTTACCGTTGAGGTGAAGTTAGAAAGCGAAGAAGCGAGAAGAGGAAGCAAATTTATCAAGAAAAGATTCTGTTGACGACAAAGCTGATTCAGGAACTGTCAACGAAGGTGTCATTAGGCCAAAATGTGGTATGTTCCAAGTAAATGTTACAAAGCTCTAGTAATTAACATTGTAATCAAGTTTTTATTAGTTTGATGCGAGCTTGAATAATAAATTTATCACCACTGTGTGGAGAAAAAATAATAAATGAGAGTAATTCTTCAAAGTTATATTTTGTTTAAAATTGGCCAATTCTCACCCCCCACAAGGGGTGGCGTTGGGCCAAATGAAAAAAAGTTCAGCGGTGACGATGCTTCGATTCTATCGTTTGGTTTCGGCTTAATGCGATCATGAAAACTAATTGCCTACATTACGGCTTTTACCAACTATGCAAGGCAAATCAACCAAAGCGCATATTATTGGGCTTGGCCCAATCTCGCCTCTTTTTAGCGTGCATTGGTCTTTGCTACGAAAATCCAGAACCACTATATAAAATATCCATAAAATTCGATAAAACAACAACAGATTATCGGAACATGACAACCAGGTATCCATTGATCTAAAAACTAGCTATGTGAAAGATTTGTGGGGCATTACTGACAAAATGTTAAGGGTTCATTCGATCAATACTTTTTCATTCAAATTCCAAGCATTATGGTACGAGCACAATTAGTTCTTGGAATTTGTTTTGTGATTTCCTAGACGTGAATTTTAAAATAATTTCGAACCGTTTGAAGCTTTCATCAAAATTCGTAACAGTTTCTGAGATATTAGGAGTGGAAACATTTTTCGTGTTTGGCCCAATCCCATCTTACCTCCTAGGCCCAATGTCACCCCGAACGACGGTACTGTAGAATATTTTTCACCAATTTGACATTTTCTGATAAAATAATGATGACATAACCATAGACAAACAGACGTAACATCGATTTTCCCGAAGTGAATGGTACAATTGTTTCCAAGGCGAAAAATCCTTAAAAAACATTTACATCCAAGTCGAGTCAAGTACAAGACACTGAAGACGGCCTTACTGTTGAGGTCGAAATACGTATCTGTCAGGATACAATTAAGTGGTGGAATTCAATGGGATTGTTCAAACTCGTCTTATGACAGGTGATTTACATCCCTCGGAAAAACATTTATATCGGGAAGACTCGAGTACAGGGTTTGGGGACCGTCACGAAATCATGTAAGATTTGTAACATTAATAGGTCCTTTATCTGTCGTTGCTCGTTCCCGGGAAATGAAAAAAAAGCGTAGCAAGCTTTGCCGCGGACGGTTGACTGTCAAGTTCTTTATCACGCGTTTTTTCTCTGTTTAATGTTCTCGTATTTTAAGATTTCTTCTTCAATGCTTTTTAATTTGAATCAGAAACATGTGGTGTTAAGTGCTAAAGTGAGTGATAAGTTTATTCAAGAACAGAAGAGGATCATAGGAGTTTTCATCACGCAAGGGAGTATTTTTCTTTCATATGGCTAGTATTTTTGTTAGTGTGAAAGCAAGCTGGAATGTATGGTTCAGAAAAAATATTCAAAAACCCACATTATATTTTCATTATTCAATGCGAATGATTGCACGAGATGAACAAGCCTTTTTAATCTCAACAAACTTATTGAACAAAATTCTATTTTATGACATTTTATTGGGCAACTTGATTTTTCTTTAAATCGTTGAGGTTTATTGATCACACGACCAAAAATACGATCGAAAAAAGACATAGAAATTAAAAACACAATTCTGTTCTATCTACAAAACACTGAACATCCTGAACCGGGCCAAAACTACAAACTGAATCTCTGAATTGACAACTTTACGCTGATGGCACAGCTATTTGAGACATTATATTCATTACATTTATTACAAATTTACACTTATCGATTACGGTATACACGATTTGTCATAATCTCATTTTTAAGAACAAATCAATCTGGTTAGTGCCGGCTTAACTGGGTGTTCCCATAAAGGTAACGATTTATTTATATTGATGACATCAGCTTGAGTTTTATTAATCAAATGGAAATTAGCAACGCTCTCTCAAATTATTAGTTAATAATCCTCCATGGCAGTCAGCATGATAGAAATATTTTTATGACATTATTGAGTGATTTGTTGCTGAAACATTTGATTTGCTGAAACACGAAGTTCGATAAAAAATTCATAAAACGAAATGCGAGATAGTTTAGTTTTATGGTGTAAAGGAATGTATAGAAACAATAATTAGGCTATAGTTTCAAGGCTCGTCTACGTAATGGATATTCTATTTGCTGCTGTGTTGCAAGTTGCTTTCATTGAAAATTAGTATAATGAAAAATGTTTGATCTTTCTAGTAAATTGATGTATTCTGAATAATTTATAACAAAGCAAGAAAGTGGTTGATTTGCTCAAAACTTCACGTCTCGCCGCTAATCTATGAATAAATAACATTGTGATGTTTTCTTATGTGCGGTGCGCCATTTCTTGAGTGGGACCACGTAATATTACAATTACAGAAACACCCAGCATACATTTTTCAGGAGCAGATTATGTTAGAATTATCACAAACCATTTACAATTGCTCTACCGGAGCGATTGATTGTCTGCCCTTACGTTGGGTGAACAATGACACAACAAAATACGTCGTAGCTGATCTTAGCTTTGTTCTCGCGTCAACATTAACATGCTAGTTACTTGGATTACATCACTTACCAAGGTGAATCCTTATCTAAGTAATGACACTTCCTCTCCCTACCTACAATACTCCTTCCCGTAACAACCGTAGAGATGCAGACGATTCGTCGGTCTCTAAAACAACGGTTGTTACAATAACATTCCTTCCCTTTCCTCGATGATCGTAAGGACGTGGCCGGCGCCGTTATTGAACCTTCAAATGTTGAGCTTTCGGAACGTGCACATTGAGGATGGAGTGCTAATCCCAAGTCCCATCTGTTGGTTCCTTGTGCAATTCCGCTAGTTCTGGTCAATCACGGAGTAGCAACTACGAATTGTACGATCATCTCATGCTCATGCTCATGCTCATGCTCATGCTCGTTGCTCGTTCCCGGGAAATGAGAAAGCGGACTCTTTGGCTAAGGTGGGCGCTATGGAAGGTGATATTTACGATGGGAAAACCACCTTCGATGAAATTTTCACATTAGTTCACCAGAAAACCTTGAACAGCTGACAACAGAAATGTGCAAATGGGGAGTTGGGTAGATGGCTGTATTCAATTCGCCCGCAGGTGTCGAAGATGTCCATGCTTCAATAAATTGAATATGGGACGAGACTTCATTCGAACCATATGTCATCTAATGTCCAATCACTACACTTGAAATGCACACCTCAGAGTGGGGCTCTCGGAAGGAAATCTCTGGGTTTGCGGCGAGGATTATCAAAACATCGATCATGTCGTGTGGGTGTGCGAGGAACATCGTGGCCCCATGTCTCCCAAGAAAATGTGTTTTGTTCCGTTACAGAGGTAAAACATCGCCAAGAATATCAACTATGTGAACATCAGCATCGTAATCACTTAAGCACCCTAAATACCCCTCCATTCCTACTGTATTATGGTATTCCCTAACCTCGACCAAACCGCGAGTCTTTCGGTTCCCCAAAACTAACACTAAGTATAAGAATCAAGAAATGTATTGTTAAACTTGATTTCGGCTCCATAACGCTTCACGGCAAATGATCCTTCTAGTTAAACGAAAGATTAAAAAATATATATTGAAGGCAAAGAGAGCTGAGAGAGAGTGGAAGACGCAAAATTCAAGTTGTTTTAATCATAGCCGGGTGAGTAAAAGTAACATAAATTTGAGTTGGTGAAACCTAGTGGTGGGTTAAAATTCAACACGGAAGTAAAGGTAAAGTACTCACCGGATTTTTTTTAAGTCTAATACTTACTTTTGGCTTCTTCCACGCAAGGGCGGATTTGAGTAAAAGAAACCATAAAGTGAGTTAGTTTGCGGTTCTGTGCACCTTCATCTAGTGTTGCCAAATATTTGATATATCATTTATTTGAGAAACTGTCCATTTTACACAATTCCGAGAAAACATAAAAACTGTTTTTGAACAATTTGGCACCAATTTTTTTAATTTTTTCGATACGGACCAATAGTTTTGGGCAAAACTCAACACCTTGGGGTACTTCCAGCTCAAAAACTGCAAGCAGTACTCCTTAATTGCGTGTACTTCAGGAACATACTTTGAAAACTGCGAAAATAAACGGATATGACACAATCCACGCACTTCTACACCAAGGGACCAAAATTTCAAACTAAAAATTAGGATCCAATATCTGTAGGACAGGAAAACATACTTATTGAATTACAAGAAAAACATTTCTTCCACTGAAAAATGTTTTCGGAACATTGTTTAATAGCCAATCAAAGTAGCAGACTTTTAGTATAAAAAAGACTCCCTAATCATTTTTTTTTTACAAATGTGCTCTATCGCACCTATTTGGGCGAAAATGTATTGATGAATACTTAATTAAATACAGTTTTTAATGATCTTTTTGTGTGCACATTGTGTTGCTTCGAAAATTTTAGTTTACATGAAATATTTGTACTTTAAAAACAGTGACATTGAAATGGTGTCGCGTTACGAAAATAGTCGTATAATTGATACTAGACAAAAAGTACAAACATTGGGAAAGTAATATTTTGGATTCTCTTAGTACTTGTCAAGAGCTTTCTTTTCGTGTATTAAGATCCAAAATCGGACCATTTTCCATGAAGTTACACTAGGTACAAAAATATGGTGTCGCGTTACGCGAATTGAATGTGCTTCTGTAATAAGGGATAAAAAGCTTTCGGTTTATTGATACAGTATCACAATGGTTTCTTTTAATTAATTTAGGGCTTGTACGTGAATAGCGTAACAAAATTGAGGGTGTAACGGGGTGTGTCATTTGGTTACCCTCCATACTACAAAAAATAGGTTACCATACAAAAATGTTACGGAGTGGTGGGAAATTACAAATCTTTGGTGTTGTGTAGGATCCTTTGGGGTCGTCCGTTAATAAGTCACGTGAAACTGAGTTTTTTTTTCGAATAAATCTCTCTTTTCCACGCAATATCACCATGCCACTCCAGGGATGCCAGACATACAGATATGTCTGTATTTATAAAGACATTTGGTCTTGCACACAGACATCATACAGATTACAGACATTATAAAGACTTTTGATTTAAGTTACAGACTTTTACAGACATTCAGTTTTCGAATAATTCGAGTTGCCAAACAGAATTCTGTTGGGCTATGCAATTAAACCATTTTGGGTTTCCAAACAAAATTGTTATGGGATTTCGTAAGGATTTTTATAAAGTTTCCAAACGGTAACATTTTGTAATTCCGAGCGGAGCCTTTTAGGCTTCTGAACGGAATTCCTTTTGGGTATCAGAACAGAATCCTATTATAATTCCAAACGGAAAGATTCTTCAATTCCTTTGTGAAACCTTAAAAGACTCCATTCAGAAGTCCAAAATTCATCCATTCTGAAACACAAAATAATCCCTTTCGAAAGCCCAAAAAGAATTCCATTACGGTGCCCAAAAGACATCCATTCGTACGGATTTCTGTACAGAATTATGTGAACTTCCGAACGTAATCCTCCTGGGTTTACTAACGGAATCCCTTCGAGTTTTCGAACGAAATTCTTTTGGGCTTACGAAAGGAATCTTCCAACGGAATTCTAATGGGATTCTGAACAAAATCTTTCTTGAATCACGAATGGAATACTTTTGGTCTTCCGAACGGAATCCTTCTGGACTTTCCAAAGAAATACTTCTAGACTTTCGATTGGAGCGTTCTGGGCTTTTGAACGGAATCTTTTTCTGCTTTTGAACAAGGGATTCCCATTAGAATACTTGAGCGATTTCCTACCGAAGCCTTGAAAGGATTTTGCGCAAAGCTTACTTGTCTTCAGTACCTCGTACTTGACTCGACTAAGTATTACAATGATATTCTACGTTTTCAAAAGTGCACTGTTTTTCAATAATTGTCTAATTCCTGTGTGTTCTAAACTTTATACAGACAAATACAGACATTTTGCTGAGATTGATACAGACTTATAAAAAATGTATCTAGCATCCCTGTGCCACTCATATAAGTAAACGTAACTAACAGTTTACTGACGAACACGGTTTCCTTCTACCATGTCACGAACCGTCAAACTTGTTTGTGGATGCCAAGTATGTATATTTTGTAATGTATATTTGTAATGTATATTTTTGTAATGTATATTTTTTTCAATAGTTCGTTTATTTGAAAGGTTCATTTGACGTGAAGCGTTACGGAGCCGTAGTTATGTTTTTTAATACAAGTTTTATCTTGATTCTTAAACATATTTTTAGCTTTGAGGAACCGAAAGACTCGTGTTTTTTTCTCCATTTAATTTGATGATTTTTAATATTTTAGTTAATTTTCCTTTCGTTCGCACTCACTAGTTCGGCATTTTTTATTCTTTGACCAAGATCGTCGCAGCCGAGTACGTCAGCGCTCAAAGAAGATGCCGTGAACATACGTCAATTTAGTCGATATTTCATCTTAAGAACTTTAACAGAGATTTTCACAGTCAATATCGGTAAAATAATTTAAGAGTGTTGGTCACCGGTAGTCGAAAATATAATGAATAGCGTCAGGCAAAAACCTTCACCAAACCAATGCAAGAATAAGGGCCTATCGAAAAAGGTTAACAGAGAGTTGCTGAGTGATAAATTGAAGAAAAATATTTCCATTTTATGTTAATCGAGATGAACCAGCATTGGGCTAAAAATCTCGTTAATAAAGACATATTATATCAGGCATCCTAATGAACTTCACTTTGACCTGAATGAATATACAATAATAAGACAATTATTTTACACCAGGATATAAACACTATTTTCAAAATTGAGTATTTATTTTCTGAGTAGTGTTGATGATAGTGTAAAGATTGAAAATGTAGTTAAAAGTAGTGCACTCAGGGCACGACGCATACGTTCTTGTGATAAACATTGGTTGAGACATGAGACATATTCCAATCTTTTCGGAAACAAATAAAAATTTGAAAACAGACAACGTTCCTATAGAACGTAGAATAAAAAATGACAGAAATATCCCTCTTCAACATTGCTGAGCTTCTTGGGCCATCATCACCTTTCAAAATGGTTAACGTAAAAAAAGGCGAACTACATTCAACGATAGATAATGTGATAATATTCTGTGTCGAATATAATATGTCGCATCGAAATCGGCTGAAATTACGTATTCTATCAACGATAAACACGTTTGCGTAACGCGACACCATTTGCAGGAGACTGTTTGTCGATCAGCGTAACGCGGCGGTGTTCATATCAATTCAGTTATTTTCATTATAATTTCCATTTTTCCTGCGATTTTAATTCACAGCCTCATTTCTGTTGATGTATACGAGAAATGCTTAGAATAAATCGAGACTCCAAACCGTATACCAGAGCAGAAAAACGCAATTGCATTTCAAAATGCGAAAAAGTGCAATTCAGCGATGGTGTCGCGTTACGAAATGCAGCGCGCTATATTTATCATATTCAAAGCGAAAAATCTCAAAATGAATATTCTATCAGAAAGGAAATTTAGTGAGGATAATTTTACACCTGTTTAATCATATGTCCCCGAGGCTAATTTTCGAATGCAGACCTAATTTCTCGCTGAAAGTCGGCTCCTCATGGTGTCGCGTTACGCTGGAATGTGTCATATAAGATTTATTCAATTAGGCCGGTACAAATATTTAAAAACTATTTTGTCTCCCCCCCCCTCGGATTTTTTTTCCAAAAAAATATATGAACAAATCCGAGGAGTTTTTTTTTTATTTTTTTCATTTTAATATTTATTTTTTTATCTAATGGCCTTAGTAAAAAGAAACTCTGTATTTGGGAAATAATAATTAGAAAATTATTCAGAGCTTCTAGTCGAATGTCTTCACTTGTTATAAGACGAGTTAGTACTACAAGTGAACTCTCCCTAACTCGATGTTCTGTAACTCGATATTTTCTCTAACTCGATGAAATTCAAAGTCCCTTGAATCTAGCATATTGCGCTCCCTCCGTAAGTCGATATCTCCCTTACTCAATATTCTCTAAGTCGAAGTAATTTTCTAAAGCATTTTCACCTCGCTAACTCGATGTTGTTAGAAACAGTACATGCACGACATAGTTAGTAGTTAGAAGTGAAAAGTGATAAGTAAGAAGTGAGAAATGAGATATGAGAAGAGAAGTTAGAAGTGACGAAAGAGAAGTGAGATATGAGATGTGAGATATGAGACGTGAGATATGAGACGTGAGATATGAGAAGTGAGATATGAGATGTGAGATATGAGACGTGAGATATGAGAGAGAGGAAAAGTTAGAAATGAGAAATTAAAAGTGAGAGTTGGAAAGTGAGAAATGAGCAGTGAGAAATGAGAAGTGAGAAGTTTGAAGTAAGAAGTGAGAAATAAGTAGTGGGAGGTGGAAAATACAGAGTAAGAAGTGAGAAATTCGGAGTGCGAAGAGACTTATGAGAAGTGAAAAGTATGAAGGGAGAAGTGAGAAGTGGAAAGTTAAAAGTGAAATGTGAAAAATGAGAAGTCAGAAGTGAGATATAAGAAGTTGATGTGAGAAGTGAACAGTGAAAAATGAGAAGTGATATGTGCGAAGTCAGAAGTGAGATATGTGAAGTGAGAAGTGATATACGCGAAGTGAGAAATTAGTAGTGAGAAATGAAAAGTTGAAAGTGAGAAGTGAGAAATTCAAAGTGAGAAAAGTAAAGCGAGAAATGAGAAGTAAGAAGTGAGAGGTGAGTACTGGAAGTGAGAAATTAGAGGTGAGAAGTGAGAAGTTTAGAGTACGAAGATCGAAGCGAATAGTGAGAAGTGAAAAGTGAGAAGTGAAAAGTTAGAAGTGAAAAGTGATGAGTGAGAAATGAGAAGTCAGAAGTGAGATATAAGAAGTTATAAGTGAGAAGTAAGAAGTGAAAAATGAGATGTGAGAAATTAGATGTACGAAGTTAGAAGTGAGATGTGGGAAGTGAGAAGTGAGATGCGGGAAGTGAGAAATTAATAGTGAGAAATGAAAAGTTAAAAGTAAGAAGTGAAAAATGAGAAGCAAGAAGTGAGAGGTGAGTAGTGGGAAGTGAAAAATGAGAGGTGAGAAGTGAGAAATTTAGAATAAGAAGATCGAAGCGAATAGTGCGAAGTGAAAAGTTAGAAGTGATGAGTGAGAAATGAGAAGTCAGAAGTGAGATATGAGAAGTTATAAGTGAGAAGTCAGGAGTGAAAAATGAGATCTGTGAAATGAGATGTGTGAAGTGAGAGGTCAGAAATTAAGAGTGAGGAGTGCAAAGTGAGAAGTGAGTAGTGGGAAAAGGGAGATGAGAAGCCAAATGTGTGAAGAAAGAAGTAAGAAGTAAGTAGTGAGAAGTGAAAAGTGAGAAATTAAGAGTGAGAAGTAAGTTATGAGAAGGAAGTAATAAGAAGTGAGAAGTGAGGACCGAGAAACAAGAAGTGAGAAACGATATTCTTTCTTTTTCTTCCCTACTTTTTTTCTCTTCCTTTTCTGTCTACTTCTCCTGTCTTATATCTCTTCACTCACTTCTCACTACTCAACATCTCGCTTTTCACCTCATTATCCTCTCTCCTTCTCACTCCTTGCTTCTGTTTTTCTCACTACTCACATCCTTCTTCTCACTTCGAAACTATCACAACTCACTTCTCACCACTTTCTTCTCACTTCTCATTTCTCACTTTCCACTACTCACATGTTACTGCACACATCTCACTACTCAATACTCACTTCCGTTTCTCAGTACTCACTTCTCAGTACTCTGTACTCATTTAAAAAAATCTCATTTCTCACTTCTCAGTTCTGGCTGTTCAACATTCACTTCGAACATCTCTCTTCTCACTTCACTTAATAAGGAAACAAATTTTAACTGTTCGTTTTAACGGCATTCGGTCAAATATAAATGTGTTCCCTATCTCGATACCTCCCTAGCTCGATGGTCCCTTCAATATCGAGTAAGGGAGAGTTCACTGTATCTTATTTAATTCTTCCACTTGATTGCAGCTTTATAGAAACATATTACGATCTCAACAGTTACAATGACCTTGACTCGACTAAGACCTAAACTAAACCTGGCCGAAAGCGATTGGCCCAGGGTCGAGTCCAGTACTGAAAGGGTACACAATTCGGCATAGGCTAGTTAAGGTAGTCAAGTAAATGCTACATGAAAATTTCTTATAATGCCTTACAAGAATATATGAATTTAGAATGATAACTTTACTGAACGTTGTTTCGTTTAAATTACAACAGTGCACTGCAGTAAAACCGTTGCGTTCCTACATGCTTCGTATCTCTGAACAAATCTTTTCAGATCGTTCACTATGTCATTTGCATCTTCACTCTAGCCGATGCCAAACTGCAGAGGAATACGAGGTTTTTCGCTAATCTTGCTCGCACATTCTTGAGCATCTGAGTTTTATGAATGCCTTCTATGCTAACCCTACGTCCCATGCCAAGTAATGGCTCTATACTATAAACGCGAGTTATTAGAGTGGCTCATTTCGTTAATTAAGTACAATCTCTTTCGTTTTGCTCCCCGGTGGAAGGCACGCGAGCACATCCATCTATCAATAGAACCAATGTGAAGGAGAGTGATGAAAAATGCACCGGTATGGCAAAATAGTAGTTAAAAAGTTTTTGCTTTTCGCTGATTTGACTCAAAAACCAATCAAGCATTTATGAACACATTAAATTGGAATTCGATTTAATTATGTGCAAAACATTTGAGACATTTTGAGTCCAAAATATGTGTTCGAACTATAAAGACATAAGTAATATAGTACAGCTCAATGGAATAGTTTGGGTTCGCTTTGTTGACTTTTAAAAGCAGTGATGCCTATTGGATCATCATCTCCTGACACGGAGATATGTGTACCTTCCACCAGACCAAGCAGATTTCATTGGAGGATGTTGATGGGGTGGCTTTACTGGATCAGGTTTAAGGCCTCCGTTTCTACGACGGAGCGGGTGAATTGCAACGAGCAACAGTGTTAATCTTTGCGCATATCAATCTTCCCGATCAGCATGGAGTGGCGCGCACATTCCGAATCTTGCAGTACTAATCGTCGCGGTCGGAGATCTGCCAGCGGAGATGTTCGTTGGTGATTATTGTTTGCCTTCGTAGCTTTATTGCGATAATGTCGTCACCGCACGCCGCTTTTGCACCACACCACACAGGACGACAGCATTAGAGTCAGTAGCGTAACATCTGATGGACATTCTGTTCCATGGGTTTTTGCGACAAGACACTGGCTGCTGTTCGAACGAGTGGGTGTTCCTTTTGGGTAGGTACATAATTGGAATACAGCCATTCGACGTTAGCTGCCGTCGTCGTCAAAGCGGAGATGATGATCATCGAAAAACGGAATGTTCAACACCAAGATGGAATGATAAACATGACTACTTACTTACTTCGGACCCTGAACGAACACTTGAGAGCATTGAAGATCAGCAGAAACCAATTTCGACACGGTGGTCGTTTAATCGACGATCTCAGAGAACTCAATACCTTCGAAAGAATCTGTCAAATTGCCATCACTTAAGCTAAATATGATGTTTATGAGCACTCAAATTGATGGGTCAATTTTTGGACAGTTGGCTGACTAAAACGGACCTGGTCATACTTTTACCAACCAGTCAGGGATTTTGCAAGGTTGCACAATGGCTGCAATCTTCCAAAAGATAGTGAACGCATAACCTGACCGATGCTGCAAAGCATCATAAATCCTTCAACATCATTGCGTGCTATCAAAGTGATGTCACTTGATTCTCTTGGCACTCTCATAATCAGATAACATACATTGTTTTTCTCTTTAATCTGCGCCTGAGCTGATCAACCGGTAAACAGATTTAAATTCCCGCCAATTAGGCTTCCAATAAAAGTACAGTTGCGGGTGAAGATTGCATACCATTACTCGCATCAAACGTTGCATTTTGGCATCGCGCAAAAAGGAAAGGAAAAATCTTGCAGAAAGCGGCTAAATGCAAATTATCGACTCCGACGCCGACCAAGAGTACCGCAATGGAGTCGGATAGTGGAAGTGTGATCCTGAAGCCGCTGCCGGCGGTTTCAGAATGCGCAATGGTAGGCATGATGATGATTGCGGGTAATAAATATATATCATTCCAACATAAATGGTTGGGAACGCAGAAGAACAGAAGTGTTAACATTGCTGATGATGCTGATCTGCCGATCGGTGGATTGCGCAGGAGCATTCTCAAGCACGTGCTTAGAGGAGGATTTGCTGAATGGAATTTGAATGCGACTTGGAACAGGTGGTTAGGGCCCGTGCTCTATGATTTCATCGGGAAGGCGTGAGCTCGAACAGATTGTTGGGTTTGCGTTTGGTAAAAGGTAAGGTAGCACCGTGGGTGGTTGATACAAATTGGTGTCTAAATATGAACACTGGTTGGCTTTATGACACAATCATTGAAATGATGCTTAACACATTTTTCGGCAACGTTGAAATTATGGACCTTTTTAAGAGATTTCCATACATGTACCATCTTCGGGGATGACAATGGGCCAAATCGAGGCGGGGAGGAGTCATTGTTTAAACATCTCAAAGAATGTACTCGATGAAATTGAGACAGATTGAGTAGCTTGTAAACTTTTAACGTATGGGTAAAATTTATGAAATTTTGACTGGAACTAGATAAGAGTGTAATGTTTATCACCAAAAAAAATCCAGACGTCCTATATAAGATATTTCTAGGATTTTTTTTCAAATAGGATTAATTGATTATGAAAATAATTTTGGAGTGAGGATTGTGCTCTTCACTCAAACTATTTTGGTCAACGAATGATCCCAACAGAAATAAACAGACAGAAATAGATTGCGATTTGTTGCGTGGTATCGTCAGTTGAACAATAGCTGCTGAATAAAGAGAGAGCATGAGTCGTATCAAATACAGTTACGTCTATTTGAAAAAACAAGTTCCTAGATTTGTTCTTTTGTTAATGACATGTTCCGAAATTATTGATATTTTCATAAGAAACGATTTCATCCTAATCTGTGTTATTTTTTATTGTTTCATGCGTGCTCTCTACTGAGAACGTCACAATAATGAGGAACACATTCATTTAATATCGATTAATATTGAAATTGGTGCACATTACGAATTATATGAGCAGATACCCTACGGAGGAAAAGCAGGCATAACAAGTTGAACAAAAACGTCGTGGATATATAAAAACGCAATATGCGCGATTTGTGGCACGGCAAATGCTGGGTAAAGCGTACCATTGGTACTTCGCGTACCTGAAGGAATAAAATAGACCCCATCTCGCGGTCCTTAGCCTCTTACCCAGCAACTCCTATCCCTACCTCCCCGCGGTGCTGGCCGGGATACGAGCAACCTTAGGGAAGATCGGGTAACCAACCCCGGTGAGAGCTATGGTCGCATGCTGACAGGGAAGGGTGGGTGTGCTCCTCTCCAGAGGTGCAAATCTTATTGAGCGTCTGTTCTCCATGTCAGGATCGGCTCACAACAGCGTCTGTTCTCCATGTTAGGGGCGGCTGATCATCGTCCGAGTGCCAGCGAGGGACTCTAAGTGAAACTGTGCGCCATGGTCCTCCGGAAATTTAGGGTGTTTGGTGTCAGGCCCTGCAAGCCAGCCTTTAAAAAATCATTAGCAACGAACAATCAACAAGAGAGTACGGACCGGATCCATCGGGGAAGACCACTGCGACGATGCGCGATTTGTGTAGGGCAGCGGTCCTCAACCTTTTTTTTTGATAGGTACCCCATCGAACTTTTGTATTTATTAAGGTACCCCTTACTTTTTTTGGTGTAAATGCAGATAAACGTAGTTCATAAGATCTATGAAGAATGGACCTGAAAAGTAACGGGATATATGCTGCCGTGAATCGTATATTTTTCCCATATGAATAGAAAACCCAGAAAATATGAGACAGTATGGCTCTCCATAAAGTGGGCTGGAATTTTCTTCATTCCTTACTACAGGACTTTTATGTCTACTGGAGCCTTCTGAGCCTCTTAAAAGAAGGCTTCCGAGCCACTTTAACGGCGGCTTTGTAGCTACATAAAAGGACGCCTTTGAGCCTCTTGGAAGAATAATTCCGAGCCATTTAAAGGGAGGTTTCCGAGCCTTTTGAAAGGAGCTTCCGATTCACATGAAAGTTGGCTTCCGCACCTTTTGACATGAGTCCTCAGAGCCTCTTGAAGTCAGACTTCCGAGCCTTTTTAAAAGCGGCTTTTGAGCCACTTTAATGGCGGCTTTTGAGCCACTTAAAAGGAGGATTCCTAGAATCCTGAAAGGACGCTTCTGAGCCTTTTGAAAGTACGCTTCCAAGCCTCTTGGAAGAAGAATTCCGAGATTCTTGAAAGGAGGCTTCCCAATTTCTCGACAGAAGGCTTCCGAGACTCTTAAAAGGAGGCACTTGAAAGGAGTCATCCGAGCCTCTTAAAATGAGGCTCTTGAAAGGAGGCTTCCAGGCCTCTTGAAAGGAGGCTTCTTCCGGGCCTCTTGAAAGAAGGCATCCAGGCCTCTTGAAAGGAGGCTTCCAGGCCTCTTGAAAGGAGGCTTCCAGGCCTCTTGAAAGGAGGCTTCCAGGCCTCTTGAAAGGAGGCTTCCAGGCCTCTTGAAAGGAGGCTTCCAGGCCTCTTGAAAGGAGGCTTCCAGGCCTCTTGAAAGGAGGCTTCCAGGCCTCTTGAAAGGAGGCTTCCAGGCCTCTTGAAAGGAGGCTTCCAGGCCTCTTGAAAGGAGGCTTCCAGGCCTCTTGAAGGAGGCTTCCAGGCCTCTTGAAAGGAGGCTTCCAGGCCTCTTGAAAGGAGGCTTCCAGGCCTCTTGAAAGGAGGCTTCCAGGCGTCTTGAAAGGAGGCTTCCAGGCCCCTTGAAAGGAGGCTTCCAGGCCTCTTGAAAGGAGGCTTCCAGGCCTCTTGAAAGGAGGCTTCCAGGCCTCTTGAAGGAGGCTTCCAGGCCTCTTGAAAGGAGGCTTCCAGGCCTCTTGAAAGGAGGCTTCCAGGCCTCTTGAAAGGAGGCTTCCAGGCCTCTTGAAAGGAGGCTTCCAGGCCTCTTGAAAGGAGGCTTCCAGGCCTCTTGAAAGGAGGCTTCCAGGCCTCTTGAAAGGAGGCTTCCAGGCCTCTTGAAAGGAGGCTTCCAGGCCTCTTGAAAGAGGCTTCCAGGCCTCTTGAAAGGAGGCTTCCAGGCCTCTTGAAAGGAGGCTTCCAGGCCTCTTAAAGGAGGCTTCCGGACCTCTTGAAACAGGGCTTCCATGCCTCTTCAAAGGAGACTTCCGGGCCTCTTGAAAGGAGACTTCCGGGCCTCTTGAAACAGGGCTTCCGGGCCTCTTGAAAGGAGGCTTCCGGGCCTCTTGAAAGGAGGCTTCCGGGCCTCTTGAAAGGAGGCTTCCGGGCCTCTTGAAAGGAGGCTTCCGGGCCTCTTGAAAGGAGGCTTCCGGGCCTCTTGAAAGGAGGCTTCCGAGCTGCTTGGAAGAACACAGCAAATAGTTTTGAAAATTCAATTACGTGTTAAATTGACCATTCCAGTCAAAAATTGTTTTATTGTCTCTGTCGATCCTTTGGCTTATTAAAGGTCAACTTTCCCAATGAACCCATATTTTTTGAAACTATTTTTAAAATCGATAACAAAAATCAAAAAAGGGCTTTTTTACAGATTGGCCCGATTTTGAACGACTATCGGACACGTGCAGCACTTTTTCGGTTTTTGTTTTCGATTTTAAAAATAGTTAGAGACTTAAAAAAATATGGGTTCCTTGGGAAAGCTGACCTTAAATAAGCCAAAGAATAGATTGAGCGAATTAAAATTTTTGAGGAGAAAGGTTAATTGCAGCAGAATTTTACAAGCAAGAAAAACTTAAATTTATTTCGATATAAAAGAACAGTAAGATCAGTTGATTGTTATGCTTATTCGCATGTTCCAAATATGTGCATGAAAATACATTTAAAACTACAACATATTTTTATCTGTCAATGCTTCCGAGCTACTTTGAAGAAGGCTTCCGAGAAACGTTGGGTGCTTCCAATCCTCTGGCAACCAAGCTTTTCGAAAAAAAACAGTTTTCATGCCTTTCAAAAGGAGGCTTCCGAACCTTTAGACTCTAGAGTTTAGTTCAGAAGCATATCCTTAACTTATAATTCAACATTTTGTTTCGATCAGGTAGATTTCATTAAAGATTATTTTGAATTTGTTAATCCGACATTTTATCCTTTTGATCTTGCTTTTGATCTTTTGTTCCGCAGCCCTTCATACACTGTGCTGGTTATGAAGGCAGGATTCAGGTGACTTCGATTAATTGATCGCCATGCGTATTATTTACAAGTATTAGACAAAGTTTTGAAAGAGAAAAAAATACAAGTATCAAAACATTATAAATTAGTTTTGATTGGAATTGTAATACGCCCGCCATTACGGATTTTTGTACCCCCTTAGGTACCCCCTGGGGCAAGCGAAGCTATCCCCAGGGGTATATGTACCCCAAGTTGAGAACCGCTGGTGTAGGGGAACTGTTCCGTTTTCCATCTCACTGAACATATTTTCATCTCATCGGAAAACAAAGAAATACAGCATCAATCTCGTCGCTTATTTTTGTTAACCAGCGTGCTCACTGGTGAAAAAATCACAAAAATAAGAAACAAACCCAATTCCTTTTCATTGCTTTGGTTTTGATGGGATGGAAATAAGAGCTATGGGATGAAGTGCCGAACCGTTCCCCTAATTGATTGTGAAAAAACAATGGAGTACAAGCCTATAGATGACTAATATTCTCGACTGTGTATTGTAACGCAATAGAAATCAGAAATTGTTCACGCGATTAATTTGTTTGCTTTTGGGTTGAAATACAAATAGGGGAACTGTTCCGTTTTTCATCTCACTGAACATATATTCATCTTATCACAAATCAAAGAAATACAGCACCAATCTCGTCGCTTAATTTTGCGTTACCATGCGTGCTCACTACTGAAAAAAGGCAGCAGAATAAAATCTCCATGAAGAATTAGAAATTTTCTATAAAAAAAATATGAAATTGCCAATAAAGAAATCAGGGTATGTGCAATAAATAAATATAAAATTTCCACAAATAATGCAAAAGTTCCATAAAGAATTAAGAATTTTCCACAAAACAAAGAAAAATTAGCACTTTTAATTGCAAAAATTGCAATTATAAAACAAGAATTTTCCCTTGTCATAAGACGAGTTTATACAATCCCATTGAATTCCACCACTAAATTGTATCTTGACAGATACGTATTTCGACCTCAACAGTAAGGCCGTCTGCAGTGTCTTGTACTTGACTCGACTTGTACTTGACAAGTCGAGTCAAGTACAAGACACTGAAGACGGCCTTACTGTTGAGGTCGAAATACGTATCTGTCAAGATACAATTAAGTGGTGGAATTCAATGGGATTGTATAAACTCGTCGTATGACAAGTGAAGACATTCCACTAAAAAGCTCAAAATAATTTTCTTATCAAGAATTTTCCTTTAAAAAATTGAAAGTTTCTAGGAAAAAAATACAAAATTTTCACAAACAATTACAAAATTGTCCACAAAATGATCAATAAAGTGCAATAAAAAATAAGAATATTTCCATGAAATATATAAAAAGCAATAAATCCGATGAAATTTTCCATGAGCTTTAAACGTTTTTAAAGGAGGGGTAATCTATGGAAAAAATGCTCGGTTTTATTGCTTTTTTATTTCTTTATGGAAATTTTCATATTTTTTTATTGCTCTTCAATGATTTTTTCGTGGAAAGTTATAAATTTTTCTGTGGAAAAAAACTGTTTTGTGAGAATTTTTGTATTGTTTACTGCTAATATTGATTTATTTATGGAAATTTTGTAGGCGTTAGAGCTTCTTCACCCTCAGTACCAAATGATTTACTGCAAGAGTATTTTAATCCTACAACAATAAAACTCTAGTCAAGACATTTTCTACTTCATCGCTTACAACAAAACCCCTTGAAGAGTAGTATCTGCCAAGTTGGCCCAACCTTGCAATGGTTTTGAAGGGTAAATAAAAGACGGACTTCGAGACCGAAATATCAACAAAACATGGAGACGAACTCGGCATTAAAAACCTTTCGAAATCTATTTCCAAACTACTATAAAAGAAAATAAGCATCATTAAAAGAAAATGAGCATCATTAAAAACCATTTCTAAGCCATTTAACCTCGATACCAGCGGAGTTATCTGCAAATAACTTTATTCAAACAATCTCATTCAGTCTCAACCAAATAAATTCAAGATTGTAGCGTAAAGTGGAACCCCAACCAATAGTGGACCCTCCAGCCATTTTTGCATTATTACAGCACAATGTAAACATTTTGCTATGAAATTCCATCGGGAGAACCTACCTTACAGTCCTATAATTTGATTACATGCATTGAAAATGCCATGGAAAGTAAAATTAGATGATTTTTTACAATTCTATAAAAAATAAACACGAAAGTGTCCATTATAGGAATATTTTGGGGGATCCATAATAGGAAAGAAGAACGTTCCGAAACGAAACATGAAAATCAAATGAAGTGTCGACTATAGGGAAGCCTATCCTATTACGGACCCCCAGAGGGTCTACTATAGGGCAAGTTTAGTCCGACTTTACAATGTTAATTTCAAAGAATATCGTCGAGTATTTGAGTGTTTTACGTATGTATCGTGAAGAGGAGATGCAGAGCTTGATATTAGATATCACGCAAAATGAATGATTTGAAAATTTCTACTCTTTATGCCAGAAAGAGCAAAATTTCGCTACTAGGGGGTCCACTATTGGGCATTTTACCCTATAATGCACCATGATCATCGCTTCGCTACCTTCCAAATGATTGTTCTTAAGTTGGGAATGTGGTAACTTTGACGTAGTTCATTAGCCACCGCGTTCAATAAGCAACTCGGTAACATAACTCGGTAGGCCACGAACTGCTGGTACTTCCGCTGGTCTGAGTGAAGCCACGATTGAACTGTTTGGAATCGCTCCAGAACATACGCCGGATGAACGGCAGAGTGTGGTTCTCCTGAATCGATTTCATCGGGCGAACTCCGATAACTGCGGCTTGCAACTCCGATCGAGGAAACGACATTGGTTTCAAAGCAGCTACCTTCGTTTTAGCAGAGCCTAAGGAACGGCGCACCCGTGTGCGAACGATAATACGGAAATAAGCTGCACTAGCGTATGTTGTTCACTTGCATCTACAAATACGAGAAGTTCTAAGCTTTCGTAGCTACGACGATCATAACCAGGAAAATAACAGCGCGGAATCTTCACTCGATTGAGGCTTTCTAGAACCTCTACCCAGCGCTGCCACTGAATGACAAGTTTATCCGGGATTCGTTCGTAGCAGTCTATGTTAGATCTCCAAATGTCCTGGATCAAGCACTTACCATGTACAACGAATGCTGCCACCAGCCCAAGGGGATCAAATACGCTCATCAGGACTCTCAAAACTTGGCGTTTTGTCGGGATTGACTGTTCCGACAGCAATTCTCGCGTGATTTTTGAAAACGTCGTAAGTCCAAAAGAGAGGCTCTCTTTGTTTACTTTCTCTTTCGATTATTACAAAGCCATACTAACATTTACATTGGATTTTCCAGTACCGATCTGAAGAAAATAGCTTTGTCTAGTAAACTAGCCTTGATATTAGCAAAAGAGAGCGTAATGAAAAAGAGTCTCTCATTTGGACTTACGACGTTTTCAAAAATCACGCGAGAATTGAAGAATATCGTCTCGTAACTTCAATGTAAAGGACAGGTTATCGATTATCTGGAAGCCAAGTCATACCAAGAACTCGTTCTGAATCGGTGGACTTTTCTGCAATAAAGCTTTTTGTAACTTGGGGACTACATTCCCCGACCCGTTGAAGTACTTGTTTGGAAGTCTAGAGCCAATTACGTATTTCGAAGCCTGCGTTTGCATGGATCTTCTTAACTTCTAGTGCACAACGAACCGTTTCTTCCACCGTGTCTGAACTGCTTGCATAGTCATCTACATATGTTAATAATTATTTTCGAGCGTCTCAGGGAAAAATGTAACACGGTTTTAAAAAAAATATCTTCCTTTTACTTCCACCAATTTGTTTTTCCGTGTCTACACAAATATGTATTTCTTCCACTACTTGTGAACATTCTCAGTGTGTCGATAAACAACACACTGAAGATGTCCACAAGTAGTGGACGAAATACTTATTGCATGAGCATGATTGACCGCCCACTCCGTTATTGCCAGGTCAGCTGTAATTACACAGAGAACCAACAGATGAAGTTTGGGACTAACATCATCTTCAATGTGTAAGAATTGGTGACCCAAAAATAAGCAATACCAGCGCCGGCCGTGTCCGAATGCAGGTCAATTAGGGAAAGGAGAGGAAATTGTTGACGTGGTACTCGCTTTGATAGAAGCCGACGAGTCATCTGCACTTCCACGAGAAATCACTGGGATGTTGGATATATGGGGTAGGGAGTGTGACAGGGTTCGTTTTGGTAAACGGTATGCCGTTTATCTTCCGGCTCCGAATCTCCAGGAAATCCAAGAGGAGATCGGCCGGCTGAAAACAACAAAGCCCCTGGAGTTGACCAACTACCAGGAGAGCTGTTTAAACACGGTGGTGAAGCACTGGCTAGAGCGCTGCACTGGGTGATTACCAAGGTTTGGGAGGATGAGGTTCTGCCGCAGGAGTGGATGGAAGGTGTCGTGTGTCCCATCTACAAAAGGGCGATAAGCTGGATTGTAGCAACTACCGCGCAATCACATTGCTGAACGCCGCCTACAAGGTACTCTCCCAAATTTTATGCCGTCGACTAACACCAATTGCAAGAGAGTTCGTGGGGCAGTACCAGGCGGGATTTATGGGTGAACGCTCTACCACAGACCAGGTGTTCGCCATACGTCAGGTATTGCAGAAATGCCGCGAATACAACGTGCCCACACATCATCTATTTATCGACTTCAAAGCCGCATATGATACAATCGATCGGGACCAGCTATGGCAGCTAATGCACGAAAACGGATTTCCGGATAAACTGATACGGTTGATCAAGGCGACGATGGATCGGGTGATGTGCGTAGTTCGAGTTTCAGGGGCATTCTCGAGTCCCTTCGAAACCCGTAGAGGGTTACGGCAAGGTGATGGTATTTCGTGTCTGCTATTCAACATCGCTTTGGAGGGAGTAATACGAAGGGCAGGGATTGACACGAGTGGTACGATTTTCACGAAGTCCGTCCAGTTATTTGGTTTCGCCGACGACATTGATATCATGGCACGTAACTTTGAGAGGATGGAGGAAGCCTACATCAGACTGAAAAGCGAAGCTAAACGGATTGGACTAGTCATCAACACGTCGAAGACGAAGTACATGATAGGAAGAGGCTCAAGAGAGATCAATGTGAGCCACCCACCACGAGTTTCTATCGGTAGTGACGAAATCGAAGTGGTTGAAGAATTCGTGTACTTGGGCTCACTGGTGACCGCCGATAACGATATCAGCAGAGAAATTCGGAAACGCATAGTGGCTGGAAATCGTACGTACTTTGGACTCCGCAAGACGCTCCGATCGAATAGAGTTCGCCGCCGTACCAAACTAACTATCTACAAAACGCTTATAAGACCGGTAGTTCTCTATGGACACGAGACCTGGACGATGCTCGTGGAGGACCAACGCGCACTGGGAGTTTTCGAAAGGAAAGTGTTGCGTACCATCTATGGTGGGGTGCAGATGGCGGACGGTACGTGGAGAAGGCGAATGAACCACGAGTTGCATCATCTGTTGGGAGAACCATCCATCGTTCACACCGCGAAAATCGGAAGACTGCGGTGGGCCGGGCACGTAGCCAGAATGTCGGACAGTAATCCGGTGAAAATGGTTCTCGACAACGATCCGACGGGAACAAGAAGGCGAGGTGCACAGCGGGCAAGGTGGATCGATCAGGTGGAGGACGACTTGCGGACCCTCCGCAGACTGCGTGGTTGGCGAAGTGCAGCCATGGACCGAGCTGAATGGAGAAGTCTTTTATGTGCAGCACAGGCCACTCCGGCCTTAGTCTGATTATAAATAAATAAAATGCCGTGTATTGCGTGTAGTTTGATCGATAAAAACAAAACTTTTTTATATTAAAGGCCGCAAAAGCAGAACACAATTTCGGTGATCGGCTGATCGTTCCGCTTATCGCACAAAGCAGAACACAATTTTGATGACCGGCCGATCGTTCTGCTTACTGAAGAAAACGTATCTGGATTCGGTTCAAACTTTACCTTTATACTCAACTAGCTGACCCGGCGAACTTTGTCTCGCCAAAAATTGATCAATTTTTTGCGTCCACATTTTTTTACCGTGCTGTGCCCTTATTCCAATCAGCGCCTAATTCCGTTCACGCAAGACTAAATAAATAATTCAGATTTTTGTATAAAAATAACAGAAACATATGTTAGTACTTTTCTATGGCTATGTATGCATGAAATTAACTGAAAAGCAGCGTAATTTTTAGCAATTAAGAGTGAACATTTCAACAAAATTTGTTGGTCGTCACTACAGGCGCCATTTTGACTGTTTTCATTAACCCTCTTGCTAAGAACGTCTGTCATAATACTTAAGCATTTTTATGTGAAAATTTGCCCTGAATTTGAACATTGCAGCATAAAAAGTTATAACAGGTAACATTCTAGTGTATTACCTAATCGTTGTCTGTATTTTACCGATATAAAATGCTAAAAAGTGAAAATATCTTGACCGAAATAAGGGTACATCTAAATCAACTCGTTTCTTATCCCGTTCTATGGGTCTGGAGATTGGATTCCGAAAACACCATTCTTTATAATATAAGCTATGGGTAAAAAAAGGTACATCGTACATTAATGAAGCCATATGACTGATGAACTTTAGAAATTTTATCCTGCAAGCAGTCATACCGAAAGGAACTCCGTTTACAACTCAACACAGTGGCGTAGCCAGAAAATTGGTCTGGGGGGAGGGGATTTCTGAACATTTTTTAATTTCGAGAAGGTTCGAAAAAAAATTCTTCTGAAAATTTTGTCTCTGGGGGGTTTTATGTCCAAAACCACCCCCGTGGCTACGCCACTGACTCTACACAACCCGTTTTAACTCATGCCGGAAAAACGCAGTTTTTTATCAGTCGATGGTGAATGACGAATTGTCAAGTGGTTGCTGGACAATGTAAAAAAAGGCTTCCGAAGAATACGGACAGCTTCAAACAGCACAATCCATTTTATTGTACCGTTCTTGTTCTTAAAACTTTATCCGGATATTTCTTGGCGAATTTCGAGTCCACTACAAAATACTGTCGTCTCTGAGCTACAAATCTCGCTTAACTTTTCAAAAGGACCTAAGTAACATTTTTTCATGAATTAATTTGAAATCAACAATCGTTCTTTTGAAAAGTTAAGCGACAAATAAGATTATGTTTTACCGAAATCCGTGAATACTTTGTAGATAAAGGTGTTTTAAAGAATACTGAACAAATAATAAATTTGAATGAAACAGCGATATGAACAATTCCAAACAAACAGAGACATTGTTTTGGAAGATTCAGGTCAAAAATAAAGGCCTTAATTACGGTAAAAATTGAATTAAATGTAAAAATTACGTTGAGGATAAAGTGGGAAACTTTGATAGTGAATCGTATCTGTCCTTATCTGTGGTACCTCATGTTACTGGGCAGCTAGCATTAATGTTCATGTTGAACTCGAATGGTAAGTGAAACAAATCAAAAAGCAACCAACTTAGCTGTACTATGGAAATATCATTCATTGTATTTTAAATTTGGAAGAAAATAACATTTTAGGTTTTTTTTTTGCAATACCTAATAATGAATGAAAAGATGAATTTGTGAGAAAAATTATGTCTGATATTAACATCTCCAAGAAATCAAATGTATTTCGGGTGATTGGAATAAGGAACACGAAAGAACGGAATTAGGAATAATGCCATTTCAGATGATTGGAATTAGGACCACAGACTTGCTCAAGTTTGTTTTCACTATTGGAACCTAAGTCTATGAATGCATCCCAACATTATTTTTTCAGTTGTATATAGAAAATGACACTATGTAGCGAAATTGCAGCTTAAAATACTTAACGGCTATTTTTTTAGAGTTTTTAGGGGCCCTCCTTAGTCGTGCGGTAAGACGCGCGGCTACAAAGCAAGACCTGGGTTCGATTCCCGGTGCCGGTCTAGGCAATTTTTTGATTGGAAATTGTCTCGACTTCCCTGGGCATAAAAGTATTATCGTATTAGCCTCATGATATACGAATGCAAAAATGGTAACCTGGCTTAGAAACCTCGCAGTTTTAATAACTGTGGAAGTGCTCAATGAACATTAAGCTGCGAGGCGGCTCTGCCCCAGTGTAGGGATGTAATGCCAATAAGAAGAAGATGATGAAGAAGAAGAAGACATAGCTCATTGTCTTAGGTGAACGGAAAAAGGGCACAGCACGGTACATTCTTTGTTATGATGATGATCATATGGATGATCAAAATTTTACAATTCCATGCAAATTGTACGAAAAACCATTTCATCGAAAAGATTCAGTTTTGATTTTCAAAGCATTCCAATTTCATCATAACATTTTTCCTCGTAAAAAGAAGAAGAAAACGAATATAAATTAGCGAAGATTTGGCTGTCTATTTTTGAGTGATGCGCGGTCGTACAAATGCCAACTTTGTTTTATATATATAGATTCACTCACACGCACGAAGCAGAATAAAATTTCGGTTGCCGGCCGATCGTTCTGCTTACCGCACAGTGCACAACAAAATTTTCGTTGACCGGCCGGTCGTTCTGCTTACTAAGGCTTTGGTCCGATTCGAGAATTAAAATCAAATTAAACTTAAAAGTGACAGTTCGGAAAACATGAGAATCATAAGAATGGCTGGTGCTACCCAGCAAGATCAACAAAACATCTATAAAAAATGATTCAATATCTGTCGAAAGTAATCTTGCTCCGTGGGCAGGGTTATTTGAAAATTATTGAACTGTAATTTTTAAGTTTAATTTGATTTTAATTCACGAATCGGACCAAAGCCTAAGGGTCTGTCTCATTTGGAGAATTAAACTGAAATTAAACTTAAAAGTGACATTTCAATAATTATCAAATAACCCTGCTCGCAGAGCAAGATTACTTTTGACAGATATCGAATCATTTTGCATCGATGTCTTATTGGAATTGCTGGGCAGCACCTTTGCTAATTTTCGAACTGTCACTTTTAAGTTTAATTCTCCAAATGAGACAGACCTAAAGAAAATACGTTTGGACGCGATCTCCGATCGTTCAACGTTCAATGCAAAACACGAACAAATCTGCACTCAATATATGTTCCACTGATGGTAGATCAACAAAGTCGAATGTTTTTGCCTTTCTCGTACAACTAAGTTGTACCGAAAGGCTATCATTTCACTCCAAAATCGAACTTTTGATAGAAGTCCCGGAGACCCATAGTGTTATATACCATTCGACTCAGCTCGATTAGCTGAACAAATGTCTGTCTGTCCGTGTGTGTGTGTGTGTGTGTGTGTGTGTGTGTGTGTGCACAAAATGCCATAAAAACATTAGCCAAATTTTCACTTAGAAACTCTTAACCGATTTTCTTGCAACAAGTTGCATCCGACAGAGACTAAAACGCTGTTGATCACTATTGAATTTCATAATAATTGCAAATTGCAAAAAATAGATAATATTAAAATAGTGATGAGACATAGTCACATAGAACAATAATGTGTTATGAAAAATGCCTTGCATCTACGAATATTTTATCCGTGGCTTCCCATCAGTGACGGGAAATGTCAGATCGATGTCATGGGACTAATTTGTTAATAACTTTTTTCACAAGTAATTTACAATCGTATGTTTTATATAAACATAAAGCACTCAAAGGATACTAAAACTTTTTCTAATAGGTCATTGCTCTAAATCTGAAATCGGCGGCATGAGAGCCGAATTAGTGTCAAATGACATTAATGTCATGACATTCCGTGACATTTTTTTAAATTCGTTATCATGCCTCACACTGTATATTTAGAACAATGGCCTGTTTGGCAAAGTTGTAGGATCCTTTAAGCATTACATGTTAATACAAAAATCCGAATTGTAAACAACTTTTGAAAAAAGTTATTAGCAAATTAGTAATAGCAACCCCATGACATTTTTTTGACATTTCCCATCACTGCTTCCCATTAAGAGTTTCATCGTACTATAAAGATGCTCGTGTTGCACGCATTTATGCGTAAGTATGCTCTTCGTTCAGTTTCATAGTACTATGAAATTGTCCGAAAGTTAAAATTCGAACATAGGAAATTCGAGAAACTTTTGGCAGCGCCATCTGTCGTCTACTAGTGTAAATTTTCTATCATAACATTAGACGGTGTAACTGTTTTACCTTTCTTGTACATCATCGAGGTGTAAGCGTAAAGGCAACATTTATTACCTTTTGCGCGAGAAAGGCGCCATCACCGCTAGGTGGATTAATCTGGGTTTTTAAATCCACTGACATTAAAATAATATTATTGCCACTATTCCAATTTTCTTCCATACATCTTCTCGCAAAAATATTTGATCATCAGTTGATCTGTTTTGTGTAAAGCTGCTTGGTGGAATCCTGGATCTCCTGCATATTTTTTCAGTCTTGTTACAAGCCATTTAGCATATATTTTGCACCTAAAATACTTAAAGTTATACGTCTAAAATCTGTTGGTATTTTTTATCCTTTCTTTTTTGGAATTGGAATTTGAACTGATGTCTTCCATTGTTTTGGTATTTTGTTATCTATTATCTGGAAATTCAACGCAGTCAAACTTCCACGACAAACCAGTTTTGAATTGGCCAGACACTGTACGGATCTGTCTGTCTTCTCCAGAATCCACCGCGATCTTCAATCCTCCTCAGCTTCAACCTCTGGTATAAGAGCCACACCAACACTTTAGGTGGAGAAAAAATCCTTCACGGTATCATGTAGTTGTTGATCGGATGAACGGCTACCTATGTGTAGAAGATGATGATTCAGCGAGACAGGAAATCCTTTTGATTTACCATGAATGGTCCACCCAAGCCTTGTCTTTGCTGCAACCGGCTCTCGTTTTTTCAATGTCAGCTTAGCATTATCAACGCCTATTAGGATACGAGGTGCAGCTGTTGAGTAGCTGTCGAGAGGAAGACCTTTTAGGTAGTCGAACTTGCGTGAGAGATCATCATACTCCAAAGACTGCACGGGAGATCCAAACTTTCCACCGTTCGCACATACTGTAGCAAATATCTGCGATTTTTTTCAGCCGCTGAGATTTCAAACTGAACGTTTTGTAAATCATTTTCAGTTGTTTTGATATTGCTGGTCCACTGGATTATCCGAAAAAGCACCTGGCATTGAGGTTGTCGATGAACATTCACCGTTGCTGAAGGGGTTAAAGTTTACTACGCTCTCGTTGACGACGTTCATTAGTAGCTGAGGATTTCCAGGATGCAATAGTGACGTGGTGACGTGTTTCACAGATGTCTACACCGCACACAGATTCCTTACACGGCCATTTACCAAGTGATGGTTCCACATTTCGATCACCTCACGTTCGCTTTTGCGTGATGCCTTAAGCTTCTGGTAGAACTTGCCTGTTTGTTGATAACGGCAAAGTTATTCCATCTCCTCGCACTTCACTTCATCCATGTGGCTATTTTTCTCCTGAAAAAAGCGGATCTGCTGTCTCCATTTCCGTCTATAGCGTTCTACGTTTTTCCGGGTCCCTTACTGTAGCGCATCAACCCTCGCTACGTCCTTCTCCACGATAGGTCCCGTTGATTATCGACAGCGGAGAAGTGCCATCTAGAACGTGGTCGATTCATGATTTTAAAGTGGTGGTCTTCATGTGTACCGATACGTAAGGCAAGGCTGGAAGAAGGCCCTGGGAACGGCATTATTGGAGGCGGCGAAATCAGGTTAATCATAGGCCGTTTTCGATTGTCAGCATACGGTGGGTGCTAAGCGATATCAATTCAAAAAAGATAAACATAATGATACGTCAATGTAAAAAAAAAACGTAACGTGTACCGTTCCGAACACTTGAGCACATTTTTTACTACGAAGGTCTTTATGGCACAAGAATTAAAATATTTTAATGGATCAATTGCTCAAATCGAGTAGCAAAAGGCGCTTAACAATCTCATTTTATTGATTGTAGTTTATTCTGCCAACCATTGTACCAAATGCCGAAAACGCATTGTAAGAATTGTCTTAAGCTCCGAACACTTTGATCAGGGATTGATTTCAAAAGAGAATGAAAAATTCTCTCACTTATTATCTCTGTATACATATACGATATGTAGTATACCGCGAAAGACTTTTTTCACAACTTTATCGTGACAAAAAAAAACTGATTCGAAAAGCTATAGCTCATGATAAATGTCTTTTAAAAAGCTCCAAAGCACTGGTTCTGATGATGCATTTTAACTACAAGTTTGATAAATTTGTTATCATGGCTTGTTATGCTTCGCCTTTTTTATCGTTGTTCGTTATCTATTGAGAGCGATTTCTGCAAACCTCAACTTTGATTCAAATTCCGAACACCACCTTAAATTCACTTAAAAACATGTAGTACCGGAGCCTATCTTTGAATTGACATAAAGTTGAAGTATATCGAAATTGTATAGAAAAATCACATTTGTTGTGGGACCAGTTAACTATTAACTTTAGACCCACAGCAAATGTACTCTCAAAATATCATGCGTGCTTATTCCCAGAAATACTTGTATAACAGGACTAATACATTTATTATTTACATTTTCTGTATAGAATCAGACAGCTGAGTGAAAACTGAAATGCACGAATTAATTTAAAATTCTGAGGAGATATATTGCAAAAAGTTACTTTTTATCTGAACGCATAAAGTGATGAACTTTGTACTTAACTGAAAAATCACTCTAATAATGCTACACAAAAATCTGGACGCATAATTATTTCGAATCAAATAACCATATCCATTAACACAATCCCCATAACAAATTAATAATTTGTGATAACCCATAACGATTCATAATCTTATCTCTGATGAGCAGTGAACATTCGAAAGGAAGGAACAGAATTATTCAAATTGAACCTAATAAATAAGTAAATCTCTTCATGTTGAAAAGTTTACTACCTTTTAAGTATTCATAATTCACAATAACATCTCACTGCCAACATATAATTACTTAAATGATGTTTCTCAAATGCTCCGCTCAACTGCAATCCATTTCAAATGGATAGAGTCTTCAAACTAATCGCGTAGCGCTAAACTTGTGCACTAAATTTAATTAACGACCCATCTTGGACGACGGTGCTTCGATGCGCAAATTCCTTTCATTTTCCGCTCTCGATTCCGCCGCTCTGCTAATCCTTGTGACCTCTGTTTGCCACAATCACCCACGACGACCGCCACCAGGGTCATCTAATCATCATCACACATATGTTGGTTCAGCGACTTCACTCGTCGCCATCCGATGCCATGCCATCCGAAGATCCACTATTCTCAGCCAGCATAGCTTTCGCTCTCGTTCAAGAAGCGCCCTCATCACGATCGTTGCGATTCCACCGCATGGGCACGATCTGTCTCATCTGCTCTCGCGTCGTATAGCTTTCCGGCGAAACACGAACCCCAGCAGCAAACCTAAACATCGGTCGATGATGGTGATGCCACGCGAGAGAGATCTTCTTCGCAGCATGACGATCATCATCATCGACATAACCCGACCGACCACGAAAGATCCGTCTGCCTAAAATCTGGACTATTTTTTATAGCTCATGTTTGTCTCGTCTCGCTTTGGACCTCGCTGACGCGGGCTTACCGGCTAATTTGGCAGCGAGACTCTCCTCTCGCGGTTGCGATCACGCGCACCGCCGCCGTCCGCGTGGTTCACTCTCACTTTCAACGGACGGATCGCTCACGTGCAAGTCGCTCGCTAAGAAGAAGCCACCCACCACCCACTCGGAGGGGTCTCCTCGGCGTGGAATCTGCAGAGCTTCTTCAGGTGGTGATCGGCAGCATAGAGTCTACCGTGACTAACGCGAAGATCGCTTTCGCGTTGATGTAACGTGAGTGTGTATGCGAGAGCTTTTTTTTTTGGTTGATGTTTTGCTCGTTGGGCCGTTCTCCTAGAGCTCGAAAGTCTAAGCCTCGAGCTTCTAGCTTCGGACCCTAAGCAGGCCCACCGCGCGAAGCCGCGTGAAGGCAGATTCCCCCTTCGAAATAATGTTTGTATAAATACGGCTGGCATGATTGTATCGAATCATACACGAATCAACCATCCTTTAGAGTACAAACAACCAGCTTCCTTCTAAGCCTAGAGCTGTTTTCTTCTAAAGTGAGTGATGGGACGTTGTGGGAAATTTGGCAGTTTGAAGAATTTTTGAAAAGCAAAAGACACGGTGAAGATCAGTGTGTGACAGCGAATTAAAATGTGAAACTTTGTGTTCTTGGCGTTTCGTTCCAGATTGACCCAGTAATCATCATCCGTCGAAGCAGTTTTCCTCACCGCGTCAACAACAACGACCAATCGATCCTAGTGAAATCCTGTTTCCAGTGTTCTACCGAGTGAACCGCAATCAAAAAGCAATCATGAAGGTAACGGATAAAACCTGAACAAAACAAGTGTTTCTATAAAGACTGTTCTCAAGTTGGAAAATGTGGAAGTAAATTGGGATAACAAATGCAAGTGGTATCGTTAGCTTGTGCGAAATGGGGATTGTTTTTGGAAAAAAAATCAAGAAAGTTCAAGTGGTGTTGAATCATGCTGTACGAATGTTATCAAATTTGAACATCGTGTGCGCAACTCTTTAATTTGCGGACTGATTCAAGTAGTCATCACCTGTTTGACAGTTTAAATGAGATCAATTGATCTAATTTTGTTTTCAATATCTCATCTTACACGAAAAAGACCCGTTTTTCTTATTTCGGTATCGATTAAATATTACACCAGATCAAACCATTTTGATCACTCTTGGCTATACTTTCTTTTAATATAATCAACTAACTGCTAATAATATATTAGTCCATCAGTCCATATTGTTCATTGAATAGTTAAACAGAAATAACCTGGCTAAAGAAAAAATATCTTCTGCATATAAGCTGGGGATGTTGTTTGAAGATAAAACAACATTAATACAAAACCACACCCAAAAACCAATCTAACAATTATTGTGTAAAATCTTGACATACAATTCTGCAAGGTTTTAATACAAGAAATTTAAGCTTTTTATACAGATACTGTATACAAAATTATGAGATCTCAATACAATGGCTGAATTAAAATATTCCAACTTTGTTAAGGTTAATATGCAGAACTGTATTAAACATGCCATCCGTTGGTTGGGTGCATTAGTCATAAACATTCTTATTTGAGCATAATCTTCTATTATTAATATATTTCAATTGATACATTTTGCTCAATCATTTAATTATGTCGATTTTCATTTTTAAAGTTCCAGATAGCAATATTCATGATTTAGATGTAATGCCAACGAGATCACCCAACTTCAATAAATCATAAATAAAATTAAAAATTTTCATATATTTCGAACAGGGCCTTAGGAAAGATCCATTAATTACGTCACGCAAAAATTGGGCATTTTTAACCCCCCCTTTCCCCTATGTCACACTTTTAGTATGAAACATCTAAAAAAATTGTATGGATCGTCACACTTCGGTCATCCCCCCCCCCCCCCCTCGAAGCGTTACGTAATTTGTGGACGCTCCCTTATCTGAAAGCTTAAAAATATTCATTTATCTAAAACCTAGCTTCTGCCCGTCGTGCTTTGCTGTGCCAGAACCACCAGAAGCATATCTTGTCTTCACAATTCTACAAAAAATGTCCCCTTTCTAAAGCTGGGAGGGATCTCTAACCATCTTAAGGAAGAACTTTTCGGAGTCCAATTTTATTCCGCCTCGTGTTTTCAAGGGCACTACTTTCTATAATGAAGCAACGTGCAGCTGGCATCTTTTTATTCCACGCTTGCTGCGACGCAGCAAATCTAAAATAAAAAGATGAGTGGTATTCGTCGCTTTTTTGTTGAAATTTGTATCTCTGATTTGAGGTGAAAATTATAAGGATTCTGGACAGTTTCACCTCAAGAACCTTCCTCGGTCCCAAAAACCCTGCATAAAAGTTTTTACTCCGATCGGTTCAGTAGTTTCAGAGTCAATAAGGGTCAGACAGGCAGGAATTATTTTTTATTATTCTTTTATTTTTTTACATAGAAAAAGAAGAAAAAGAAGAATAAGATGGGAAGAATACCATAACATTAATTCATTCTATCAATAAGCAACAAAACACGCTCAACTCGAGATATTCACCGATTTTACTGATTTTATATGATATTTTACATTTTTCTATTATCAAAAACCAAACAGTTCTGCCGTTCAAAATTTTCATAAGAACGTATCTTTCGAAAAATGTTGCACTGTCCTAAACGAAGAACATTTCCATTTTAGAAAATTACAATTTTCAGCTCAGCGATTTATCAACTACTAACGCTTTTTTTTAATTTATATTTGACAAATGAGACTAGCATCTACGAAATGGTCCCATTTGCTCTTGTATCAAACACGTCATTTGATAGACATGAGCAGATATCGGTTAGCATTTCCTCTACACCACACCACGTAAAGGTGTCTACCCATATTTTAAAGAATTTTTCTAACGACTCGGAAGCTCTTCAGAAAATTTCTGAATCGTTTGAAACTAATGATAAATAACGTTCAACTTTTGAAAATTAGAATAAGCGTGAAGACCAATAGAAGTTCTTGATTCTTACGCTTCACGATCATCAATATGGGCGACAATTAGCATCGTTTGGATTGGACCATAACCAAGTAGAAGCCATCCAGAACGGCACTTTGTTCAACGTCTAACATACGATCGTTTGTGTATTGTCCACCAACCTTCTGATTTTTTTCGTGGAGTCTATGAGTTATAATAAATTAAAAGGTCAGAAACGACCAAAACATGTAAATGGACTATAACAAACAGTTCAACGCATTCTGAAACGGTTGAGATCTTTCTTAGCTAAGTGCTGAGAGCTGAGAATATAAAGAATGAAGTTAAGTTACTCTTATTAAAAAGATTTTTGATGCTTTTTGCAATTCTGAATCATAATACATGGTTTCATATACAGTTCATATAGAAGTGGAGAAACGGCCTACTTTTCCATTTCAATGAAATGGGTGGTTTAATGACCATTATGCAACCCAAATGAGTTGCATAAAATCCATTTCAACACTAATTTGGGTGCTATAATGGAAAACCACGTACTACAATGAATAACGATAACAGCAACTTGATTTATTTGCAAGAATGATCATATGAAGTAAATCAAAATGAACCATTTTGGTTCAGATTTATTATATTGAAGTCAATTGTCATTGTCATTGCAAAAAAAAAACAGTGTCTGCAACTCGATGCAAAACTTATTTTCTTCAGCCCTCGTAGTATTGATTCAACGAGGCTTGCCGTACAACTCGTGCTAGTGCATCTTTTCGAAACTAGTTGCACAAACTACTGCACTGTTTCAGAATGGTTTGCTAATTTTAAAGTTAGTTCAACAAGGAAGTTTTTTTTTTCAGATAAAATCTTGTCTAGCTATATTTTGCTAGGCGATGCCTAGAAGAAGAAATTAACGTTTAAAAATATCGACGCCATTACTCGCATTACATCTGTAAAATAAAATTCTACAATATTCTTAATTTTGTAATAAAAGTCAGTGTTCATTTGGTCAAACGGTCAAACCAAATCTACTTGAGGTCGAATTAATATCGCTCAAATTCATAGCAAGTTTTAGCAGTTCCAATAAATTAGCTCCCGATTTATGTTGACAAACTTCCTGAGCAAATCAGAGCTACTTTGAGTAAATTCGTGCTACCTTATTGAAAGGGGATATTATGAGTTCAGTTGTAAAGTGGTCTATGAGAATTTCAAGTATGGTAATTCAAAAGCGTTATTCACTCATAATTTAATAACAACTTGCCTGAGTAAAGACCTATTCAGTTAAAAAAAATTCAAACTGCGATCTAGTCTTTGCAACGGGCTTAAAGATCATATGGCTACCACTTCTTCATCATATGCAGAAGATCGTGGGTTCAATCCCAGGCCCGTTCCATTCCTCCTACTTTGTATCTTTTCATATATTTCTTATGTGCTGGTAATCGGTAGAGCTAGAAATGCGCTTTCATACCGTTTCCATCTTCTATCCCTATGCCTACAACTTGATTAGTTCTAGCAGGTAACTGTTAAATTTCGAAATGGCGAAAAAGCTTGTTTCGGCATCCAATTAGAATATGCCACACCTTCACCCTATCATATTAGCAACCCGTTAACCATGATGAACCTTTGCCACAGAACCCAACCCCCAGATTCCAATAAAATTCCGCAGAAACTCGTGGCGAGTGCAGAGGTGTTCTCGGCTTGCAGTGGGCGAGTGATTACATCATCAATTCCGTCCCATCCCCAATCGACCGATATAGGACCGATAGGACGTGGCCAGCGCCGTTATCGACCATTCAGAGTATTAGAGCTTCTCGGACTGTGCACATTGAGGTTGGAGAGCAAATCCCATGCTTTCATCCATTGGTTCCTTGTGCAATTGCGATTGCTCTGGTCAATCACGGAGTAGCAACTACGAAATGTACGGTCATCATGCTCAAGCTCATTCAAACTGCGATCTAGTCTTTGTATGCAAGACCTTGTTAGGACAGTTAAGAAATACAGCACACCCGTTTTTTCTACTCACTGACTGAGTAAAATTTTACTGTCCTCTTTTTTTTCTCATGTAAATTTTAATCACTTTCAGTACAAAAAAATACTCAAAAATTGAATAGATTTACTTTTTTCAAAAATTGAGTAAAATTTTCGTGAGAGACGATATTACAATATTTAGTTGATTGTTTGAGCATTTTTATCATAATATGTCTAATTCGTATTGCGTTCTATTTAGCACCATCAGCAACCAAGCGGTTGGTCACACTATCATGCTGGAAGGCGTACTAGAAATATTTAAATCTTGACAGATTTGTGCCGAAAAAAAAGCCAACCGAACGCGAAACTTTATTTTTCCCGTATTTTCTAACTGCATGTCAAATGATTGCAGTGCAATGCATGATCGAACTTTGTGATGCATATTGTCTATCCGGAACAAAGCTAGTACGCTTTTTATACCGAAGTTGGATTTTTCTCCAGATACAGGTAACTTACCCAACTTCGGAAGTAGTGCGCTGGATTCGCCTAAAGGTGCGCTAAGCAACCCATCAATTAATTTGACAAATACAACTTCGGCAGAAAATTTGGTTCTGAAGTCCCGACTTCCGAATTCTAATTTGGTGCTACGCCGACAATATTCCGCATCTCTTTGTCTACAGAGAGTGAGGTACACTGACACAAAACAGTCGCTTGAAAACGGTTGCAAATTGAAATGGTTTCGCCCGTTACGATTGTCATCTACTTTCTGGATGATGATCATTCGATGGGTTTGCAGGTGGATGACAAGCAATAACAGTAAGAACGACATACCAGTACGAAACGATTTTCTTAGGAAAACCGAATGATAAGCTTATTTAAAACCAGAAAAAAATAAAGTTTTTTATTTCATTTTTGAGTGAAAAATGATACACTTTCATGTTGGAAATCATGTGATAATATTTTTAAATATTTATTCTTTTAACAGGAATTTTTCACAAAAAAAATCAAAAATAGAGTAAGTTACGACATCAATCATAGCAAAACCGAGAGCGTCCATCAGCTTTTCATCGCTTTGTCCGCTGCATCGGAATCATATTTTTTCAACACTAGCTACTAATTCCATTCGGTCCATGTATAAGGACCGATTAGATAAATTAATCCGATGTTTAATCGTGCCTGTAACTATGAACTTGGATTGGTTGTAGATCACCTAGTTGCTATTCCTTGTAATGGCAGCGCTCGCTTTAAGTTAGACCAGGGTTTGGTCGACCATTTGCATTAGGCGGTCGAATTTGAGTTCCTTCAGAGTAGAGTGCCAACGCAACGGTTTGCAGCGCCACATTCTCTGTCAAGACCAGAAATGCGTTGTGATCTCTCACACGTCCATGACGGAATCTTCTTCGTTCAACATAATTTGATTTCGTCGCACATTTATCTACAACACATTTGTGTTTTGAAAAACTCCAAACACATCCAAATAAAATAATGGCGACCTAACACCCAGTACAGGTTGCAGCAAATCACAATCATCCAGTTGAAATTCCATTATCGATAAGCTGACCATACGCACCGTATTTAACGGGACAGTCTCGTTATAGATAGACCTTATTGTGCTGTCCCGTCGTAGGGTATCCAATCATGGTTTGAACTAGTGAAAAGCGTATCATGGTTTGAACCATTTTGAAATCAGTAGAAATTGCCATCTCATTGGCAGGAAATGAACCTAAAACAGTATGTAAAACAGTAAAAACAGTAATAAAATAAAGCGATTTAAAAACGTCCTGAATTTGCGCCAAATCCCCCCACCAGTGGCATAATTTCAAAAAGCTCGTAAATGACGCAATTTATGACACAGGAGTGAGATCAATATATCAAAAGAACGCTATTTTTATCTGTAATCGATTGACGTCATGATACAATTGATAAACAATTTTAAATAGTTAAAATAGTAACATTTATACAAGTTAAAAATTGATCATGATTTGAACTAAATTCGTACCATGGTTTGAACTTGTAAATGCAGCCATGTTCTGCTGCTGTCCGCTAGGAGTGCTGCATGCGCCTAGTTGGAGCATTTTGTTTGCATTTCCAATATGAAAAAATCGCAATTTTCATTTCGATAATTTAAACGATTTTCACACGTTTCGAGTTACTAATCGAATGCGAGAAGATGAATAGTAAAACAAATTTGCTTTTCTACAGATTTCCTCGGCGTTTCATGCATGCGATTAGTATTATATTTAGGAGCTGCTGGTTGTTGCAGTAGTTCAAACCATGGTACGAGTCAAGTTGTGTAATTATTAGGTTTTTTCAATGAAACTATGCATAAATATGTGCACCCAGGATGTTTTTAGAAAGATAATGAACTAAGCTTCCATACAAACTAGAAATCGCAGTTCTAACATGTCCCTTTAATGAAATAAATCAACTTTATTTTGACGGCTCATCTGAAACCCGCCATTTGGTTCAAACCATGATTGGATACCCTAATCTGAAAAATCCTCAATTTGTTCACTTTCAAGTTCATTTTCATTTTCTTTTTAAATCTTGCGAAGTAGGTAAATTGTATTTCTTCAAATCTGCTTTACCACATATTAAAATTCGTTTGATTCTTTTCGAAACAAAGTCTTTCTGAATATTTCGAATTCATCCACTGTAAAAAAAAGCGACGACAACTAGTCGACCCGGCAGACGTTGTCCTGCATAGTAGGCGTAAATGCCCATGCGAAATTTCCATACAAATCTTAATCTTAGTATTTCACGATTTACGAAAATATCGAAATAGCGAAATATCATATAAACCCGTCGGAAACGATAATGAACATATCTGCTGAAGTAATGAAGAAAATGCATCCAGCCGTTTTCGAGTTATGCGGATACGAACATAGACCATTTCATTTTTATATATATAATTTATAAATCAGCTGAACAAAATCGAGCTTAAGGCTGTTTCAAACCGAGAGAAAATTTGGTTGGATTTCGGTCCTCAATTACTTTAAGGCTAGTTTACAGACCAGGAGCTTCCATATGTGTTCCATATTTCGAACAAAAAGGACTGGGAATTGATTAGATTTGATATTTATTCACATGCGCCAAGTATATTCATTTAAAAAATTAAAATTACTTCTTATTGATTTTCTTTCCTTGTTGAGATTCTTGTTATTATTATCCGCAGATTTTCTCTCACTTGTATTCATGGAAAAGGGTTTTGGCACGGGAAACCACTAATCCCACCCTATTACTCTTTTCGCATTTGTCCCTTGACATTTTTATCTTATTTTTTACATTTAGGGAGTGAGTGCTAGTAGTGGACCCCGTGCGTATAATGGACCCCCTGAACAAAATCTCAAATTAAACGCTGGAATCGACAATTTTCTGCAAGCTTCCGTCGGGTGAAGTTGCTTCATGTAACAGGACAGCAGTTCCATACATTTGTTATGGACAGGAAAACAGAAATTCAGTTATATTAACTAATTTGTTAACGTAAATATGCTAAAGGGTCCATTACTAGCACACAAGGGGGGTCCATTATAGGCAAAAGGAACATGTGGGAATGGAACATGTAAATCAAATGGGGGGACCATAATACGTATATAAACAAACTCGACGTTGCGTATTATGGACCCGGGGGTGGCCATAATAGGCATGCTAGCTACAATATTTTAAAATCCGTTTTTTATTGGTAAAAATGAATGTTTTGACTAGTTTTTGTACGAAACTCGATGCTGGTACCTGTGGCTTGTCATCTGGTGCAACAGAACAACAGTTTTTCAAGAGGATCGCTCTAGCGAAGCGACTGAAGTAAAATTTAGTCGTTAAGGGGTCCATTACTAGCACTCACTCCCTATTTATTATTTTTATATATTTTCTTAAATTCTTATATTTTCTTAAATTATTTTTTATCTGTCTAATGCCCACACTGGCGTTAAAGGCTGATTCACAGTTTGGAAAACGTGTCACGGGTTTTTGTTACCCATGCATTTTGGAGGAAATTTGAGCTAAGAAAACGAGCGCTACGCCCACCCCCTCTTGAAAAATTCTTAGACCATTATGCATATTCAAGAGTGGATTAAAATAACATTTCAAATCCCACATTTTTTTGGAAATATTGTCCGCGCCCCTTGGAATTGTGAAATATTTGTAGTTCAGTATTTCCCCACTACTAATTCAATACTAAGAATGGTAGTTCAAGTACTTAATTGAAGGTTATGATGGTGAAAAATTAACTCTGAAACTTTTCTCCAACTATTTACACCGAAAATGAAAATTAGGCCCGTACATTTTAAAATTCCCACAGCTCTTGAATTTTGTTACAAGGTTTTTTATCATGTCCCGTTTTGCAAGTGCGTTTGTCCCGTTTTTCTGCCGAAATCATCTGGTCAGCCAAGTTATCGAATGTTTCGCGTTTTTGGGCGCAACTGATTCAATAATCATCCAACGCCCAAATGTCGTTCCATTGCTAGCATTTTGCATCACATGCAACATGTCAACTCATTCAACATGGATATTCCGAACCATTCTGTTCTTTAACTATGTTTTGGATCAGTCTTTTGCATGAGTTCTTCTTCTGAACTGCAAGAATTGCCATTTGAGCTGCAAATGAATCCCTGCCTGAAACATACTGATGATCGTCTTGATTCCGTAAATTGAAGCAACACCGTACCACAAGAAGCATCTCTACATCAGAATATTACATCTCCTGTATTTGACTCTTTTTGACTCTTTTTGTAGTTATATTAACCATTGATATATTTTTATCTTTATTAAAAAGGCTTCTGAGCCAGGCACATCTGAACACTGCAGAACAGTGCACTGTTCTGTAGCTCACGATTGAGCGATCTTCTTGCCTGGAGTAAATAAATCATTTATAGAGAAATTCTTTAGGTGACCATCTGGCAAAGTGACATACACGACAATCGCTTATTCTAATGTAATCGAATAGATTTCATCAAGTTTTTAAAAGGAGAAATTGATTTATCCCAAATACCGTGAGGGACCGAAATTCGTCCACCTCACGAGAAATCAATAAATTGGAGGAGATTTGAGGAGATTTGAGGTAATTAATTTACAAATAATTTATCTTATCCTATTCATATACTTGACAGTGAGCTTCTACGTCATTGAGAGGGAAAGTAGGCTTTGAAATTAAAACAACACAAATCAAAAACAAATCACCACACACCAAATGTGGAATTTCTTGCGCCATTTGTTTGCGTGTAGAACATAATTACACCAAAAGTAACTTTGTTTTAATTGCAAATTACGATTCATAAAGCTAGGAATACAAATCAAGAGGATCGCTTTTCAAGTTGCGTATTTAACTATTTGTAGTGGTAGTTTAGTTAATCAATCTGCTTCAATCTTAATATTTGGTTAAAAAATAGCTGTACGGATTTTGATCCTTTGATTCGAAATCCTTCCATGGTGGACGGATTCCGAATCTGAAGATGTTGATTTAATTCTTAATTTCATCATGTTTTTCGTGGTTTCTAATGTGTAAATGCGAAATACATACTTCAAAAGTAGAGGCCTTTGAGCTCCTGTATAAACGATAAACGTTTCATTTGCATTCGATTCCTATTTTCTAGAAACTTTTTCATATAGTGATGTGCTTAAGTGTACGGATTTTGATGCCCCATCCAATTGATGATGGTGGTAGACACATATCGACGGTTTCGAACAATAGGTACAAGCACAACTCAAAATGTGCAAATTTTCAGAAACGACGTTTTAAATTTTTGACTCAAAAAATAAAACTAATATACCTTTGTGATTTTTTTTTCGAATTTCGCGGGTCTTTCTGCATGTTCTGATGCAAATAGATTAGTTTTGTGTGTTTCAGCGAGAAAATTTGAAAAAATCTACAAATTTATAGATTTATATAAACTTTTTGAAAAATCAACAAATCTTGAAAAAAATTGATTTTTTGAGAATATTGACCTGGGTCTTTGTCAAGTGAAACATTCTTTCCACCATTTTCCGTACTATGCCATCAATATGTCAAAAACGAAAGGTTTGAGTTGTGCCAGTATTTCACGAAACCGTCGATATGATTGCTCTTACAAGGTCTTCAGTGATTGCCAATCCGGAGATGGCAAGTTCGATTCCATGTGCAGTCTAGGATTTTTGCAGGTGGGAGACATGCTCGAAATTGTGTATCCATTGTACTTGCCACAAAAGATACATCTATACTCATACACAAGATATTTACATGTATTCAGACATACATAAAAGCTTTCAATTAATAAATGAGAAAATGCCAATAGTTGAAAAGCATGCCAAGCTCCAGTTAGAATGCCATTGCGGAAGATGAACAGTTGTTCTAAAAGAATATGCATAGATAATGATAATTTTTTTATTTCTTGCATTCTCTTTACTAGACTTTTTATTTCTTAAAAAAAACTACTACCTAATGAATATCCTGTTTAACGCATCTAAATAATTTATTCAGTCAAAGCTTTTAAGTTTGATAAATTTAGCGATGGATTACATTCATTAACAATAATTGATGTATAACACTAAGTGAACGTCTCAATTTGTAATTTTATTGAAAACTTCTTCTCACCATTCACTCGTACTGCTTACGTTCCATAAACCAACAAAGCCGCCTCCAGCTGTGCTCATGATCAACCGACGTGACCAAAGCCACAAAGCAATCGCAATTGTCTAGCTTAAATCATACGACAACAAAAATATTATCGTTAACAAATTGCTCTCCTTAGCATTGAAAACGTTCATAAAAATGCAATCCCCCAACCCGTAGAATCCGTACAGCGAACGATCACCTCGCTCTCTCCAGCGGCCTTCTGCAAAATAACAATGCCATCATCCGTCTTTCACTCTGCGGGGTTAAATCTCGCCAGTCTGCTCGAGAGAGATCATCCGATACCAAAGGGGTCTACGAGCAAGCAGAAAATCACATAATTATCATGACACCTGCTGCATCAAGCATGCGCGAGTCCACTCGGAAATGAAGAAGCATCGTTGCTTTTAATATTCGCGCACTTGCTCTTCATTATTGGTACACCCGGCATCGACATGACTGCTTCAGCCATGGTGCCGGTGCTGGTGGCGGTGGCAACGAATGACAACAATAACAATCACTCGCGATGCGGTACGCTGCGCAGTGATGGGCAGTCCGTCCAATATAATTAGGCGCCGCATGCAGCGCCTGTTTTTCGTACCGGCTGTTTTCTTGACAACCCCCGCAGATCCAGCACCAACAATTCATCGTGCGCGCACTCAAACACACGCTTTGATGAGTCACTTTCCAACGAATGAGTGATTTTGCGTTTTTTCGTAAATATTCACAAGATCGCTATCGTGAGCCTTTTATTCCGCAATCTTCGTTCTTTTCTACCAGGGTTCTAGTTCGTACACGATTTTTCCCACACAACTCAGCATTGAAATGGTGAAGACAGCTGAAGTTTACCATGGCCTGTTAAGGCATCGTTCATGCTTCGGAAAATTACCTTCCGATTCAACAATGACGTAAATAAACCGGTTGGGCTTCGTCGTTGAAATAACTCGACTCACCTTCAGTATTATTTCACATTTCAAACCGTTTGTTCGAATTCTCGTTTGCTTCCACATTGATAACGACCATCATTCGATTTTGCAAGTTAAAATTGTGATCGCTAATTTTGCTTCAAAAAACCGCAGTTCTTCGTCGCAGTCGCCGTCGTCTCGCTGGCCGCTCTGGTCGCCGCCGAACCACCATCCCCGTACAGCAACTACCAGCAGGGCGGGAATGGGAATAACGGTTACAACTATAACGCAAACTCAAACGGGTACAACTATCCATCTGCCCCATCCACCCAATACGGAGCGCCGTCCGGTAACGGAGCCGGTGGTGCCGGCGGGTACAACTATGCTGATGCCAACGCTAACGCCGAACCCGCCAAGTACAGTTTCGAGTACCACGTTCAGGACTTCCAGTCCGGCAACGACTTCGGGCACATGGAATCTCGCGATGGAGACCGCACCACCGGCCGCTACTTCGTCCTCCTTCCCGACGGCCGTAAGCAAGTTGTAAACTACGAAGCCGACCAGAACGGATACCGCCCAACCATCTCCTACGAAGACACTGGTGCCGGTGCCGGAGGCTACCCAAACAGCCAACAGGGAGGATTCCAGGGATACTAAGGTAACAAGAAAGTCCGAGCCTCATGACAGGTAATCCACACCAGTTAGGAATGAATTTAAACTCTTAGTTAGTTATGTGCTTAGTGAATTATTCTCACTCTTTCCACCTCAACCCTATTCCCTATCCTGCCACCCAACAGGGTGGAAATTGGCCAGTATTTTCAAACTATCGATCTTTACCAGCTCCTTCTGTGAGCAAGCATCGGATATTCTCCATAAAAAAACCAAACAAAATCTTGACCACTGGCATCGAACACTGGAAAAACGATTTCAAAATGTAACCACGAACGTATTAAAACAAAACACGAATGTTTATCACGCTTTTCAATGTGCTTAGTCTAAGCGAACTGCTTTTATTATGAAGTACCTCTGAAGGCTCGATTAGAGCTTTCAAGACGCAAAGAATCAAATCAAAAACTCCGCCAATCAAACGATTGGCGACCAAAAAAATCTTGTAAAGAAAACAAATCCTAGGTTAGTGATAAGCAAGCAAATGAAAAATGTGTGAGGAAAACGATGATTAGCTGCCATACAAATAAGAACATCTAAACAAAAAGCAATGCAAAAACATTAAACAAAAATAAGATAAAACGAGGGCCACCACCCGCAAACCAACACCAACGAATAAGGCGGTGGTGACACCTTTGAAACAAAAACATCTAGAAGAAAACCTCTGTAAATAAGTAAGCGTTATTTGTACATTTTATTATTTTTTTGTTTTAGTTTTCTTACTTTTTGTACCTGTAACATTGTCACAATGCAAACAAGAAGTTAAGAAAAATAAAAATACGAAGGCAACACGATCGGCACTCCCAGCTACACAGTTACCGGTGCCCCGGAAAGAGCGGCCGGTGATGATGGTCTGGTCGTTCCGCCCAGTAATTCGGTGTCATCACAGTAGGCGGGCTTAAACGGAGTTCCGCCCACTGTCTGGCGATGGCGATTACGGTGACAGGAGCCTACCGACCACCGAGCACCAGCCGACGATCCGGGGCACAAGTGAGGCAGCTCGGGAGTGGTTGATTATTTGCCTACGAATCAAAGAAAATTCAATTGTTCCATTTGTTTGTTCAAATATCACACAATCCTTTGAATTTCCGATTTTTTTCATTGTTCCATTTTCTGTCTTATTTTAGCAGTGTCATCTCATCTTGAAAGTAAAAAAGCACCAATTTCCTCGATTCTTGTTATCAACGTGTTTGATGATTTATTCTTACACTCAAATTACTTGTTGATGAATATGTTTCGCTACTGCACATCTATAGTCCATTTGTGGCAACAAATAAGCTAGTAGTACAGTAACACCCTTCTTTATTTATCTTCTGTTCTTTTTGACAATTTTTTTTTAACATTTTGAGTGATTTAACTTTTAGCTCTTCAGTTCCAGTAGTCTTGAATATGAGTGTTTATAATCAATGTGTATGTTTGCAAGCTACTTTACATTTCATGACAGTTGTGGCATTTGATTTAGGCTTTATCAATTGAATGACTATCCTATCATATCTATCTTAATGTAGCTACAACCAATCATAGAGAATTGGTGTCTTAATCAAACAGTGTCAGTCTAATCTCTATTTACAATTACGAACTTCGCAAGGTGAGAATCTGTTCGTAAACGTAACGAGTTTTGCAGCTTCGCGATCGTGCCGCCAGTTGGGTAAATATGGGAGCTAGCTGTTTATACTTCATTTTATTTTTTTTAATTTTAATAGAAATTTACTTAGAATTCATGTGAATGGTTAACACTTACAAATAATCAATAGCAGGGCGACTTCAGTCGAGTAATCCACACAATTGGAACGAGATCTTCTTCTTCTCCTCTCAAAATCATTTAAATTTGCACTTGCTATGTTAGGGGTCGTACACATATTACGTAAGCATTTCTTCTGGGTTTTTCGACCCCCCCCCTCCCCCCATGTAAGATTTTTTTCATACAATTATTATTATTATTTAATCAGACTAAGGCCGAAGTGGCCTGTGCGGTATATAAGAGTCTTCTCCATTCGGCTCGGTCCATGGCTACACGTCGCCAACCACGCAGTCTACGGAGGGTCCGCAAGTCATCTTCCACCTGATCGATCCACCTTGCCCGCTGCGCACCTCGCCTTCTTGTGCCCGTCGGATCGTTGTCGAGAACCATTTTCACCGGGTTACTGTCCGACATTCTGGCTACGTGCCCGGCCCATCGCAGTCATCCGATTTTCGCGGTGTGAACGATGGATGGTTCTCCCAACAGCTGATGCAATTCGTGGTTCATTCGCCTCCTCCACGTACCGTCCGCCATCTGCACCCCACCATAGATGGTACGCAGCACTTTCCTTTCGAAAACTCCAAGTGCGCGTTGGTCCTCCACGAGCATCGTCCAGGTCTCGTGTCCGTAGAGGACTACCGGTCTAATTAGCGTTTTGTAGATTGTCAGTTTGGTACGGCGGCGAACTCTATTCGATCGGAGCGTCTTGCGGAGTCCAAAGTACGTACGATTTCCAGCCACTATGCGTCTCCGAATTTCTCTGCTGGTGTCATTTTCGGCAGTCACCAGTGAGCCCAAGTACACAAATTCTTCTACCACCTCGATTTCGTCACCACCGATGCAAACTCGCGGTGGGTGGCTCACATTGTCTTCTCTTGAACCTCTTCCTATCATGTACTTCGTCTTCGACGTGTTGATGACTAGTCCGATCCGCTTAGCTTCCCTCTTCAGTCTGATGTAGGCTTCCTCCATCTTCTCAAAGTTACGTGCCATAATATCTATGTCGTCGGCGAAACCAAATAGCTGGACGGACTTATTGAAAATTGTACCACTCGTGTTAATCCCTGCTCTTCGTATTACCCTTCCAAAGCGATGTTGAATAGCAAACACGAAAGACCATCACCTTGCCGTAACCCTCTGCGTGTTTCGAAGGGACTCGAGAATGCCCCTGAAACTCGAACTACGCACATCACCCGATCCATCGTCGCTTTGATCAACCGTGTCAGTTTATCCGGAAAACCGTGTTCGTGCATTAGCTGCCATAGCTGGTCCCGATCGATTGTATCATATGCGGCTTTGAAGTCGATGAATAGATGATGTGTGGGCACGTTGTATTCGCGGCATTTCTGCAGTACTTGGCGAATGGCGAACACCTGGTCCGTGGTGGAGAGTTCGCCCATAAAACCCGCCTGGTACTGCCCCACGAACTCCCTTGCAGTTGGTGCTAGTCGACGGCATAAAATTTGGGAGAGTACCTTGTAGGCGGCGTTCAGCAATGTGATTGCGCGGTAGTTGCTACAATCCAGCTTATCGCCCTTTTTGTAGATGGGACACACGACACCTTCCATCCACTCCTGCGGCAAAACTTCCTCCTCCCAAATCTTGGTAATGACCCAGTGCAGCGCTCTAGCCAGTGCCTCACCACCGTGTTTAAATAGCTCTCCTGGTAGTTGGTCAACCCCAGGGGCTTTGTTGTTCTTCAGCCGGCCAATCTCCTCCTGGATTTCCTGGAGATCCGGAGCCGGTAGAGTTATGTCCTGCGCGCGTTCTCCCAGGTCCATCACCATACCGCCATCTTCGTCTGCCACATCGCCATTCAGGTGGATCCTTTGGATCACCTCACGCTCGTTCGTAAGAAGGTTCCCGTTTATGTCCTTACACATATCAGGCTGTAACACGCGGCCCTTACGTGAACGGTTTAACTTTTCATAGAACTTTCGTGTGTTATTAGCGCGGTACAGTTGCTCCGTTTCTTCACGGTCTCGATCTTCCTGCTGGCGCTTTTTCCTCCGGAAAATCGAGTTTTGTCTGTTCCGCGCCTGTTTATATCGTGCCTCGTTCGCCCTCGTGCGGTGTTGCAGCAATCTTGCCCATGCTGCATTCTTCTCTTCCACTAACTGCTCACATTCGCCGTCATACCAGTCGTTTCTCTGATCCGGGGGCACCGTGCCAAGTGCAGCGGTTGCGGTGCTACCAATGGCGGATCGAATATCTCTCCAGCCATCTTCAAGAGACGCTGCGCCTAGCTGCTCTTCCGTTGGAAGTGCCACTTCCAGCTGCTGCGCGTATTCTTGGGCTAGTCTACCATCTTGTAGCCGCCCAATGTTAAGCCGCGGCGTCCGACGTCAACGCGTGTTGTACACCGTCGAGAGTTTTGAGCGCAGGCATACTGCAACGATGTAGTGGTCGGATTCAATATTCGCACTGCGGTAAGTGCGGACGTTCGTGATGTCGGAGAAGAATTTACCGTCGATTAGAACGTGGTCGATTTGGTTTTCCGTTTCTTGGTTAGGTGATCTCCATGTGGCCTTGTGGATATTTTTGCGGGGAAAGAAGGTGCTTCGGACTACCATTCCGCGGGAGGCTGCGAAGTTTATGCATCGTTGGCCGTTGTCATTCGATACGGTGTGCAGACTATCCGGTCTGATGACCGGTCTATACATTTCCTCCCTTTCTACCTGTGCTTTCATGTCGCCGATGACAATTTTGGCGTCCCGCAGTGGGCATCCATCGTATGTCTGCTCCAGCTGTGCGTAGAACGCTTCTTTCTCGTCGTCGGGTCTCCCTTCGTGTGGGCAGTGCACGTTGATGATGCTATAGTTGAAGAAACGGCCTTTAATCCTCAGCTTGCACATCCTTGCGTTGATTGGCTGCCACCCAATCACGCATTGGTGCATCTTACCCAGCACTATGAAGCCGGTTCCCAGCTCGTTGGTGGTGCCACAGCTTTGGTAGAAGGTAGCCGTAATTCATCGTAGATCATCCTGTCGCAACCTGCGAAACCTAGCGACTTGCAATTCCATGTTCCAAGCTTCCAATCGTGATCCTGTATTCGTCGCCTAGGTCTTTGCCGATTATATCGAGTCGCATTATCTCTTATATTGTTCGTAATGATTGGTTTTCTAGGCGGCTTATTGGGCCAGCGCAAACCTCCTGTCTCGTCGGAGGGCCGTCGTGTCAGGGCTGTTTAGCGTCCCACCTAACACCAGGACTTGGGCTTTTTTCATACAAATGATTTTTTATTTATATGGTGCGTAAGAAAATGACGGACCCCCCTCCCCCCATAAGTGCTTACGTAATATGTGTACGGCCCCTTATTATTGGGGCCCTTTTTAGCCGTGCGGTAAGACGCGCGGCTACAAAGCAAGACCATGCTGAGGGTGGCTGGGTTCGATTCCCGGTGCCGGTCTAGGCAATTTTCGGATTGGAAACTGTCTCGACTTCCCTGGGCATAAAAGTATCATCGTGTTAGCCTCATGATATACGAATGCAAAAATGGTAAACTGGCTAAGAAACCTCGCAGTTAATAACTGTGGAAGTGCTTAATGAACACTAAGCTGCGAGGCGGCTCTGTCCCAGTGCACTATGGGGAATCAGGTGGCCGAAAATAAAAAAATCGACTTTCTCTGATTCGTAATTCAAGTTGACCTACTAAATGCTAATGCTTTGGAGCATTAAACCCTAGCATATCAGCACTCTAAGCCATATGGTTATCAAGATATAGGCATTAGAGCCAGACACTTTTTAGTTCTTGAAAAATCAATGCATTATTCAACTGTCAATATCTTCGGCTACAGTAGCTCTTTTCCAACTCTTTAAAAAGTTTCTGAAAGCTTGTTTCATGGACTTGCGAAGAACGGGTTAGTTATGGGAAAATAGGTAGTGAAACATCCGAAAATGACTCGAAGAAAAAAAAAATTTTTTTCATACAAAAAGTTCCATACAAAAAAAGTTTCTCAAAGTTTCGCTTAGCGACTACCACTACGACTTTCTTTGGACCTCCCAGAAGGCATTAAAACAAATTCCAGCTGCTTATGGCTGCAAATCTACGATTCCGATCACTTTTTTGAAAAAAAGTAATAATTTTGAAACACTAAATGTAATTATTCTCATAATACACGGCAGACTGCGATGGGCTGGATACAAATCCCATGCGTATGACAAAAGAGCATCAAGAACAGTTAAAATAGAGATAGTAGATAAAACGAAAAGTGTCGTAGGCTTCGTGGTAGGCCGTGTACACGATAGCTTATGCAGCTATATGATACTCCATTTGGCGTAGGCTCACCAAGAGGAGGCAACTCATTATCTATCAAGTATCAAGCAAATAAATATGAAAAAAAACAATATACTCTTGAGGGTTACGAAAATACTCTAGGCTTCATTTGAAATTATTTCATAAAAAGTAAAATTTTGATATTAATTAAAATCCAATATGTGAATACAAGAAGCAAAAATGTCTGTACCTAAGGACATATTTCGATAATTATTGGTATGTACCTAGGTGAAATAAATAAACAGAACATTTATGAATGTCTATCTAAGTGCATAGTGAGCTGTGATTGCGAAGGTAAATCGTGTGAAGTGTTTGTACTTAGTATTTGGTGAAGCATGAATTATAGGCAACTCATTGAAGTATTTAGAGCTCACTAGGGACGTCAGGTAGACGTGTTGAAAAGGGAATATATCTGCCAAAGGTTCCCTGTGGATAAAAAGAGTCAACTCCATACAACATTGAACAATCTACATTTGACATCTGAAAAAAAATGGCAGACCGTATCCTGGTCCAAAACTTACTTTGACCCATATAATAAGGAATGGCTTGACACAGAATTTGAATAAAAAGATTTTTATCATACTGAGCCAGAGCCAGTGGCTTCAACATCTCGTGGAAGGCCATCAACAAATTTTGAGGATTTAAGTGAGCGTACGAAGCGCAGAAGAATTAATGACGAGCTAATGGATCCAAGAGAGGATACCATAGAAAAGCGCTACTGGGAGCAAGAAGAACTGCCTACAACAGAAGTGATACGAGTATGGTGAAAGTGATAGGCCATATTTTAAAAACCGAGATCACGCTTCCAGAATGTACACTACTCTAAGTGATTCTCATAGAATGATGAAGATGAAGAAACTTTTGAATATTTTCTCGATTGTGATATGAGTAAATATGTGTACGAACAAACACATAAAAAAAATCCTGCAAGATTTTCTACTTACAAAGTGATACAAAAAATGAAAGCGATATGTTCTCCTCCGCTGGATTCCATCGAAAAAACGGCAACAAAAATACAGGTAATGAAAGATAGATCATCTCCCTTGAAATGGGATAATATATGTATTCATATTTTTCTTTTAGGTTAGAATACAATCGCTAATGCAACATACTGTAGAACGAATAGTGAAATCATTGAAACACGAAATCAATCAATATATGGATGAAAATAACCAGGACTTCGTCGAAATGGTCCTTTTAAGTAGTTGGGGATGAACGGATCTACGGGATACTCGCAATACCATCAATCATTCCCAGGTACGAATCAACAAGATGATTCAGATGTATTTTCAGTGACAACGACTCCAATACATTTGTATTTACTAAGTAATCGTAAACATATTTTCTGGTACAACTTGACCCCACAAAGTATTCGTTATTGCAGACCAACTATGCTAGAGTTTGTGAAGGAATCGAAGCAAGTTGTGATCGATTGCAAAAACACCATAGAGAGAGAACTAAGTGAATTAGTTCCAGTTAAGATCGATTTGGAGCAGGAGAAATATGTTTTGGTTGACTTCGATTTTGTCATGAGCATGGTGGGTGGTTAAGTTCTAAATTACATAACTGGTACGTCATCTATGCAAAATTACCCAATTTGTAAAGCCACTCCAAATGTAATGACAAGCCTAGAGGTATTTTTTTTTTAAAGAAATACTTGTACATTTTTAAAAACTGTTTTGTTTTTCAAATATTCTAGGAGTTTGAAAAAGGATATACACCAGAGATAGGGACACTTATGTATGGAATATCTCCATTACATGCATGGATGCGATTTTTCGAGTGCCTTCTTCACATATCTTACCGAATGGATTTTAAAAAGTGGCAGGTATCAAAGATATTAAAGGAAGCGTACTTGAAGAGAAAACAACTTATACAGAGAAGGCTTTATGACAGCTTTGGTGTGAGAGTCGGCCAGCCAAGGCAAGGTGGAACAGGATCAAGTACAACTGGAAACATATGTCGACGAGCGTTTTTGAATCCAAATCTGTTAAGTGAAGCATTAAATGTCAACGAAGAGCTAATTCACCGGTTCTGGAACATTCTGATCGCGATAAACTGCCAAGAGCCAATCAATCCTGAAAAGCTAGACAGTTATTGTAAAGCAACCTACCGGTTATATTTGCAGCTGTATGATTGGTATAAAATTGCTGCTACGTTGCGTTGCGTTGTAACGGAGTATTTCGTAGATTGCATACTGATAGTTGTCATGTATATTCTTTACCTTTCTTACCCCAATTGCTTATGGATTTCCATTTGGGATTCAATGGAAATCCAATTGGGGGTCCAAAATGATAAAACATGAAAGCTATCATTGCCGGCCACGCCCATCTTCTCCGTAACTAGGAAAGGGAAGGAAATGATGATATGACATCTACTTAACGAGAGAACAGCGACTCACCGACGCCCTCATAGATGTCAAGGAATTGGATGGTGGGTAGGGTATGTGGTTTAGGAGTATCATTATGAGCAAATGATAGAAAATTTGTGGAAATACATTGGGAGTGACTTTGCTAAGAAATTTATGTCACTCCACTATCCTTGCCGATGATTTTCCTTGGATGGGGCGAAGGTATTAGCCTTGCCCTGGCTAATAGCCTAGGTTTAAGCGCCTTTGCTCGCTCTCTGAAACGAAAAAAGAGCAAAAAGAAATTAAATTCCCCTTCCCCCCTGATATGATAATGATTTTGACCAACAAATGAATTCTAAGTGGCTAACGGCTGCAAACAAGCCTCTATTGTCGTAGCAGAAGCAAACCCGTCTCAATACGACAGGCAGAAGCACATGTTTGTGATTCAAACGCGATCGACTGTTGTTCAATTTCGATACACATAGTTGGGTAGAGAGAAAAGATGTGAAATATTGCTAAAGTAGGATTCGATGGATACGGAGAATTGACTCATATGCCACCGTTATTAGCTGGTTTATGCTTTCTCGCAAGGGCAGCTGTTGTATAATTGGTAATACGTCCGTGTTCTTAATGGAATAGTGCGGGTCATGTCATGTTACTTATATATGTGGCATTTAACACAATATTTTAAGGGATTCGGTGTCCACGACGTTCATCACATATTACACTTTTCATTTACGTTAGAAATTTGTTCAATATTATTAAAAATAAACGATGTTCAAGAGCAAACATTAAATATAAAAGTCAATTGCTCCATAAATCAGTTGATAGCCAAGCCTTTTGGTGTTTAATATAAATAAAGTATGATAACCGCATAGCTTAGTAAAGAGTGCTTACTTTACGCTATTAAGAGTGGTACCAAATCAACTGGAGCATGAACTTTGAACTAATTTTAATTGAGTAAAGTAAAATTAGAGCTTACCTTCCTGTTTCACCACTTACCTCCCATTAATTGACTTACTGCCCATGTCCCTAAAACTGCATTCCTGGGCAACATCTAGCTTGAATGTGAGCTTGTTAACAGAAAGCTACGCTTCTTCTTGGACCTGGTATGCTTGGTGACGGCTATAGCAACCTCATAAAAAGTACTGTGCTAACTTTCCCTGTAGCAACATACGGACAGCTGTTTGGATATCGCTGTTGGTATTAGTTGAGCGTTTGTAGTACTGCGATAGACCGGAAGCCTCAGCCGCAGTTCGTTAGAAGACATCGATGAAAGATTTGTTCAAAATATTCATGGCTGGTCTCGGTGTCCGTATGGACCTGCTTCCGCACTATTCTGATGTAGTTCTTGTAGCTTTCCAACGCTCTGCAGAGACGAGACTCTCCAGAATTCTTCGTGGCTCCTCCAGTGGGTTTTAGTAGCATTTACAAACGATTTTTTTCGGATATTTATTGAAAGTTATTCTGTTCACACTTGAATTAAGGAACTCAATTCAATCCGTTCAGTGATTGAGCCCGCAAACTAAACTTTTGAACACACTTGAAAACACTTGAACAGAAATTAAAATTTTGAAAGATTAGAAGAAATAAACGTGACAGGAAAAATTGAATGCAGCCAAGTGCGCCCGATGCTTGCTACGATCCTCCGATTGGTATAAAATTGCTGCTACGGTGCATAAAGTCCTTGCCCATGCTGGGGATATAATTATTCATTCACCAGCACCACTTAGAATGTTGGCTGAAGAAGCAGCTGAGTGTCAACACAAGCACTTAAAAAAAGTCGGACTCATCATGCCAGGAAAGCCTCAAGAGAAGAAAATTTACATGACGTTTTCATTCGTGCTATGAACTCGTCGGATCCTTTGATAAGCTCCCTCAACTTAGGTAAGCGACTTCAAAATAAACCTAATCTGGAATATCCAGAAGATGTTCAAAGTTTTTTAGTGACTGAAACTTCTTGCAATACAACAGATTCGAGTACAGAAAAATATACCATAGCAGATATTTTAATCGATCTTGAAGAAATAAATGATGATTTTGTTGAGGATGTTCATGTACATAATGAATAAATAAATGTTGTTGCAGTATACTTATATATCTTGAAGCTTTTATTGCATGGAGTTCGTTTAGCTTTAATAGAGCTTTATATTGTATCCCCTTTACTTGTTTTACGGGTTAAGAGCCTGAACCAATCTGAAAAATCCTACAAAGACAACCTGTTACGTATGTAGATGCAATGGCCTGTATTTGACGGAGTCCTTGTGCAACTTAGAACATCTGTACAACTCAATTCACATAAAAACAGTATACAATTTTCTAGTTTGAACTCTACAGGTCTGCGCTGCAATAAAATACACATCTATAGACTGTTGTGTACATGAGACATTCGTAGATAAACGGGATATATTCCATAGAGATCAAAGGTCTGTATTCCAGGGAGTTTGGAGACCTTAGAAGTAATAACGACCTGCAAAACAAGTATTTCACATCTTTTAGACAATAATCTACGATATAAGTGTGAAATATTGCAGAAATGAAATGAAAATATTTTCGGCCACCTACTTGTATGGAGCCGCCCCATAGTGCAGTGTGGGGATGTAATGCCAATAAGAAGAAGAAGAAGAATGTTATTATTATAACTCTCATCAACCGAAAATCGCTTATCAGGCCTTAAACATTATTCCAGCTTTGAGTTCAAGTAATAAGTACAGAGCATTTGCATACACTGCCTCACATATTTTAACTTACGATAACTAATCTAGATCAACATTTGAAAAGGGCGTAACAGCCAAAATTTAATCTTCCAGTTCTTTGCCTATGTATATAGCTTTGCATGTGCACTTGGAATCAAAAGGAATATTTTTTGGATGTTACGCCCTTTTCAAATATTGGTCTAGTACAGCGGTTCTCAACCTGGGGTACATGTACCACTGGTGGTACTTTTGCAGACCCCAGATGGTACCTAGGACAAAAATGCGTAATGGCGGACGCAGCAAAGCTGGAATAATAAAAATGATAATAGTGCGTAGCTTCCGTTTTGAATGGGGTGTCCTTGAAAACGCGAGAAACATTTAGTTTTGGATTCCGTGAGGATTGTCCTTAAGGGCCGTGGGACAAAAAAAACATGTGTGTGTTCTGTTTACAAACATAAGATTTGATTCTCATAAGGATACAAACACGTCGGTGGGATACCGTCACGCAATGTTAGCTGCAAAATAAACCCATTTTGCGAGATAATGATGCCACCGACCTGGTAATAGCGTCTTATGAATCAAATTTAAAAATCTTCAATGTAATCTGCCTGATTGAGACAAAATATGGAATAATATCTTATGAACATGCTTCTGAACTAAAATCTAAATCTAATGGCTCGGAAGCCTCCATTTGATAGATATGATGGCCTTTTTCCGAAAGGCTCAGTATCTTCGTTTCAAGAGGCTTGGTTGGCTCCTTCTAAGTGTCTCGGAAGGAAGGATGCTCATAAGCCTCTGTTGCTGTGTGAACTCCGGAAATTTTGAAAAAATAGGTCGAAATGTTGCTGGAGGATATATTCACGGATATGTAAGAAAGACGCGCGTTTGTGAACTCGATGATTGCAAAAAAACTATATTTCATTTCAACAGAACAAACTTTATATAAAAAAATACAAAGAAAAAGGACTTGAAAGGTTTTAACAAAGAGACGAAATATTTGTAAGGGAGTAAATGTAATGGTGATCGTTGCGCCAAACTGATTAGATCACTTTGGATCGTAGTTGATAGGGTGGTTCCTTAATTTGGCGCCAACATAAGCCGCCCACCAAATTGCGGGTAGCAATTTCACTCCCCTTTCTGCCAGGAACAAATTCATCATTATCCAAAGGAAATCGCCGAAGCTTCCTGACGTCCCGTCGGAATGTCCCCCCAGCGGTTTTAACAAGGACTACCCTCGCAAGTCCATCAGAACCAGGAAAGCACACCAATACTCGTCCAATCGGCCATTGTTGTGACTTCTCATTGTCGTCCACAAGAAGAACGAAGTCGCCTACCATAATGTTGTGAGATGATCTATTCCATTTTTGGGACCTTTGAAGCGATAATACGTATTCGGCCTGCCAACGTTTTCTAAATTCCTGTGCGATACGCTGTACATAATTCCATCTGGACAGCGATCCCATCTGCCACTCTAGGTGATTTATCTCCGGTAGAGCATCCAAAGGTCGTCCAATTAAAAAGTGTGCTGGAGTCAACGGTTGTGGATCTGCTGGGTTGTCTGAAATGGCCGATATTGGACGCGAATTCATACACGCAGCAATTTGCGATAGTATTGTACTCAACTCTTCGAAGGTATATTTATAATTAGCACCTAGCTTGGCCAAGAATCCCTTTGCTACCTTTATCGAGGCCTCCCACAAACCTCCGTGGTGAGGGGAGCGAGCTGGTATAAACGACCATTCTACCTGGCGGTTCGACAAATAATCCTTTACCACGGCACTTTGCTCAAGGTTGTCAATGTGTTGATAGAGCTCCTTAAGTATCCTTGCCGATGCCCGTAGGTTGGTGGCGTTGTCGGAGTACATTTTGTTAGGTACTCCATATCGACAGCAGAAACGCGTAAAAGCGGCGAGAAACGATGCTGCACTTAAATCGGATACCGCTTCAAGGTGCACAGCCCTGGTCCCCAGGCATACAAACAGTGCTGTGTATCCTTTCGATGAAATCGCACCTCTGTGTTTACGCATTACTATGCTCACCGGTCTTGCGTAGTCGACGCCAGTTACAGCAAAAGAAGGCAGAGGTTTTAAACGGTCCAGTGGTAGCTGGCCCATTTTTTGGTTTATATTGACCGGTTTTGCTCGACTGCATACCACACAATCGCGATAAACTTTACGTGCTGCACTGCATCCGCGAACAATCCAATACTTCTTCCTCGAAGCAGTCAACAACAACAACTGCGGCCCACAGTGTAACTCGTTTCTGTGCTCTTCTACGAGAATCAACGACGTTAATATTGAGTTTTTGGGGAGCAAAATCTGATGCTTGTTTTCGTAACTCAATTCCGAATGCTGCAGCCTACCGCCCACCCTTACAAGTCCATTATCATCCAAAAATGGATGAAGCTGATAAAGAGAACTGTTTCGAGAGACAGGCAGATTATTTCTCAGACGACCCATTTCACCGGAGAAATGTTGAGCTTGTGTGTGTCGCAGATACACTGTCAAAGCTAAAGTGATTTCATCGGGGGAAAGTCGTGCGTTGCAACGGAGCTCAGGGTGACTAATACGAAGCATTCGGGCTGTGATTCGTAACAGTAGCTTTAGGTTTGGGTAATACCTTGACATCATATCATCCAGGAAATGGTTCTCATACACAGCTATACAAGTCACCGCTGGGATAGCGCGATGTTCTCTGCCAATTTGACGTTGTTCATTAGTGTCGAGCGTGCACTCCGTGCTTGATATTTCATTCCCTTCTGGATTCCAATCGGTCCAAACCACCACAACGAGTTGTGAAATAATTGATCGGGAAACGACCCTCGAGAGATTAAATCTGCCGGATTATTATTGGTCGCGACGTGAAACCAGTTGACAGCGGGTAAATGGGAGCATATTTCAGCAACGCGATTCGCTACAAATATCTTCCACTTGGAAGCACCTCCTGAAAGCCATGCCAGAACGACCTTGGAATCCGAAAAGGCTCGCACCTCGTGAAATTTTAACGTTGATAGAGCCGTGCTCACGTTGGCTATTAGACGTGCAAGAACCACTGCAGCACATAACTCCAGACGGGGAATAGTTGATCTGCCGTTGCCGATTGGCGCTAGCTTCGACTTTGCACAAAGCAGTTGTGATGAAGTATCGCCGTTGTCGTTCACTGCACGAATGTAAACGCACGCGCCCATTGCCACCTCGGATGCATCGCAGTAGCCGTGCAGGTAGATGCGAGTCCAGTTCTGTATGTTGATCACACGGCGAGGTATCTGAAAAGAGTTGAGAAGGGAGAACCTTTGCACCAGAACCAACCACTCTTTCGTCAACTTACTCACGCCCCTGCGTTGCATCCCAGTCCACCTTCAGTTACCACATTCGCTGGATCACTAATTTTGCCTTGACGATTGCTGGAGAAAGTAGGCCTAACGGATCAAAAAGGCTGGCAATTTGTGACAGAATGATGCGCTTTGTAGGCTGAAGGATCTCGTTAAGTTGGAAAGAGAACTGGAACTCGTCACTGCACGGCTGCCAATGCATTCCAAGGGCCTTGATAACGTCGCCCTCGGTTTCGGCAATACGGAATTTCACCTCAATATCAGCATCAGGAACTCCATCCAACACAGGAGGGCAATTGGATGCCCACTTCCTCAGATGAAATCCGCCGTCTGCAAACATTTCGGTGAGCTGTTTCCTCAGTTTCCTTGCTTCTTCCTCAGTTTCCGCTCCTGTGAGAATGTCATCCACGTAGATGCCTTTCTCCACCTTCTCGACTGCCACAGGATATTGCGATCTATATGATTCCATTAACTGCTGAACGCATCTAGTGGCTAGAAATGATGCGCATTTCGTGCCAAATGTAACGGTGTTCAACCGATATTCCTTAATTTCCTCGTCCTTATTCCATCGCCACAAAATTTTGAGGCAGTCACGATCTCTCTCATCCACCCAAATCATACGATACATCTGTTTCACATCCCCAACCAGGACGATTGGTGGAAAACGAAATCGTAGCAGAATATTGATCAATGAATCTTGTATAGTTGGTCCACACATGAGAACATCATTTAGTGAGAGTCCGGAGGTTGTTTTGGCGGATGCATCGAAAACAACCCGGCATCTCGTAGTAGTGCTACTCCTTTAACATCACAGTGGTGAGGTAGATAAACGCCAATGGTTGGAGATTTAGCGTCACCTACGAGAGACATGTGTCCGAGATCTAGGTACTCACGCATGAACTCGTGGTATTCGGTTTTCAGCTGTGGATTTCGCTCAAGCTTTCGCTCAATGTGGTTCAATCTTCTCTGAGCCATCTGATAAGAATCTCCGAGATTATTCGTACTCAGTAGAAATGGAAGCCTAACTACGAATGTTCCTGACTCGTTGCGGACGGTGTTTTGAGAGAAATGGCGTTCACAAATCTGCTCTTCTTCCGTGAGATGCTTCGTGGATATGGCGTACTCTTCTAGCTCCCAGAATTTACGTAACTGCTGAGACAGCTCGTCTTCGGTGGATACCAAGAGACAGGTTGACGCTGGAGACAAAGGCACAGTGCTCTTGTTATTGAACCGGCCGGCTACTACCCACCCGAGCTTGGTGTTTTGGAGGGTTGGTGAAGTGCCACCGAAATTGAGTGAAATTTGTCCAGGTTGCAACAGTTGGAAGAAAATTTCAATGCCTAGCAGCACATCGATCCTACCTGGGCGATGGAAAAATGGATCGGCTAGATGTATTGAATCTGGAATTGTCCAGTCATCGGTGGACACTTGCTTGCATGGCAAAGTGTTAGTTATCTTATCTAGCACCATACAAGGCACCACCGCTCGAAAATCTGAACAGCGAGAAGTGATGATGATTTCCGCACACTTGTGCGCTCGTGTTGGTACGGACGAAATGCCTTCAAGCTCCATGTTGGAGGCACGAGTTTTGATACCGAGCTCGTTGCAACATCTCTCAGTAATGAAGCTGACTTGTGATGCGCTATCCAAAACAGCACGGCAAGTACGACGTCGACCTTGGTTGTCGTTTATATCAACAGCAGCGGTAGCAAGCAGAACGTTCGAAGCGTCGATGTCATGATGAGCGTCGAGAGCGGAGATTAGACTGTGTAGCGGCTGGCTTGAACCGACAGGAGCCGAGGATGCTAGCGATTCGTTAGTTTGCTGCGTGTTTGATGAGTACACAGCGGAATGTAGTAGAGTGTGATGAGGTTGATGGCATTTCCTACACATACCCGACCGACAGATGTCTTCTTGATGGGGTTTCAGGCAATTTAAACACAGTTGCAAATGATTCACATGCGCAAGCCGATCATCGGGGCCCATGTGAAGGAATTTACCACATTGGTAAATGTGATGATGAGGATTCGAACAAATGGTGCAAAACGGGGAATTCGTAGCTACATACGTCATAGCACTTCTAGCTTGTGCTTTTGGGAATGGCTTGAACGGTATAATCGGCCTCGATCTTGTAGGCTGAGCAGCATGAAGGGCGAAGCTTCTTGATTCCAAAAACTTGAGAAATGCTTGCAAAGTGATGTCCTCCTCATTCATTTCTGAAATCTTTTGGCACCACACCTGCTTCGTGTCCGAATCTAACTTCTCAGAGAGAATAAATAACAACCAGGTATCACGATCTTCTCTGTTCATAGCTTTGAGTGCTCGTATGACTTCGTCTGAAACGTCGTGCAGCGATCGGAGGCCACTCGCTGAGGCTGTCGTTAATGTTTGTTGAGCTAGGAAACGTTGAATGTGTTTGTTGGCGATTTCTCGGGGCTTATCGTATCTGGCTTTCAATTTGTCCAACGCAGCACGATAGTTAGCGTCCTCAATCTTTAGATGGGAAATCAATGATGCTGCTTCACCGTCGAGATTGGTTTTCAAGAAATACAGCCTTTGACTGTCTTTCAGAGAAGGATTTGCATGTACCAAACTCTCAAACAAGTCAAAAAACGACTGCCACTCCAGATAATTTCCGCTGAAGGTAGGTAAATTCATACGAGGCAACTTCAAATCCGACAAGGGAGACGCAGCCACGAAACTGTTCGCCGCTGTTGAAGAGGTTGAACTAGTGGCCATGTTGGTGGCCATGAGACGCAGAAATTCAGTCTGCTGAGCCGCAAGCTGCTGGATAACGTCGTTTGGTGCTTGTGAATTGGCCGTATAGCCTTCCCTTTCTCTGACAGCCTTCGTGATCTTCATTAGGCGATTTTTCACAGAAATATACAATTCTTCGAAGTTTGCTTGATGTTTCACTGCATCTTCATATTCTTCACCGTCATCACACGCGCCGATAATACGTTTGTATAATGCTCCGTAACCTGCCCACACTTCACATAATGCATCAAGCTCGCTTTGTACTTCAACTTCTTCAGCCTCTTCTGGCTTGATTTTCGCCGCGGCATCCGAGATTCGTTTCAAACGCGGTTCGAGCGACTTGCGTTCTCGGATTAGTTTATCCATATTGAAGGATTTGCGCACTTTATCCAATATCAAATTTCCTTTCGAGTCACACTAGCTTGTATCAATTGCACCGACTAACAGAAGTACTATGATCTAGGCCTAGCACGACGGGGTCAGTTCCTGGGCACTCTTGATATTAAATTACGTTTCGCGACGATACTTCCGCGATCCGGTTCGCAAGGACCATATGTTGCTGTGTGAACTCCGGAAATTTTGAAAAAATAGGTCGAAATGTTGCTGGAGGATATATTCACGGATATGTAAGAAAGACGCGCGTTTGTGAACTCGATGATTGCAAAAAAACTATATTTCATTTCAACAGAACAAACTTTATATAAAAAAATACAAAGAAAAAGGACTTGAAAGGTTTTAACAAAGAGACGAAATATTTGTAAGGGAGTAAATGTAATGGTGATCGTTGCGCCAAACTGATTAGATCACTTTGGATCGTAGTTGATAGGGTGGTTCCTTAATTTGGCGCCAACAGCCTCTTTTCAAGATGCTCCGAAGCTTCCTTCCAAGCAGCTCGTAAACCTCCTTCAACAGGCTTTGAAGCCTCTTACCAAAAGTCTAGGAAGCTTCTTTCCAAAAAAAATCAAGAGCAACCTTTAAATAGGCTCTGATGCCCTTTTTCAAAAGGCTCGGGGATCTTGTTCAAGAGACTTGGAAGCCTCCTTTCAAGAGCCTGAAAAGCATCATTTAAGAGACTGAAATGCGTCCTTTCAAGACGCTCAGAAGCCTCCTTTTAAAAGGCTAGGAAGCCTCCTTTAAAGAGGGTCAAAAGCCTCATTTTAAGAGGCTCGGAAGCCTCCTTTCGATCAATCCGAAACCTTTTTTTCATAAGAACCGAATGCTTCGTTTCTGGAGTCTCAAAAGCCTTTTAGCCTAGATGCTGAGAAGCGTTGTATCAAGAGGCTAAAAAGCGTCCTTTCAAGAACCTCATAAGCGTTCTTTTAACAAGCTTGGAAGTCTCCCTTCAAGAGGCTCAGAATTCTTCTTTAGGAGGCTTTAAAGCCTCCTTGCAAGGAGTTGAGAAGCGTCTGTTCTAAATGCTCAGAAGACTCCTTTTAAGGCTGTGAACTCTTCCACCGATTCTTTTAACTTTTAGTTAGAATTTGACAGTTCGATGGTTGAACTTTGCTCGCGAAAAATTTTTTCGCCAAATCCCCCTTTTCCGAATAATTTTCAATCTGTCAAAACTCAAATGGGTCGGCGTAAAATAACCATCGAACTGTCATTTTTTAACTAAAAGTTAAACGAATCGGTGGAATGGTTAACAACCTAAGAGGCTTGAACGCCTCCTTTCAAAGGCTCGCGGAAGCCTCAACGTCTTGTTGTCTTCAAAGTCTTGTAGGAAATTTGACGTGGTCGGGGTTCTGCCAAAAAAGCACCAAGACAGACTTGTGATATTTTAATCGTAAAAGTAAAACGGAAATCATTTCATGTCAATTCATCCACACATTTGTTGTAGGATATCCTTAGTTATGGTGTAGTGGGAAATCCAATACGATTTTTAATCAATTAAATCTGCTAAGCGAAAACTTGGGCAGAAAAATTGGTAATTTTTTGTTGGCGCTTGGTGCGATTTTTCAGACCCTCGGCCATGTATAAACTTAATTTGAATTGAAAAGTTTCACGGAATTATGAAAATTTTAGACAACCTTTTGGAGAGCCGCTTGTTTTAGGGTTCGTTTTGCCTTTCTCGTATACTAAGTATACGGTAAAGGCTATATGATCGCTCCAAAAACAAACTTTTTATAGAAGGCCCGGAGACCCATAGTGTTATATACCAATCGACTCAGTTCGACGAATCGAGGTGATGTCTGTGTGTGTGTGTGTGTCTGTGTGTGTGTGTGTGTGTGTGTGTGTGTGTGTGTGTGTGCGCAAAACTACTCAACAAGGTGTCACTCATTTGTCGGGCAGTTATCCTCAACGGGTTTGCTCGCAACAAGGGGCATTCGACGCCGAATCCTGTCTCATTGTTTCCTATTTGAAATTGGCCAGATCGGACTATGGGGTCGAAAGTTATGGCCAAAATACAAAATCCTACGAAAAATCGCGTAAAAATGTCACTCATTTTCGGGCACTTATCCTTAACCGATTTGGTCGCAATAAGTTGAATTCGACGCAGACTTCTATCCCATTGTTTCCTATTCAAAATTGGCCAGATCGGACTATGGGATCAAAAGTTATGGCCAAAATACAAATTCATACAAAAAAATCGCGTAAAAAATGTCACTCATTTTCGGACACTTATCATTAACCGATTTGCTCGCAACAAGTTGCATTCGACGCAGAATCCTGTCTCATTATTTCCTATTTGAAATTGGCCAGATCGGACTATGGGTCGAGAGTTATGGGCAAAATACAAATTCATACGAAAATATTGCGTATGAAATGTCACTAATTTTTCAGGCACTTATTCTCAACCGATTTGCTCGCAACAAATTGCATTCGACGCAAAATCCTTTCCCATTGTTTCCTATTGAAAATTGGACAGGTCGGACTATGGGATCTGAAGTTATGACCAAAATACCTTTTTTCATAAAAATCACAAAAAATGTCACCTATTTTTCGGCCACCTAACCTTAACCTTTTGTCTGTGCTCTGGGGTCAATATGACCCCAGGCCACTTTGAGTGGCTGCCATTTTTTTAGTTTTCAACTGATTCTCCTAATTTTTGGTAGCTTGGTAGTACTCGCCGAGATCTGTCTCCTAGGTGCAAATTCACTTCAAAAATCTTGAAAATATTCGCTACAGTGTACTTTTTTCAAAAAACTTACGTTGTCTGTGCTCTGGGGTCAAATTGACCCCAAATTGAAATTGCTATAACTTTTTTAATGCTTGGCCAATTTTGGATTTTTGGGGCTGTTTCGAAAGATAATTTAATCATCTTTCAGGTCGTTATTAAAGATTGACTATAGGTGGGCGGGTACATCGCGGGGAGGGGTATTCGTAAAAAGGGTACAAAATAGTGATTTTTCATGCTTATTTTACTTATATCTGAAAGTCCTACCCATTTTAAACTGCACCTTTTCAAAAAGGTTATGCAGGAAGGCGTGTGCTTTGATATGAGGCATTGATTAGTTTAGAGCTTGGTCGCTAGGTGGCGGAACATTTGAATTCATTAATTTAGACTACTCAAGTAATTCCGATATATGTTAATATTCTTATCGCACAAATTTGAAATTTGTAAAGATGACCTCTTTAATAAAGTTCGTCTGGTGGGAATGGACTGTCATGTGACGAAATGAATAATTAGGAAATTTACAAATGGGCGGCGCTAGCGGACTTGCAATATTCTTGCATATATGAAATATTGCTTTAGCTTGAGATCGCTCATACCTACACTCAAGTTGTATTCGGCAACATTGTTCAGGATGTCAAGCACTACAAAGCGGTGCTCAATATAATGAGTACGTCTTCCAATTTTTGAATTTGTGCGATAAGAATATTTACACTGAGGAGAATTCTATATATCGGAATATCTTAAGTAGTCCAAAATAATGAATTCAAATATACCACCACCTGGCGGCCGAGTTCTAAACTTATCAACGCCTCATTCCAGAGCACATGCCTTCCTGCATAACCTTTCTAAAAAAGGTGCAGTTCAAAATGGGTAGGATTTTCGGGTATAAGTAAAATAAGCATGAAAAATCACTGGTTTTATACCCTTGTTTACTAAAACCCCTCCCCGCGATGTACCCGCCCACCAATAGTCAATCTTTGGTAACGACCTGAAAGATGATTAATTTATCTTTCGAAACAGCCCCAAAAATCCAAAATTGGCCAAACATTAAAAAAGTTATAGCAATTTCAATTTGGGGTCAATTTGACCCCAGAGCACAGACAACGTAAGTTTTTTTGAGCACAGACAGAAGGTTAATCGATTTACTCGCAACAAGTTGCATTCGACGCAGAATACTCTTCCATTGTTTCCTATTGAAAATTGGCCAGATCGGACTATGGCAGTGGTGTTCAGGACTTTGGGCGTTTTTCTTTAATTGGCTTCTCACACAATAAAATGAGCTTAACCCATACAAATTAGCACTTTGTCGAAAGCTTTCAAATATATCTATCTGCTGAGGGTAATAAAACGGATGATGGTGTTAAATTCACTCCATACGAAACGATCAAAGCAAATAAAAGTGCGGCCCGCGGGCCGCAGGGTAATTTTACTTCGATCAAGTCGTACGGAGTTATTTTATCACCAATATTCGTTTTAATATCCTCAGCAGATAGATATATTTTAAAGCTTTCGTCCAAGTACTAACTTGTAAGATGAAAGCTCATTTTAATTGTGTGACAAGCAAATTAAGGCAAAACACACAAATGCTGAGCACCACTGGACTATGGGATCGGAAGTTATGGCCAAAACACCATTTTAGCCTTTTTATACGAAAAGGCTGTATGTTCGCTCCAAAACCAAACTTTTACAGAAGGCCTGGAGACCCATAGTGTTATATACCAATCGATTCAGCTCGACGAACTGAGATGATGTCTCTGTCTCTCCCACTTCATACGGGAGTTTGGCAGAAAGACGGTCATGAGATTTATATCATAACAAATATTGCCCTCCGCTCGCGTGATGGGAATGACATTTTCGTTTTCTTTTTGTGTAGTCGGAGCTTCAGTTCAACTAACATCCAAAAGTGATATCCTTAAAATATATGACTGGGTGAAATAAAACAGGGTTATGTACGTCAAAAAGATTGGAAAAGGAAACAAAAATGTCGAAATTCTTATTAGCATATTGTAGATCAAGCTGAAAACCGAACCGAGGCGAAATCGCATTTTCTCGCATTTCCGGATGTTGCAACTGCATCGCGAGTAGTGCGCAACTGTGCCATAGTCGGGCACCACTCGCGATGCAGTTGCGACATCCGGAAATGGGACAAAATATGGTTTTCGGTTTTCAACTGGATCTACAATATCTTTGCCATAAATAATCTGATTTTCATAGAACGGACAAAGAAATTTGTCTTTTTACTCCTAGCCACTAGCTCATCTTTTTCAAGCACACACATTTTACGAAGGTCGAGAAAGGCACCATCACCGCTAGGTGGATTAATCTGGGTTTTCATATTCTTATTAGTAACGCCTTTTTGTATTTACGGCGAAAAAGTAGGGGGTACCTCAAGAAATGCAAAAGTTCGAAGGGGTACCTCTCAAGGAAAAGTTTGAGAACCGCTGGTCTAGTAGTAATAACTGATTTTGGTGGTGCTCTCTTGGCTTCCATGCTCAAAAATTTATTTCAGCATCCATATAAGAAATAATTTACCATTTTTCTTCTTTTTTCACTCTTTTTGTGTTAAATTGTTATAAAAATAATCAACAATAGCTGATTTTATTTATACCTTCTTTGATGAAGGCTAAGCTAGTTGTTTTAGCATCCTAGTCAGAAAATATGTCACTTTCTACTTCTCATTCCATAATCAAATTTTATATCTCTTGATTATTCATAATTTCCATATCTCGACAACTACTTATGGGTAAACTCCTTAATATTACCTTGGATTAGTTTTTTTTAGTTCTATGCCATATCTTTAATACATCAGTAATAAAAAAAATCTAAATAATCTTTCCCATAATCTAAATCACGGATTCTTGACCCAACAGTGACCACCCCACTCTAAAATTGGATTTTTTTTTGACCCAACTACAATGGTGAATCCGGCCATCGTATTGAATTTCCTTTACCCAATTAGATCCAATGGTGATTCCGGCCATCGGCCAATCCACTCCAGGATTGGATTTCCTTGACACAATCCACTCCTGGATTATATTTCCTTGACCCAACTAGGTCCTATAGCGATTCCGACCATAGACCGGTCCACTCCAGGATTGGATTTCCTTGACCCAACTTGGACCAATGGCGATTACGACCACCGACCAGTCCACTCCTGGATTAGATTTCCTTGACCCAACTAGGTCCAATGGCGATCCCGGCCATCGACGAGTCTACTCCAGGATTGGATTTTTTGACTCAACTAGATCCAATGGCGATTCCATCCATCGACCAATCCACTCCAGGATTGGATTTCCTTGACCCAATTTGGTCCAATGGCGATTCCGGCCATCGACCAATCCACTCCAGGATTGGATTACCTTGATCCAAGGATGTTAACGATCATTCAGTAATTTGCGTTCGATCATTTAGTAGTTTGTCAATAACACATTTCAGAAGCTGAATTTCAAATTATGTTGTATGGTGGACTTCTAGTGCGAAGGTTTTTCTACAACTCTGCCTAATCTGTTCGTTGTTTGAATTCCACTAGTAACGGAGTTAGAGGTATAGTTTCAGTAACTTAGACTAAATGATAACAAAATTCCAATCATTTAGTTTAAGTTACTGCAACTAGCGCTCTAACTCCGTTATTAGTTGAATTCTAATAACGAACCATTAGGCAAAGTTGTAGAAAAACCTTCGCACTAGAAGTCCACCATACAACATATTTTGAAATTAAGCTTCTGGAATGTGTTATTGACAAACTACTAAATGATCGAACGCAAATTACTGAATGATCGTTAACATCCTTGCCTTGATCCAATCCACTCCATGACTCCATGATACATTTCCTTGACCCAACTTGGTCCAATGGCGATTCCGACCAGCGCATCGACCAGTCCACTCCAGGATTGGATTTCCTTGACCCAACTAGGCCCAATGGCGGTTCCATTAAATGGTTTTTTAGGGGTATTGAGATTATTACACATCTTGAATCTATCATAATAACTGAGCCTAAATCCAAAATTTCATGAATTTTGGTGCACGAGAACTATTTTAAATCAATTTCGAATAACCTTATAATATCGCGTATTGAACACCCTTAACTAGATTTTAATATGGGCCGAGCTGATTGCCAAACAGTCAAATTTTCACAAACTGTTGAAATGGATTTTTAACATCAAATATAGGGTCTATGAGTGTGAAAAAAATATGTTAAAGCTGAGAAAAATGTGTTCTATCGGATGAATAAAAAAATCAGCATGTTTTTCAAAATTAAAAAGCCCAATTGACCAATCCACTCCAGGATTGGATTTTTTTACCTAAGTAAGTCCAATGGCGATTCCGGCCATCGACCAGTCCACTCCAGGATTAGATTTGCTTGACCCAACTGTCACTTAACTAAATAAGTTAGTATTATCATATTGTCAACATTATTTTCTTATTCCCTACACCAACTAGGTCCAATAGCGATTCCGCCCACCGACCAACCCACTCCATGATTGGATTTTCCTGACCCAACTAGGTCCACTGTCGAGTCCGGCCATCGACCAATGCACTCCAGGATAGGATTTCCTTGACCCAACTAGGTCCAATGGCGATTTTAGTACTTTGAAATTTGGATTCCGTGAGGAGTGTCCTTAAGGTGGTTATACAACAAAGCCACAAATCGGCCATCTTGGAAACCACGTGCTTTTTCTAGTGATTTTTCAAGAGCACGAATTGAGAGAACAACAACGCCCATGGGGATCACAACATCTGTAGATCGTTTGATTACTCATGCTAAGCATTCATTTTCATTTATTTAGTTAACATCTAAACAGATAACACTGAATCAACAATTTGACGCCACAATACACGGTTCGAGGCTGCATCTCTCCATCCTCGGATACGCCCCACGCTCGCCAAGTCGTTCTGCACCTGGTCTGCCCATCTCGCTCGCTGCGCTCCACGCCGTCTCGTACCTGCCGGATCGGAAGCGAACACCATCTTTGCAGGGTTGCTGTCCGGCATTCTTGCAACATGTCCTGCCCATCGTACCCTTCCGGCTTTAGCTACCTTCTGGATACTGGGTTCGCCGTAGAGTTGGGCGAGCTCATGGTTCATTCTTCGCCGCCACACACCGTCTTCTTGCACACCGCCAAAGATGGTCCTAAGCACCCGTCTCTCGAATACTCCGAGTGCTTGCAAGTCCTCCTCGAGCATTGTCCATGTTTCATGTCCGTAGAGGACAACTGGTCTTATAAGCGTCATGCTAAGCAATCGACTTTAATTTCAGCATTGTACAAAAAAAATTACGCTGGTTTAGAACTTTTGATAATAGGAGTAGAAAACCGTGTGGTGAATTTGAAATTCTCCACATGGCTTGATTGTATAATCACCTTAAATGGCAATTTTGGCTTTATTCGCGTAATTTTCTCTATAGGATCTTGCATTTGTTTGAAATCTTGCGGAAAATTGATGAAAATTTTAGTTTTAGGTTGCTAACACGCCAGTGTTCGAAATATGAGTCATGTACGGGACTTAAGTCAAAACGGTATATCCATTTTACACAATTTCGAGAACAACAAAAAACTGTTTTTTAACAAATTGGCACCGAATCTTTTGATTTCTTCGATACAGATCAATAGTTTTAGGAAATACTCAACATCCTGGGGCACTTCCAGTACGGAAACTGCAAGCTTACTTACTTTAAATATGGATCCTGTACACCTCCGGTGGTGCAAAGGGCCGACTTGAAAGATCTCCATCCTGAGCGTTGCCCGGCTATCGCTTTAACCTGTTGCCAGGATAGATTTCGGTCGACTTCTTTTATTTCTTTATTGAGGCTTCGCCGCCATGAGCCTCTGGGTCTGCCTCTGCTGCGATGTCCCGCTGGGATCCAGTCAAATACTTGTTTACAGGTTTCGTTTCCGCCCCTAGGTCGAGTGTGGCCGACCCAGCCCCACTTCCGATCCCGAATTTCTGTTGCTATCGGCCTCTGGTGACAACGACGATGGAGCTCGTTGTTTGAGATCCAGTTGTGAGGCCACCGAATTATATACCGCAGACATCTGTTAATGAACACCTGCAGCCGTTGAGTGTTCTCCACTGATACACACCATGTTTCGCTAGCGTATAACAGCACAGATTTCACGTTAAAGTTGAAAATTCGCATTTTGGTGCGTTCACTTATCTGCCTGTTTTTCCAGATATTTCTTAAACTCGCAAAGGCAGCCCTTGCTTTCTTGATCCGTGCGCCTATGTCAAATACCGCCGTCTGACGCCATTTGGCTACCAAGATATTGGAAGCTTTCAACATTCTCCACTTGTTGCCCGGCTACTGTGAAACTGGAAGGAGTCACCGTGTTTACATTCAACGATTTAGTTTTGTTGACGTTGATGACTAAACCTGCCGAAGAGGAGGTCGTTGAGCTTACTCTGCATATCAGAGCGCCGTTGCGCGAGCCGCGGTTTGGTTCACGGTCAATCGCATCTACCAGTATCTCATCGATTACGATAAGGAACAGTAACGGTGATAGAATACATCCTTGCCTCACACCAGCTACGACCCGGATAGGGTCGGACAGGACCCCATTGTGCAGCACTCTACACGAAAAGGCCTCGTACTGTGCTTCGATGAGGCTGACGATTTTCTCAGGAACCCCCTTGCGTCTAAGGGCGCCCCACATATTTTCGTGATTGAGACGGTCGAAAGCTTTTTCGTAGTCAATGAATACCAAGTAAAGGGACTCTTGGAATTCATTGACCTGCTCCAGAATGATGCGGAGCGTGACAATATGGTCCACACAGGATCTTCCGGCACGGAATCCGGCCTGCTGCCGTCGGAGAGTCGCATCGATCTTCTCCTGAATCCAGGCTAGGATAATTTTGCATAGAACTTTGAGAACGGTACACAGCAACATAATGCTTCGTCAGTTATCGCATACAGTCAGGTCATCCGTTTTGGGCACCTTCATTAAGATACCTTGCATCCAGTCGACCGGGAAAGTTGCGGTGTCCCAGATATTACGAAATAAACGATGCAGTAATTGAGCGGATGTCATGGGGTCAGCTTTGAGCATCTCGGCTGATATGCGATCGACCCCTTGGGCTTTATTCGATTTCATGCTTTGGATGGCTGTTTGAATCTCTAGCAGTGATGGAGCTTCGGTATTGACGCGTGTTATACGTCGGATCCTAGGCAGATCATGCCGAGGTGGTGATGGCCTGGCTGGCACTTGAAAAAGTTGTTCGAAGTGCTTGAACCAGCGTTTCAGCTGGTCAGTTGGGTCGGTCAATAACTGATCATTCGCGTCTTTCACAGGCATCGTTGCATTCATCTTCGCCCCGCTTAAGCGTCGTGAGGTATCGTGTAGGAGGCGAATGTCCCCGGTTGCGGCGGCTCTCTCTCCTTCGTCGGCCAGAGAGTCTGCTCACGCTCGCTTGTCCCGTCGACATGAGCGTTTTACTTCCTTCTCAAGAGCCGCGTATCGTTGACGGGCTAAGACTGTGGCTCCTCTGATTTTTGATCGCTCTATCGCGGCTTTGGCTTCTCTTCGCTCCTCTATCTTCCTCCAGGTCTCATCGGTGATCCATTGTTAGGTATAGCTTCCGGGGAATAGCATTTCATACTCAGCCACTGGATGCCAGAACAGACGCTGTTAGAGCCGCACCTCCTTGGTAAACAGACGCTCGTTCAGTCGGGTCAAATTTGTAAGTCCCACCCAACACCAGGACTAGGCTAGTGCGCTTTGTGCGACACACGGTCGCTTTGATAGGGTCTGCTTGGGGCCACGTGCAGCTTTTTATAGAAGTTCAACAGAGCCCACTGTCGAACCCCACCACATCCTAGGCAGACCCCACAGGACGCACCCTCTCACTCTAGCTGATGTCACAAGGACAACAGTGCCCAGGCTACACCACCAGCTAAGTACGCAACCCTTAGCTGGCGGTCAATTGTCATCGGAAGACCCGTGGAAGCGTGAGTATTGGAACTTGTGAGGACCAAAGCTATGTTAGGCGCCCCTTCCTGGATGTCAACTCACCATTTCGTAGCCCGGAAACTGCAAGCAGTACTCCATAATTACTCTTCAGTTTCTCGAATAAAAGAAAACAAATTCATACATTAATGAACAACAACTTTTTCAAGCGAAATCTTGGAGTAATTAGATTTAACATTTATAGCAAGACGCATCAACTGAAACCATCATAAGGGTATAATTATGCAAAATTTCAATAAAACTCCACTATTTCCACGATGCTATCTCTACTAAGAGTACGGTTAGAATCAATACCATTTCGTCGAAAGATATTTCGTCGAATGACATTCAGTCGAATGACATTTGGTCGAAAGGACATTACGTCGAATAGACATTTGGTCGAAGGGACATTTAGTCGAAAATGTTTTTTTTTAATCCACTAGAGATATTTGGTCGAATGACGTTTGGTCGAAAGGACACTACGTTGAATAGACATTTGGTCGAATGGGCATTTAGTCGAAATCAGATTTTAGAATAGTGAATCTTCGTACATTTGGTCGATTTGATGATGGCGGATTTTCAAATTAAAAATTTTGGTACATTTAGTCTAATGATGATCCGTTGAATGGCTTGAAAAAAAAGTACTTTAGGCAATAACAATTAAAAAATAAATAATTTATTGTGGTGTTTCTAAAAGTCACATAATGATTGCTCTAATATTGTCCAAAGAATGATGGGTTCATAAAAAGAATAAATAATACGAAAACGGTGAATATTTCCAGAATATTCCCGATTGGTTATTGACTTCGGCGAACCCCTTTAACCGACTACGATGAATCTATACCACCTGGTCAAAAGAAATTCAGTCGAATGATGTTTCGTCATTAGACATGACGTCGAATAGTTTAGGTCAAATGACCATTTGGTCGGAATTAAACTTTCGGCCAATAATTAACGAATTATGGTTGGAAGACAATGAAGGTTACTCTGAACTAATTATTGTATAAATATTGAGTTTCAATGAAAAGAATAAGCAAACCATTTCCATTCCACCAAATGTATCTTCGACTAAACGTCCTTTCAACGAAATGTCATTATTGACCAAATGTCATTAGACTAAGTGTTCCAAAGCCAACTACGATGATGTATTGGAAAAATATCATTGATATCATTGGACCATATGCCGAAAAATAGCTATTTCTGTTTGTTTTTAATTTGTCTATAATCCACCAGGGTCTCCAGAAGTTTCTGTTAGCTCAGGTGAAAAATCCTCATTGGCATCCGTATTCGTTTCTTCCGCTGCTGATTAAGCTTCCTCACGTCCACTGAATTCCTCTAATCAGTTTATCCATGTATCTTGTGGACTATTCATTCAAATTTAATTAAAAATACATTGACGAATTTTCCATTTTACCAATAAAAAATAAAAATAAAAGTGGCACTAAACTTTCGGTTATCAGTTGAATGGATAATGGTGTTTAGAATAAACACTTTCAACATTCGACTAAATTTCCATTCGACTAAATGTCCATTCGACGAAATGTCATTTGACGAACTGTCCAAAAGCCGTGCGGTTACACTACTACTAGTAAAAGAGATTCTAACCAGTACTTTTCTCTTTTTAAAGCTTCTTATTCAGTTCCCTTCAATATAGGCACTGAAAATGTTTCTCCGGATTCATTAAAAAACTTTGAAAATTATCGTTGGAACTTCCAAAAAATCCCAGAATCCCAGAATTTCCTAATGAATCGCTAATATTGATCTAAATTAGTAGGGGAAACTGGACACACATGATCCCCGGGGACACAAGATCCCCCCCTGTTTTCTCGAAAACTAATTACATTTTTATACCAGTGATATGTTCAAATGAATCCATTAGATAGAATATTGAATCTGAGTAACATTTGATATTAGTTACTTTATGTATATGGGTTTTAGAGAGGTTTTATTATTTAAGCATTTTCAATCCTTTTTTTCTTCAAAGGAGAAAAGTTTAATAACTTTGGATATGTCCAACCAAAACGTACCAAATTTTTACTGGACAAAGTTTTATTATTGTAGAATTGAATAAATTCATTCAATTAACTATTGCTTATTTTCCATTGAATACAAAAACAAAACAAGATAAATACTCAATATGGACACACTTGATCCCCCACAGTTAGGACACACTTGATCCCGATATTGCATATTTTAAGGCGTTTGTTGTATACCGTCGCATATTATTGTATTATATGTAACTAATTTATCTGTTAGAATTCTTTTCAAGTCAAAAAGTATAAATAAATTTAATTTCTCTTTAGTTTTGTCAATCAGACAATACACGCGCAATTCGAATTTCTCAATAAGTTTATTTTATTAACCATAAAAAGTGTAGTTGAACATGAACATACTTAGTTTTGATTAGTTTTATTAAATGCATTTTAACATTATTTTCAATGAAAAAGAGTGTAAATTAAGCTTTGAAAATACTCAACAAATCACAGGTCTTAAAATCAGTATTGTTCGATCTGGTATTAATTTTTTTTCCGTTTGAACTAGGAGAAGTTTGCTTACAATCACCATTTATTTGTAAATCTTCTTAAAGAATTTTTAATAAAAGGCTCATTCAACATCTTTTGGTCAGTCGCTTAAGAGAAATCGCATTTGCGTAATAATAACATGCACAACAAAAATGATGATGCGTGACAGTACCATATTGATGTATGAAGTCATCATCCTGGCATGATCACGGTTGTGGTATTGATAGTAGTCTGGTGATCTCGATGTACCGTCGTCGGAAGAGGCGATGGGTCAAATAGGGGTGATAATGGGTCACTGTTTCAGCTACTTAGAATGCTTGTAGAATAGATTGAATGCATCTGAGGACAAGAAGACCAAAATATAAGAGACCTTTTTGAACAATTCTGCTCTACTACCTCTAGACTGCCGGTGAGAACGATGACCCATTCTCACCCCAGACCCATTGTCACCCCCGATGGCGGTATCACACTATTTTTTTATTGGTCCAAAAACAGATACATGGCAGTGGCAGTGTGGCCAATTTTCAGAGATTTAATAGCATAATAAGATTCTAAAATTACAAAGATATATTTATGTATCGATCAACCATTTTTGGTATCATAACTGTATCCATCAAAAAGAGAGATCCTCTTGGGAACATCATGGTTGTCGTGATATGACTATAGTCTTACTGTCTTTTAGTGGAGTGAATGGTTTTCAGATAAATCATCATCACCATGCACATTTTGTTCCTATAGCAGACATTCTATCTGTCACTATAACTCTATTCGAGAACTTAAATACTTGCCTTGCTTAATGCTAACAATATTTAATTTTCGCACGACTGATATTACGGCAGACTATGAATAATTGTTAGGATTTGAGGCTAGACCAATTCAACCTTTCATTAGACTTGGAAGAACCTAAACATGTTCAGCTCATAAAGGGATCAATTTCCCCCTATATGGGGATCAAGTCTCCCGCAAGTTTTGAAAATGCCAAATTTTCTATCTTTCGGAAAAATCGATTTTTTGGAAACTTTCATGAACAAATAATTGCTTCCAATGACGTTTTTGAATAGCTTATTAAATTCTTTATCAAGTCCATCAAGAAGCGTGCAATTCTGTGCATATTACTTCGAGAAATATCCTAAACAAAAAGTGGGGATCATGTGTGTCCAGTTTCCCCTAAACACGAACATCGCCTTTTCAAATATGCTATTTATCTCAACAATGCGCAAAAGTGATTTTTCTTAGAGGCGACGAACTATAGATATATAGTTCCTCCAGTAAACGATCTGTTCAAGAATTAAAGGAAACGTTGATCATGTACTCAATACAGTATAATATTGGTTCAATCAAAGGTAATTGCCTATTTCCGGGGATTAAACCACCCGACTTGGACGTTAATTTACAATGTTATGAAAACTCATATGTGAATATGTACGTTATGTGGAAGATATTGATTTGGAAAATGTATTGGAGGTAACCACTTTCCCTTCGATGGGACTCGAACCCATGACCCTACAGTACGCTAGACTGGTGCTTTAACCAACTAAGCTACGAAGTACCTCTGTCGGCCTTCGCAACCTAGCGGCTACTGAACGAGCTCGAGATTCGCAAATTGGACGCATAGTCAAATCACTCTTGTCGTAACCGAAAACCAAGAACGCCAACACCGTGCGCCAACACCGAATCTTGAGCGGATTGCACGCACGGTGTTGGCGTTCTTGGTTTTCGGTTACGACAACTCGCAATCCATTTCTCCAACACTTCCACATGTGTATAGTACACGTTCACATTAGAGGAGCGTGCGGTCGGGTCTGAGCTTGACGACCGACTGGCAAATAGCGTACACAACCTAACTTGATCAGTACAGTTGCTGATGAAGAATGTGTACGGCCACCAGACATTCTAAATACTCACGCTCCTCTAATGTGAACGTGTACTATACACATTGTGACCAACCACTTTTGGGTCACAATTATATATTTGGTGGCAAGGCCAGTTAGTGGTTTAGCCCTGTTAAATTGTTATTTATGTTTTGTGCCGTCTTGAAAAATTAAATGTCTAAATGTGAAATAAATGTCTGTCTCCACTTCCGTAGTGTTTGAGTGATGTTTATTTTGCGTTTAGTAGTCTTCTGGTTGATGTCTTTATTGTATATAAATATTTTGTTTTCATTTGTGTTTACTCCGACCGTAGTTTACTAGATTTATTAATTTATTTTTCCATTTATTTATTTATTTATTTATTTATTTATTTATTTATTTATTTATTTATTTATTTATTTATTTATTTATTTAATTATTTGTCTAGATTTTTTATTTACATTCCATATTTATTTCATAGTTTATTTATTTATTTTTCAATTTACTCGAAAACAAGTGTTTGGGATTTTTCATTTGTAAGGCTAAGCATGCAGCCAGTTTTGTCAGAGTAAACGACTAAAGTAGAATAGAGCATCAACCATATTATTAAGTCTTCTTATGTCACCTGTCATCGTTCGTCGATCATTGTGCCGCCACATCATCGTTGTCCTCGTCATCCACCATCTTTAAAAAATATGCAAAGTCATGAGGAGAAGGATATAAAAAGGCTCAACTGACTAGGAAAGCCCTTTTGTATTATTATTCGCCCGGAGGAGTGACGGTAGTGTGTCCGCGGTATAGGACGTTACAAAACCTAACCGCAAAGTTCCGCGAAAGTTAGTGGTGTTAAAACGAAAAACTACCTAACTAAAACCTGTTTAAATCTAACAAACTAAAAGGACATTAAACAGTGTGAATAAAACCAAAACTAAAAATTACAAAACAAGTTAAAGTCAAGACTACGGTCTGCTACCAAAGTGGAATTCGTGTTCAGAGGACGAATGTTTGATTCCGGGGTAAGCCCGCTTGTCCGATTCCACTGGTGGATATTGTGCATGCGCGTTTCGGTACCACTCCCCGGGCAAGGAACACTGGCCTACGCTACAAAAGGCCATAGTGACACACGAACATTACCAGTTCCCTTGTTAAGTGTGGGAATAGTGAAGAACTGTGAAGGAAAGAAAGAAGAAGAAGTCGAAGAAAGAAGAAGAAAAAGGAGACGAAGGAAGCCCAGGTGAACGAGGAGGACGCTCTTACGACGATGGAGTTGCTGCAAGTCGACCACCTCAACGAACGGCCGCAACGCAACGGTGAGCTCAAAAAAAAAGAAAAGTAAAAGAAAAACGAAAATTAAAACGGATCCTTAATTTAAAACTAAAATAGTTAATTTTTTATTCTGTATGGCCGCTAAGCCCTGACTGTCCTCGTTTTGTAAATCTTGTTTCCGCCATTTTGTTATAAATAGTCCGCCTTGTCACCAATTATAGAGCCAGCACAGGTAAGATTATCCGGGAGAACCATTGTTAAAACGACCCTGAAAAGGTGTGTTGCAAACCCCTGGCCTTATGGGGCTTCCATGACAGGGGTTTCCACCACACTTTGTGCAACGAAGCACTCAATCAAAAGTTAATAAAGATAATTAGTATCAACATGTGGAAGTGTTGGCTTGAGAAATGGATTGCGAATGATTTGACTATGCGTTCAATTTGGGAATCTCGAGCTCGTTCAGTAGCCGTCAGATGAATATTGTTCCATTGTTTGTTATTGAAAATTTGCTAGATCGCACTAGAGGCGCAAAAGTTATGATCAATATACCATTGTTCATAATGCATGAGAAAGCCACTGTTATGGCAAAAGTTTATTAATCAATATTGGAAATAAATCATCCGACTATTTCTCGAACCTTTCTGGAGTTCCACAAGGTACCCGGATAAAAAATATCATTAAAATATCATAAATTTTATTGTTACAACACTATTTAAAACATAATATTTACCATTGAATATAATGGAATTTTGACAATAAAATCACATGAGAAATAATGGTTTTCCACGATAAAATTGATGGTAAATGGGACTTTTACAATTAAAAAGAGGGGTTGTTATGTATCTTTACAATTAAAAATTCGAAAATTTTCCATACAAAATTCGGAGCAAAACAATTGATTTTACGGTTCTTCAATGGGATGATTTCGAGCGACAAAACAATAGAAAACATTGTGTTTTAAATGTTTTCAATTATTGTTTCTATTGTTTTACAATAGAAATACAACAGGATTTAGAATACATTCTACCCAAGTAACCATAAGCATTATAAAATTGTTTTAATATAGCATTAAATCCGTTTGTAATGCAGGTCTTTAAAGCTAAATAGCTTTGCGTGCTAATATAATGCTCATTTGATGCCGCAAAAGGCGAAATAGCGTGCCAATCTAATGCTATGATAAAAGCACTTATATAGCACTACTAATGCTTTTACAGTGCAGCGAAATAATCCTGTCAAATGTGACAACCCGTTAATAGCACTGCTAATGCTTTTAGAAAGCATACCTTGGGTACGTTATATAATTTATTAATTTTGTTTTTCATCGCTATTTTCAGTTTGTATTTTTTTTTCAATAAGATATATGCAAACAAAAAACAAAATATGAAATCGGTTCTATTTGTTTATTTATATATCTTCCGCTCTCGTTTAGAAATAAGATGAAATAATGTTGCTATATGGTAATTCAATTTCCTTGACGGGGTCTCGAACTGTGGGTGTCTCGTTGCCTGCTCATCGCTCATCGTTGAGGTGCTCCTCTGCTGCCAGGGCCATTCGGGATATGTATAAATGCGATGAAAAGTTACCAATAAAAACTTCGTCCATTTCATTGAAATTCGATATCAGTTGTGTTGCCAGAACGCATATTGAATTCTCAGAAACTTCGAAGCTAATAATTTCTATATTTGTTACAATAGTATTATATATAAACCTAAACGTAATATTATTATTAATACATTTTAATTTCATTGTTTACTATAGCATACCTTTAAAAATAATAAATCATTGAAAAAATGCCAAGTTTTTTATTGCTGTAAAACTGGCAACTTTGGAATTAAAACCTATGGACGAAAATGTCAAATGTATTTATTCATAAAACAAAACAAACAAATTCGATAGCAACTAATATTTTATTTTACCAGTTCTTCATACCTATATAGGTTTGTTTTTTAATCGTTTGTGCTAAAACAAGATGAGAAATCGGTAAGTTATTCAGAAATACCTGAAATAGAATATGCGAGAGAATATGCGTATAGTGAAAATACATTTTTATTATAGATGCCATGACCGCAAAGCGCAAACCATCCGAAACCATATTTTGCTCTCGGTACAGCCTTCGCTGTGAATATTCTAAAACGGATGGACACAAGGGTGGACAACGGAAGTGCGAAGTGGCTGTGATGTGTTTGCTGGCCAAATGAAATACCCATTATGCTTGCCAAGTTTGAGAAAAGGAAAAAATACCCAACGCGCCTATAGGCACCAGAGTGCTTGACGCATATCGGTATGAAACTAAATGGAATCTTTCTGTCTGATTAAGTAATGTAAGTTTCAACTTTATATTTAATTTAGAAAGGAATGGAAAATGGACATTATTTTTTTCCTTTTACAGAAAATTCTTGAACAAAAACGGATGCAAAATGGATTTGGAACGGATGAATGGTCCACGGTAAATATGGATAATTTTACAGCTGCAAATGTAATCCAGACCAGGCGATTTTTACCAGTTTCGATGTATTCCGTTCTGGTGATCATCGAAGGAACAAAGCATTACGTGACATTTGAAGGCAACCACAGAAAAACGAAGCCAAATTTGTTATCGTTGATGCGATGGGTCCTGGTCAACCAGAAAAGAGGTCAAGCGAAATATAGCTAAAGAGCCCCGCACATAGCATACGTTTGCGTTGCGTTTGACAGTTTTCCCATGGGAAATGTGTCAAACGCAACGCAAACGTATCCTATGTGCGGGGGTCTTAAGAAGAAGAAGCTATCGACGAACGAGTGTATGTAGATTTATAATATTGAAGTTGTAGGTATTATTTGTTATAGCTGAGTGAGCGGAATACATAAAATGTCTGTGATGAATCAATTCTGGGAATCAATAAATATGCTTTTGTCTTACTCGTACGTCAAGTGTGTGTAAAGCCTATACATAACCACTTTAAAAAATAACTTTTGATAGTAACCCCGGAGATCCCAGTGTTATAAGTGTATACCAATCTAATTAACTCGCTGAATTGGGGTAATATCCGAAGTGTATTTGCATTGTACATAGGTATATATACACTTTTGTTTTGGGTTTTAAACACTTTAGTCAAAAACTAGACTCTAGAATTCACTAGAACAAAGACAAACTTATTTTTGTTATGCTAACAAGTTTTGTTTGTTTGTTTTAATATTCATTCAAGAAATTTTTAGCCCAAGGCTGACTCATCATTGACCGCGGCTTTTAATAGTCTCCAACTGTTTTCTATATTAAGACATCAACACCACTAGGTGTATTGATACAATTTTCAATGAATTATTAGAATTAATATAATCCATTGGCTATATTGCTGACTACAATTACGTATCTATAAATAGATTGATGGTTTGCATTCCTAATGCCAATTTAAAGCAAATATGCACTTGAAATGTCCGGTGTTTCGTTGCATTAAACCGAGCAATTAATGGGCATTATAGACAAATATAATGCTAACAATAATGCCACATGTGTCAAGGCTTCAATGCATTAGCAATGCTAATATAGAACTTATATGCTTATATGATGCTACTGTTTAGCTTTGAAGCAGCTTAAATGCCCATATAGGGCTATTAACATGCTATGACTTAATGCTTACGGTTACTTGGGTACTCCACTATTACAATAAAAATATAATACAATTATTGCGCTTTTTGCACTTTATAAGAGTTCTGCGAGATTTTTTTTCTCACAGTCATCTTTTTCTCACACAATTAGACGTCAAATCATGGCGGGAATCGATTTAGTGTACACGCTTACATGTGACTAACGAGTAATGTGTTATAATTGTGTAAATTTCAGTAACAAAAATCGATCAACCCGAAATGAGAGTGGGTGTGAGAAAAAGAAGCGGGCAAATCACAATCTACACATAACTCTTCAAATTGGTGAAATCGGCAATAATTGTTTTACAAATTATTTTATTTTCCTTCGGTTGTTTAGCATATCTTTAGACGAATCCAGCGCACTACTTCCAAAATTAAGTGGGTTGCCTGTATCTGGAGAAAAATCCAACATCGGTTTAAAAAGCGTACTAACTTTGTTCCGATTAGACAATACATATAGATATAAACCTGTGAAAATGTAAATTATAAAAAAAGTCAGTTTTATTAGAAAAAATACGTCGAGAAGAAAAGAAAAAATTACCTGCATCAGTTCTTATTTATATTCCGTTGGTGAGATTGGCCAATGGTAGCCACTGAACGATCTTGAATCAGTGACCAGCAAGCAGCAGTATTTTATTTATCATAAGCTTCATTTCTGTAAAGAAACAAGTACACATGTTACCAGGCATGTCATCAGGTATTATGATGATAAAATTTTCATTTATTTTTTGTTCGGGATGAACCACTGCGTTCATTATGTACATTGAACTTTTGTAGAACAATAAGATTACGATTACCGGTGGTGAGTATAAACCGTTTGTCAGCGCAGTATCATTACTTGGCACTTTACCGGTCGCTACTAAACGCGCTGCTAAAACAGTAGCGCAGCTGACGGGTGACCAAATTGACCAAATAACAGCGTTACTATTTGATGAACTATCAAACGTCGAACGCCGATACGGAATGCAGCCACCAAAATGATAACCGAAAATACCGAAAATAGTGACCGATGCGAAAAAGAGTGACCAATCTAAAATGATAGTACAGTGAGGGTGATCAAAATACTCGCGCCCAGTAATAATGCTCTAACACGCTTCAACACTTCAGATACTTACCACGGTACAGAAGCCATAGTGATCTACCGCTTGCCCAGCAGCAGAAACTGTAATGAAAAATACACCTTCTGCACCATACAGTTTCATTATTTTCATCTATTCAGTAATTATAAACAAAACTGTACACGCTCAAATGAATCCAGCCATTCTCCGAGTAAAATGATAGGCAAAAGTTTTTGTTCCCTTTCATTTTTTTGAAATCAAATTTGTATTGCATAACATTTCTAGACCTGCATCAAGACCTTCAATAATGGAAATATATACTTGAGAATCGGTATAACATTTTTATTTATTTAACAAACAAAGCTATTGTAATTTTATTGTTTTCAATTGTTATTTCATCAATATAATAAATCCATGAAATATTCCAAAATTATATTAATACAATAACATTAGACGAATTTCCAGATCATCCAAACCGAATACTTTTAAAATTTGTTTAGTTTTTGGATGAGCAATACTAAACATAAGCGAACAATAAAAATATAATAGAATATATCGGAAACATTTAAATATATTGTTATTTTAATGTACGTACAATAAAGATCTTTTACAACCGTAAACATTTTACAAAAAGGATACAATAGTTTGTATTGTTTGCCACACAATCTATTGTATTTCAATGGGTTATGTCATACAAGTTACTGTAATTTTTTATCCGGGTAGCACCCTTGAACCATTGCTATTCTCGCTTTTCATAAACGATGTAACCCTTATTTTGCGACGTGGAGGTATGCTGCTGTTGTTTGCCGATGACCTTAAAATGTATGTAGTTGTTCGAGACCTCACTGACTGCTATGAACTACAGAACCTTCTTGAAATCTTCAATGGCTGGTGTACTCGGAATATGATGGTTCTAAGCATTCCTAAGTGCTGTGTCATAAGTTTCCGACGAACAACTAATTTCGTCCAGTTTGACTACAGTATTGCTGGTTCTCCTTAGCTAAGGAAAAAAAATGAAAATTGATAACAGTGCTTCCGAAGTCATGTACGGACAATTAGACAAACAGACGGTGCAAGTTAGACTAAACATACGACGACAAACAACAAAAATATTTTCCCTTGAAAAAGACACAATCCCCGTGTCGAAACGTCGGGTAAATAAAAAACTCGTTGTAATAAGTGCAAGACTGAGTAGCCGTTCAATAAATTAAATTAAAACGTACAGTCGATCCATAATCAGTAAATCTAATCAGAACTTCTCTCTTCTTCAGTTCCCTTATAAATACTAAAAATGGGTCGCCGGATTTATTATAAAACTTTGGAAATTATCGTTGGAATTTCCAAAAAAAATCTCAGGATCCCTGAATATTGATCTAAATGTGTATATATGAACATCACCTTTTCAAACATGTTATTCATCTTAAAGCGATGTTTTTTAGATAACGAACTATAAACATATAATACATATAATACACGATCTGCTCCGGAATCAATATTGTCGATGCAGATAAAATCAAGAACATGTACGAACTTGTCTCAACTACGTCGCTCGACTGAAACGTCGCTGGTCGCTGGCGACCCTTTCCAGTTAGTGCTCCAGCGACGCAGGTAAATTCAATGCGTCGCTACAGCACCAAACTGGAAAGCGCTCGCTGGTTGAGCGACGCGACAGTCCAGCGACGTTCCAGCGATGACCCGCATAGACAATATTTTTTGTGGGACATTCCGTTAGTCGACTAAAATTATGATTTACAAGACCTTAAGAAGTTTGCCCCACTCCTAATCTAAATTCTGGCTGAAATCTATAAGCATCGCATCGCATCGCTCTACACAACCACACTATTGTTTCCAAACTTTCCAAACAAACTATGCCCTTCGTCAAGTTGTGGCCCATCGATTTCAATTTTTGTCTGCCTCTTGTATTATACATAGTCATACTTTTAAGTAACGAAAACTGTTGTTGGAAATCCGTAAGCTCAGTGCTTCAATATCTGACAAAGTATGCTCGGCTGGAAATGTTTCCGACCAATCATACCACAAAATACATATTTTCAACATGTGACCGGATATGTCTTTTACTCCGATGTCAGTGATAATTAGGTAGGATCACCAAACGGATAATATTTTCAACTTGACTTGAAATCTCATATAACTCATCTCTAATGGTGATTCTTGCCTGGAAAGCTAGTACAACAATACTGCGAAACAATCAATGACACGGAGTCTACTCGCTAACTCCAATCATAACCATAACAATTGTGTTCGGAGATAACGATCATTAAATTCGTGCACCGATCTAAAACAATCCCAAACAATCTAGTTAAATACTACTTACTTAGCCTTACCGCCCACAAAATCAACGAAAACTGACATCTTTATCTAACCGATCAGCATTTAAGACAAGCGCCGCTGTGGCGAATAGACGTGTGCTACCCATGCCGTACCACAACACCGTGCCGTGAAGCAAAATATCTATTCCAACTAGGCTAATAGATATGGAATTTAGACAACAATGTGGCAAAACAAAAGATTGAAAGATCGGAACAAAACGATCCCAATCGAAATGTATTTTAAATCTGGTTAACTGCCGCCGCTGCTGTTGTGGGTGGCGCTGTTCACGATCATTCGCCGATAAAATGAACGGCGATTATATTTGACAGCAGGTGACAGGGAAAACAAACATCTACTAAACGATGATTGATGTAAGTGAATTGTTTTCATTGTGAAGGAAGATATGCTGGGCACGAGCGAATATAATTAACATTCAAAGAGTTTGAGCATGAAATTTTTAGGGTTTTGAAAACATGTTTAAGGTCTTGAGAACCTTTTTTAGCAAATTGAACAACAATTCCGATGTATAGATTGTATTGTTTTTTTTACATATCACAAAATTAATAAATACAGGGAGAATCATAAGATTCTTAAGAGAATAGTGGTTTTAGGTCTTTGGAAAAATGCTAAAAAAATTGTAAAGATAATTCAAAATTATATAATTATTTATAAATATTTTGAAAAACATTAAAGTATCTTAATCTATATATATAAAAATGAAATGGTCTGTGTTCGTATCCGCATAACTCAAAAACGGCTGGATGGATTTCCTTTATTTCTTCAGCAGATATGTTCGTTACCGTTTCCGACGGGTTTATATGATATTTACTTATGTGAAAATTACGAGTAAGGTTGTGCAAATCGTGATATACTAAAATTAAGATTCGTATGGAAATTTCACATGGGATTTTTCGCCTACTATGCAGAACAACGTCTGCCGGGTCGACTAGTAAAATATAAAACGAAAAAAGAGACAGATAGAACGTAATGGAAACTGTTGAAGAAAAAATACAAATCAAAATTCAGACTATGCGATTTTTTATTTTTGTGATACTCTTGCAACCTTTTGATGACATCACTTCTGTTCCAAAATATATTAGGTTAAATACTTACTTTACAGCTATTTCTCATCCAACGTGGACTATATTTGGAGCATATTGTGTATGTTAGTGGCAGTTAAACACAGTATAACAAAATGCGATGCGATGCTGGTCCTGACGGTATACCATCCATTGTACTTAAAAAATGCGGCGAATCGCTTTGCGTTCCATTCACTATCATCTGCAACAGATCAATTTCTGAATGCACATTTCCTGCTGGGGAATGGTTTCGGCATACTTTGGAACTCCTTTACCAACCATTTAGCTATGTTTTGGGTAGGGGAACTCACTGATGAAACTATTTCTCGCATCTCCTTGCCGGGTTTATGGATTTTTGGTAGTCCTTTAATCCTATGTAGAACCGGATTTACTGTTTTTACTCAGGCTTCTCCGATGATCGCCTTACAATCCTTTATTATTTTGTCCGTGAGTCGTATTAATCCTGGTAGCGGATCCACTCTCAAATGTCTATAAGGTCCTCCGTCGATTTTCGTCGTCATCTCTTCGTCGTAGTCCTCTTTATCCATTACCACTACTGCATTGCCCTTATCGGCTTTGACGTAGTATACTGGTTTTTCCTTAAGTTCCTTTAGAATCCTCCTTTCGTCATGGTTCGTTGTCCCTTCATAAACGATGTTTGCCGTCTGATACCAACTGGATTTCGTATTGTTTATGCCGACGATTTGAAGATTTATATTGCTGTTACTAGTATTGAAGATTGTTTGGAGCTGCAGCGCATGATAGATTTGTTTCAAGATTGGTGCACAAGAAATCAAATGGTAATAAGTGCTGAAAAATGTTCTATCATTTCATTCTACCGGAAACACTCCCCAATAATTTGGAATTAAAAAAAATGCGGTACAATACTACCCCAGGTATCTACTGTGAAAGACTTAGGAGTACTGCTGGATACAAGTATGTCCTTCCGTGATCACTACTCTGCCATAATTGCTAAAGCCAACAGAAATCTCGGATTCATTATGCGGACAACTCGGGAGTTCTTGGCACCATTCAGCCTACGATCGCTTTATTATTCACTAGTTCGCTCTACGCTTGAATCTGCGTGTGTGGCTTGGTGTCCATACACTGAAATCTGGATTAAGCGTATTGAAAACATTCAATCCAGGTTCACTAGATTTGCCCTCAGACTACTTCCATGGAATGACATAGCTAACATGCCTCGATATGAAATTCGCTGCCGGCTTCTTGGAATGGAAACTCTACGTAGCCGTAGAGAGGCTTTTAGGGCAGTTTTTGCTGGAAAGTTGCTGTTAGGTTCGATTGATGCGCCGCAAATTTTGGAAAAGATTAATATCAATGCACCGACAATCACCTTACGGCCAAGAAACCCCTTGAGATTGGACTTTAGGAGAACTCACTACGGACTAAATGAACCTATCACTGCTATTTGCCGAGAATTCAACAAGGTTTACCCGCTTTTCGACTACAGCATCTCTGCAACTATCTTCAAGAACCGGCTCAAACAGCTTCATCTCCAACCAGAGCTTATTTTAGACAACATAGAAAGGTGAGTTTGATTCCAATTACTATAAACTGTAAAAAAGTTGCTCCCTGTTCTTTTCTTTTGTTTCCGGTGAGTTGAAAATGGATCAAGTGACGTCATCATTCATCCCTTCATACGTGTTGCTATTTTTATCAGTTGACTATTTAATCATAAGAGAAAATATTGTATTAGTATATTATGTTTTATTTACTATGATTACTCAATTTATGTAAAACTGTATTTAAGAAAAGATATGGGGTTTTTATGCCCTTTTGATGGGATTTTTTCTCATCAAAAGGGCTTTTCCCCATCCTTCATCCTCATTAAGATAATTTTCAGATGAGGTATAAATAAATAAATAAATAAATAAATAAATAAAAGTCCAACCCCGTACTGCTAACCGTTTTTGTTTAATTGTTTCTAGATTTTTTTAGAACAGTTTTAAAAATTTCTTCGTTTGCTTTCCCGTGGATTTATTTTAAATATCATCTTTCTCCTTCTTCTTCATGCAACCTTTATTCGTCAATCGAAATTCATGGTATGGTACATCCAAAGCTTAGAATCCAAAGTATGTTATCGTCTTGGACTTCCACAGTTTCATAGAAGCTTTCACAACTGAACGATGCAACACCAAAGCAGGAATCATGTATCGAGAAAATAAGCCAACAAGTTTCATTTGCATTTGCATTGATACATACATAAAGCTCAGAGTCGGTGTTGTGAACATAGACACGATGCCACAACTTGCATGCAAAAACTCGTTTGTAACAGCAAAGTTTCACACTACTCAGATTATGATATGGAAATTCATCGCTTCATTATGAGAAGAATATTCATGTACAGAATTTATGTAAAAGATAATATTCATTAGTAAAATTATTTAAATGATCAGGCTATCTTACAGCATATGTATATGCATAAGCCATAGATAACTCCATGATTGACATTTGCTAGCGAAATTGAACAAAGCAAAGTACAACATTTGAAACAATCAATAAAGGTGCTAAAGTGGTTGATAAAGAAGGACGGTTACGCTCAATAGAAGACAGGAGAAATTTTCAGTGCAACTATAGACTGATTTTCATAAGCAAACAACTGGACCAAATCATATGACACGACAATAGTATGTGTCTCCAGAAATAAAAAGAAAAAGAAAGGAACACCGTCCGCAACCCAGGTCGCCACACATAACATCTAGCATGAGGCAACTGGCAGGACACACAACAGGACTAGTGGAGAATTTTTCGATTACGAAAAGTTTCCTCATTACCGGGGCGGGAATCGAATCCACACTCCATAACACATGCATCTAGATGCCGCACAGCCAAGAATCCCACTACAAAATACTACCAAATGCTTTTTATGGATCCTGCAGTTTTTATGTGTGTATGAGATAAATAAAAATCATAATTCATCAAGTAGTGGCTTTATCTAGCAGCAGAAATTATATATAGAAGAAAAAGATTACTCAGTAAATTTGAATAATTTAACCATTCAAACTTACTTTACATCACAAATTTAAATATGATTGATAAAGCACAACCTTTCTGCGTTCAAACAGTACTCTGACGACAATTTCATTTTTTCTCATCGAAAATAAATGTTTTTGCAAAAATGTTGCTTCCGTTTATTGTGGTGTTTATTTTCTTCCATTAACGCAATGATTATTCACATTGGGTATACGAAATCGACATAAATATGTTTTAACTCGTACAATTCATCCATCGATTAAGCTAATGACCTAAATTGATCCAAATTAAACCAAATCAATTTACCCACTTTTGCTCTCCTAATCACCCAACTAATGCAAACACTAAGTGCGTTTCCAAAAGCACCACTACAATATTGCTCCCCATAGTCAGGGCAAAAAAAAGCAAAGAAGGAAAAATCAATTGTTCCCACTCGTAAACAATTGCCTTCCGCTCAGTCTCGTCGCATGGCATTACTACGAGAATCCGGTCTTTAATCGTTAGTACTCGAATTTATATACCCGTTCTGGCTGGGCGCACTCATTCCACCCACCACCACCCGGAAAAGCGTTTAGACTGCCTGCCTACGTATTCTTGCTCTCGCACAATTGTATTCACATGTTCGGTGCAAGAGAAAGCTCAAAATTAGAGCGGAATGTCAGCGGACAGTGATGTCAAAAAATCTGAACAGTAATCAAATTTTAACTACTCTCATTCGATAATACAATAGTAAGTAAGTAATCCTTCTCTAGTATATTATAAAATGATAGTTCCAACTCAGTAATAGATGTGAAACAAGTCATGTTCAGACGAAGATTGCTACTGACTATGTGGAGTCGTCGACAACATGGCTTTGCAAAAAAAGAAAAAAAATCAGTCCTACTTTGTGGTTTGAACCTTATGCTTCAGTTTGCTTTTAATGGTTTATAACAAATATAGTATATTTGTTTACAATTTAAATATGCTAATCTGCTTGTTGCATTATTTCCTTGTTTCTCACACGTGTTACTACAATAACATGTGCGACTTTTGCCATAATAATGATACAATACGACTAAAGACTTGAATTTTCCTCAATCGTAAGGATCAGGGATGGAAAAGGTCAAATTTTCGAATAATCGAGGATGAACAATACTATCAAGCGATCACATATCCAAATAATTAATTGATTAAAAATCGCTAGCGAGTAAGAATCATTCGATAATTGTATCTCGATTTGAAGCATTTACTGTTACTATTTGAACTTATTTCTATACATAACACCAAAACACAATGCCAAACATCAGATTGACTTCATTGTTGACATTATTTTTGTATTGGTAAGGTTTACATTTAAATGATAATTTTGTGTTTATTATCAATTGATTCCAAAATTTGAAAAGTTATCGCCGATGACAACTCGCCTACTTTTCACACCTGAGAAGTTATCAAATGATAATTCCAATCATTATCGTATGAGAATAATTTAGCACAACCCTGGTAAGGATTCTTTGGCAGAACTGTTAATAAAATTTCTGCAGAAAGATACCTACCTGAATACCTTTTTGACTACAGTATTCCTATGTCTGGCGTATTGTAGAGCTCCATAATTTGTAGGCGGCCTAGGATATGTTGCTACAGCTTTCCCGAACGTTCAAGGTTCCCAGGTTTGATTCCACCCCGTGCATCCATCATGTTCGTGGCTTTCCTCGAAGTCACCGGCTTCTATCCAGTTTTCTGTTGGATATTATTTTCCTTATATATATAGTTTTCATGACAATCCCACTGAGTGATCAGCCCATCAAAATCTGCCGTATTTTAAACAATTCACAATATTATCTTCTTTGTACACTTTAACGTCTGTCCCATACACCATATGCTTGCTCAGCGAGTATGGTATACAGTACTTTTATCTCGAAAGAGCCGAAATCTTTCCGGCCTTTCTCTTTTGGAATCCACGGTTCATGTCCGTAAAGGGCCACTGGTAGAATAATAGTTTTTCAGATTTCGTCTGGACGTTGCGAGACCTAGGCTGGTTACGTAAGTTGTAAGGCACTATTCGCAATGGCAACACGTCTTCTTTAAGATTGGGGTTTATTAGTCAAAGTTATCAGCATTTTACTGAAGAGTTGTATGAGGGAATTTATAATTTTTCTGGTAGAAAAGAATTTACTCATACTACACTTCAGAGAATGCTAATAACTTCGCTGTGTGAACTCTAATCTTCTCGAGGTTTCTAGCATAACATTCTGTTTTTAATTCATGTTTCCATGCAAACTTCCAAAGAGTTCAGAATCGCCCAAATCGGTCAATTTTGTTCAGAGCATCAGCGGGTGACTCATAAAAAGATTGAAATAAGTTTTTTTCATGCTAATTTGAGCAACTCTAGTTTACTTCGAAATTGCCAAATTCTTCAACAACTTTAAACACATCCTTACTTATTAACATATCAACTCAACTAGGTCTACCTCTGTTTCTACCCACGACCATGCATTTTTTCTGTGAAGTTAGAAACAAAAAGTGAAAAGTTAAAAGTTCTTCATTTTTCCAGCTCCTTGTTCCTTTCTTCATGTCTCTTTTCCCCTTCTTCCTTCTCTTTTCTTCTTTCTTCCTCCTTCTTTCTTCTTCCTTCTCTTTTTTGTTTTGTTCTTCTTTCTTCTTTCTTTTTCATCTTTTTCCTCCTTCTTCTTTCTTCTTTCTTCTTTCTTCTTTCTTCTTTCTTCTTTCTTCTTTCTTCTTTCTTCTTTCTTCTTTCTTCTTTCTTCTTTCTTCTTTCTTCTTCCTTCTTCTTTCTTCTTTCTTCTTTCTTCTTTCTTCTTTCTTCTTTCTTCTTTCTTCTTTCTTCTTTCTTCTTTCTTGTTTCTTCTTTCTTCTTTCTTGTTTCTTCTTTCTTCTTTCTTCTTTCTTCTTTCTTCTTTATTCTTTTTTCTTTCTTCTTTCTTCTTTCTTCTTTCTTCTTTCTTCTTTCTTCTTTCTTCTTTCTTCTTTCTTCTTTCTTCTTTCTTCTTTCTTCTTTCTTCTTTCTTCTTTCTTCTTTCTTCTTTCTTGTTTCTTGTTTCTTCTTTCTTGTTTCTTGTTTCTTGTTTCTTGTTTCTTCTTTCTTTTTCCTTCTTCCTTCTTCCTTCTTGCTTCTTCCCACTTCTTCTTTCTTCTTTTTCTTCGTTCTTTCTTCTTCTTTCTTCCTTCTCCCATCTGTCGATAAAGAAGAGCGCGCAAACATGATTGTAAACTCCACCGAAGTATAACATAGAAATATGTGGACATATGGCCTACGATGCCAGTCCAGTTGGGTGGGTGTGTGCACAATAGAAAGCACCACAATAAAAACAGAAGAAGATGAAGAAGCTCTGGCATTCCCAGTTGTACGCTCAAAGCAGTCGGTTTGTTTTCGCGACGTGCAATTTTTTCCGTGAGTTTTTCTCTTAATAAGAGTTTTTACCCACGGTTTTTCTTTGCCAAGTTGGCAAGAGCGTCTCCTTCTGGTCCGGGGAAGCATCGTGTCCTGGCCGAGACCTCCGGCATTGGTGTCCAAGACCAGAAAATCCGATCGCCATCAATAAATCGGATCCATCGGTAGGGAGAAGCCAATCACCACATTCATCTCGGGTCGACCGGACCCTACACTAATGCATCACTCTGCAGCTATAGCCAAGCAGAAACCAATGCGATCAGCCAGCCGCAGTACAGAAGCTGTTGATGTGGGATAAAACGGATCCATCCACACAGCAGAAGGTACGCAGTGAAGGCTGCACGGCTAGGTATAAATTTGTTTTTTTTATTCCGCTATATCTGCTGTTGTCTGAAATCTGCTAGCAGTGGTTCTCAACACTACAGTTTTCATTCCCACTTTGTCCAGCTAGTTTTGTAAATATATTTTTTGTTTTCATTCCACTGTTATTATTCCCATTCCAGTTAAAAATTATCATCCCATTATCACACCTCTCTTATTATCTTTTTTTTTGTTTTTTTTTCACTAAGTATTTGATAAAACGCCTTTCATTTTTAGTATATAAGTAAAACCAAGTAATAGGCTAATTTGGTCTTTGAACTTTTTTTTAATTTTTTTTTCTCGTTTTCTATATTTTTTTGTGCGTTTTTTTTGGTTTCTGTCTCTGTTGCATTTTTCAAATAATATCGCTACGATTCTAATCGTTTGCTGTCCTGAATCCACAAGCTGAATAGAAATTAATGATAAAGGCGGGGGCTCAGAATTTGAGATTTCCGACGACGAGATACCTTCTCCGTCATATGAAAATTTGATTGGAACACTTTTTACTGTGCCGGAGGCCAAAGATTCTATCAACACGGCACCAATGGAAAGTAAGTCATCTGCCACTCCTACGTTAGAATCCTCAGAGCGAATGGATACTAACCCAACTCAGTCTGTTGGTGCATACCAACATCATGGTCCTTCTTCTGGCTACCCCACCCCGGCGCACCCCCGCCTAAAGGCTTATCCACCCGGATCTAAGGGTCCCTTTCTGGTTTTCTTTCGGCCCAAAGACAAACCGCTAAATAAATTACAAATCGAAAAAGATCTGGCAAAGTCGTTTCGGAGCATTGAGGAAGTTAACTCACCGAGCCGCAATAAGCTTCGCATCACTGTAAGTGATCGCGAACAGGCGAACAAGATTGCTGCCTGTGAGCTCTTTCGCATGGAATATCATGTTTACATTTTAAGTCACGAAGTTGAGGTTGCAGGAGTGGTCACCGAACCGTTTCTAACAAGCGATGACATCAAGGCTGGCACTGGTGGATTTAAAAACCGAGCGGTTCCAGCAGTCCAGATCCTTGATGTCAGGCAAATGAACTTTGTGTCAGCAGATGGCACGAAAAAACCATCAGATTCTTTTCGAGTGACCTTTTCTGGATAAGCACTGCCTGACTTCTTCCTAATGGGAAAACTTCGTTTACCTGTCCGTCTCTATGTGCCGACGGTCATGCACTGCAACAGGTGCCAGCAAATTGGGCACATCGAAACGTACTGCTGTAATAAGCCACGCTGCAACAAATATGACGAACAACATGACGAGGGTCCCTGCAACAAGGAGCCCAAATGCACTTGCTGTGGCGATTCTCCGCATAATATCTCTGCATGCCCGCGGTACATAGAGCGTGGAAAACATCAAATCCGCTCTCTCCAACAGCGATCGAGGCGAACTTACGCAGAAATGCTAAAGAAGATCGCCCCAGCCGCTGTACCATCAACCCAATCTATCGCCAATGATAACATCTTCTCTTCCCTTCCGCAAGATGACCAAGGCTCTGACTCTTTTTTTTTTTTTTTTTTTACAAGGGAGAATGCATTTACACACTAACCCAGTACACGTGCATTGTAGTTGCCAAACTACCACACGGAAGTGTACTGGAGTGTCGGACTCGACCATACCGGTAATACCGACTAAACTCCCTTGGGCTCCACCATCGTTTCCCCCAGGAACTACCTCTCAGTACTACTTCTGGGGGATGGCAGTACTAAACGTACTCGCTCGTTCTCGCTCACACAGGCACCCGTCCCGTGCGAGACTGACTTGGGTGCTCGCTCTATCGCACCCTCAAACATTCCCTACCTACTCTGTTGCTCCTCTGTCATGCCGTGCAGGTCTAACTTGTGTGCCCACCCTTCTCATGCCATGTGGGTCTAACTTGTATGCCCACCCAAACCCTTGATTCATGCTCCTTACACTCCATGCTTGCACACACGCTAACGCTCCTATGGGTCTGACTTGTGTGCCCACCCTTCTCATGCCGTGCGGAACTAACTTTTGTACCCACCCTTCTCATGCCGTGTGGGACTAACTTGTATGCCCACCTTTATCGTACCATGTGAGACTGCTCACCTCTTTCATTCGGTTCGCGCTGACACATACTACTCGAGTCATTCGACCTAACACTCCCTCTGGCATCCCTTGTGGGACTCTTCGCTTAGGTTCCCACTTCTGACATGCCATGTGAGTCTGACTCACCTCATTCATGCCATATGAGACTAGCTCAACACGACTCAACTCATTCCTTTCGTACCATGTGAGACTGACTTGGATGCTCCCCACACTCCTCTGCCACGCCGCGGGGTATCAGTAGTCATAGGAACCAACATTCCTGCGCTACTCCCAGCGCGGCGTTTGCAGTCCATACATACAACTATTCATTTACACTTCTGCCATGCTTCGGTGACGATCTCGGTTGCCACCCGCTGCGCCATTACCTCTGCATGGGCAGACCATTCACACACTTCGTCGCGTTCGGCACTTTCGCTCTAACTTACCAATCACAAGTTAGTCATGCTTGTCGATTGTTGCTCGGCGCGCCAGATTCTCTGCAAGCTGCAGGCAATCTGAGTGGTTGCAGTCGAGACTGCGTTCCACTTCTCCACCGCTTGACACATCCTTTGGATAAGATTATCCGGAGTTGTGTCCCGGCCGCAAACGTCTAGCATTGCTCTTCTTTCGACGTCGAAACGAGGACATACGAACAGTATGTGCTCTGCAGTTTCGTCAACACCTGGGCAGTCAGGGCAGACGGAGACCTCCGCGTGCCCAAACCTGTGGTGGTACTGTCGGAAACAGCCATGGCCTGACAGGAATTGTGTCAGATGGAAGTGAACCTCCCCATGGGGTCTCCCCACCCAGCTTGATATGTTAGGAATCAGCCGGTGGGTCCACCTACCTTTCGAGGAGTTATCCCACTCGCGCTGCCATCTGGCAACCGAAGTCACCCTGGTACGCTCGCGGGCTCCTCTGGTGCCACGTAGGTCAAAACACTCCTCGTCCTCCCGGATGACCAGCCCGACTGGCATCATACTCGCTATCACGCAGGATGCGTCGCGCGATACCGTGCGGTAGGCCGATATCACCCTGAGACACATCAAGCGGTAGGTGCTCTCCAGTTTCTGCAGGTAACTGGTTACCCACAGTGCTTTTGCCCAGGACGGGCCGCCGTACCTAAGAATAGATGCGGCAACGCCTGCCAGTAGCCTACGTCTACTGGCGCACACCTTGGAGCTGTTGGACATCATCCTCGATAATGCCGCCACAGCAGTCGAAGCCTTCTTGCACGCATATTCGACATGGCTACCGAAGGTAAGCTACACGTCTCCACGTGTACAACTGCATGTTGTGCCGACTTACGGTTGCTGACGATAACCACCTCCGTCTTATGTTGAGCGAGCTCAAGGCCTCTCGCACTCATCCAGTCCGCCACAGTGCTGATCGCGTGTTCTGCGGTTAGCTCTACTTCGGGGATTGACTCCCCGTAGACCTCTAGGGTTACATCGTCAGCAAAGCCGACGATCTTCACACCAGGAGGGAACTTTAGCTTCAGAACCCCGTCATACATCAGGTTCCATAGTACCGGACCCAGGATTGACCCTTGCGGGACTCCTGCGGTAATAGGAGCACTTTTCTGACCGGCATCGGTCTCGTATAGCAACACACGGTTCTGGAAGTAGCATTCCAAGATCCGGTACAGTCCCACCGGCAGGCTAAGCCGGTGTAACGAGAGCGCGATGGCATCCCAGCTTGCGCTGTTGAATGCGTTCTTCACGTCCAGTGTCACCAACGCACAGTATCGAATTCCTCGCCTTTTCCGTTGGATCGCTACCTCTGCAGTCTTGAGGACTGAATTGATAGCGTCCACCGTGGACTTACCCTTCCGAAAACCAAACTGGTTACTCGACAGGCCATCCGTACCCTCTGCGTACGGGGTGAGCCTGTTGAGGATGATCCTCTCGAGCAGTTTACCCGTCGTGTCGATCAGGCAAATTGGTCTGTACGCCGATGGGTCGCCCGGAGGCTTCCCGGCCTTCGGCAGCAGTACCAACTTCTGCCTTTTCCATCTCTCAGGGAAACAACACTCATCCAGGCATCTCTGCATAGCTAGCCTGAACATGTTCGGGTTCGCTATGATCGCTGCCTTAAGTGCACTGTTTGTAACTCCATCGGGGCCTGGAGCTTTGTTCATCGCAAGGGTGTTAGCCACTGCGAGTAACTCTTCGTTCGTCACCGGAGCCACCATTTCGGCCACACTCGCCACAGCGCCTTGCAGCGCAGGAGGAGGCCAGGGACTTGTGGCTCGGGACGGGAAGAGTACTTCGATAATCCTCGCCAACCGGTCCGGTGACCGTTCGGGGTGAAGAGCCCCTTTGGTCTTGGCCTTCACGATCCTATTGGCGTCACCCCACGGATTCGCATTGGCACCCTCGCACAGGTTGTCGAAGACGCTCTCTTGCTGCTCTTGATGGCCTTGTTAAGGGCCAGTCTCGCAGCTTGAAACACTTCCCGGCGGACCGCTCTTTCCTCCTCGGTGCGGGCTCGTTGCGTCCTACGTCTAGCCTTGAGGCAGGCTGATCGGCAGGGGCTGCAATTTCGGCACTCCACCAGTATACCGGGCGTCTGCCATTTCTTGGCAGGGCTTTCCTCGGCATAGTAGCGTCGCACGCGCGTGATAGAACAGCTATCAGCGCATCCCCGCTTAGACTGTCGGTGTTGGCCTCCAGTCCCAGGGCCGCGGTGAAAACTTCGCTGTCGAAGTGAGTGGTCTTCCACCCACGGACCTGACAGGGATCACCCGCCCTCGGACGCTGCACACCATAATTGATCTTGAAGCGAATTGCTAGGTGATCACTATGGGTGTAGCCCTCGTCTACCCTCCAGTCCAGGTCCGAGACCAGACTAGGGCTGACAAACGTTACATCTATCCATGACTCGACCCCATTCCTACGGAATGTGCTACTGGCTCCGTCATTGACAAGCACTGCGTCGAGTTTTGCAAGTGCCTCGAGTAACGCTTGTCCCCTCTGATTGGTGCAGCGGCTGCCCCATTCCACTGCCCAAGCATTAAAGTCTCCCGCTATAACGAACGGGCTCCGACCTACTAGGTCGGCCGATAGCCTGTCGATCATCTGGTTGAACTGTTCCATTGGCCACCTTGGTGGGGCGTAGCAGCTACAATAGAACACCCCGTTGATCTTGGCTATCGCGACACCCTCCGCGGAGGAGTGTACAACCTCTTGAACGGGGTACCTGCCCGTTGTGCAAATTGCCGCCGACCTAGACCCGTCCGCCACCCAGTTGCCGTTGCCGGCAGGGACGTTGTACGGGTCGGACAGGAGGGCGACATCGATCCTCGACTCCGAGACCGCCTGCCACAGCAGCTGCTGGGCAGGTGCACAGTGATTCAGATTCAGCTGTGTTACTTGCACGGCTTTTTCCGATTGGCTTCTCCGAAGGGACACGCAGGCCCGCCCATAGCATGGTTCCGGGCCTGCTTCTTACTGGCGCAGATAAGGCACCTAGGTGCCTTGTCGCATTCCTGTGCTTTGTGTCCCTCCTCGCCGCAGCGACGACACATCTTGCTTCGGTCTGGGCCCTTGCAGTCATAAGACTTGTGCCCGGACTCAAGGCACCGGTAGCACCTGTCCACTGAAGGTGGCTGGAGCACGCTTACTGGGCATACTGACCAGCCGATCTTCAGCTTCCCTTTCTCGATGACCTTTTTGGCGTCAGCCACCGGTAGTCTGAGATAGGCTACCTGCGTACCAAAGAATCCCCTACTTAGACGAACAGAGGACCGCTCAACCTCTGTGCCGCACTGCTCTTTGACGGCAGAGACGACGTCTTCCGCGGTCGTGACCTCATCCAGCTGCTTACACTGGAGGGTCACTTCCGCACCCAACGACCTAACCTGAGCGCCGTCACCCAAGACCTCCTGGGCAAGCTTTTGTAAGCCACCCCGCTGGATTGCGCGCCACGCTTCAGTACCAAGATCATTTCACCGTTCTTGGTACGTCTAACGCTGCGCACGTCCTGGCCCAGGGCCGATAGGCTATCGGCCGCTCGCAGCGATTTAAGGACATCGGCGTATTTGTCCTTGTCGGTTTTCACCAACAAGGCCTCGCCTCTGTCTCTCACTTTCTTCGTTGGTCGAGGAGTGTTCGACTTCCGCCCCCTACTGACCAGTTGCCAAGGATTCGCATCCCCTTCGGCGGGTACCGATGGCTGGCTGGGGCCAGCTTGTGGCTCAGCAACTTGTGCCTGTCTAGTGCCTTTCGCCTTCTTGGGCATACGCCCTTCAGGCTCCAGAGCACAATCCAGGCGACGCTTCGCCTTAATGGTCGCGCGTTTGGGTCGCTTATTACTTGGCGTTTTCTTGCCCTCACTGGCCGTAAGGGCGGTCGCCTCTTTCGCCGCAGTAACACCGCTAGGGAGGAGAGGGCCTTGGTCTGCGTACCTTTGGCTATCCTCTCTGCTTCCGCTACACGCCTGATGTAAGCGACCTGTTCTTGTCTTGCGACACGAACAGCTCGCCGGAGCACCAACAGGCTCTGCTTAAGCTCCTTGTTGGTGTTCTGCCTGCCGCTTACGAACTCGATGATCTCATCGAGTTGCTCGGCCACCACCCGTATCCCGGGTAGTGGCTCGTCAGGCGTGCAGGCAGGGCTACTCCCCACCACCGCTGGAGACTCTTTGGTGCTGCCAATAGCAGCAGCCGTCACTCCACTTGCCCCCTCTTTAATAGGGGACCTCGCTAGGCCCCTTTTGGCAAAGGGGTCCGTCACCTCCAACTCCAAAGATAGGTTTCGTTCAGTACTCATTTCTTATGGGTCCCCCTTGCGGCTGCCGCCGAATCCTACTGGAGTAGTCGCCTTTAGTGATCCCATGGTTATCTATGCCTGCCTTGCGGCAAGCAGGGAGGCCATGCGAGGGTTGGATGGCAGGATTGGGCAGCGTGCTACAAGGCCCGCCACGGTTTTATGGGACGGAAGACAGCCTAGCCATTAGCCCACTCGCCGTTTCGAGTCAGTGTCACCCGACCCTACTAAGAGAGTAGAATGTCAGACTGCCAGCCCTCACTTCACAATATAACAATATCCAAATACGAAACCAGTACACGCAACCAGTATGCCATAATCAGGGTCTTACTGATATCAACCCTGATGTGCCAGTGGCACTCTCTGGGCTTGTGCTTTTGAAGCGGCACACAGTCGCTTTGATAGAGTCCGCTTACGGGCACTTGTGGTTTTTTGGGAGGGATTTTAGCAGAGCCCACTGCTAAATCCCACCACGCCCTAGGCAGTTCTCCCTGACTCACAGACAGCTGGGGAGGAGTCGTCAAGCCCTTGGACATGGTCCCTGCTGCCCCCAAGGCTCTGACTCTTTTTTTTTTTTTTTTTTTTTACAAGGGAGAATGCATTTACACACTAACCCAGTACACGTGCATTGTAGTTGCCAAACTACCACACGGAAGTGTACTGGAGTGTCGGACTCGACCATACCGGTAATACCGACTAAACTCCCTTGGGCTCCACCATCGTTTCCCCCAGGAACTACCTCGCAGTACTACTTCTGGGGGGACGGCAGTACTAAGCGTACTCACTCATTATCGCTCACACAGGCACTCGTCCCACGCGAGACTGACTTGGGTGCTCGCACACCATTCACTCCATTTGAGTCTTACTTGGATGCTCTCCCGGACGCTCCGCTGCCATGCCTCGAGGTATCAATAGCGGTAACTGCCTGGGCCTACAGATATTGCGCTACGACACTCTGCCTCAGCACGAGCAGATCAATCACACCACTGCCGAAGCAGACCATACGCTACCCTGCCGAAGCAGGGACACTCCCCATGCACCACATGTGCACAACTGTAGGTGTGTGGGTACAACCCACTGCTACCCTGCCGCCGAAGCAGCTTCTCCAAAGACCATTCGCTCCATGTGACCCTTTTTCGGGTGCTCACTCTAACACTCCACTGCAATGCCTCGAGGTGTCGATGGGATACCTCGACTCCTGCCTCAGCATGTGCAGTCCATACTCAGACTTCTGCTGCGCTTTGAGGTGACAATAGCGGCGGAGACACGCTATGACACTCCTGCCTCAGCACAACCAGATCACTCACTCCCTGCCGAAGCAGCTCACGCGCTACCCTACCGAAGTAGGTACACTCCACAACTTATTCTAACACTCCACTGCCATGCCTCGAGGTGTCGATAGCGGTAGCAACGCTACGACACTCTTACCTTAGCATGTGCAGTCCATACTCAGACTTCTGCTGCGCTTCGAGGCTGCCATAGCGGCGGCGACTCGCTATGACACTCCTGCCTCAGCACAAACAGATCACTCACTCCCTGCCAAAGCAGCTCACGCACTACCCTACCGAAGTAGGGACACTCCACATGCCAGTTGGCACTCCCTCCCTGGGCTTGTGCTTTTGAAGCGGCACACAGTCGCTTTGATAGAGTCCGCTTACGGGCACTTGTGGTTTTTTGGGAGGGATTTTAGCAGAGCCCACTGCTAAATCCCACCACGCCCTAGGCAGTTCTCCCTGACTCGCAGACAGCTGGGGAGGGGTCGTCAAGCCCTTGGACATGGTCCCTGCTGCTCCCATGGCTCTGACTCTGGGGACGGTGAAGAGTACACTGTTGTCGAAACAGGAGCAAAGCGGAAGCGTATGAGATCAAAGCTACTGCGCCAACAAGTGTCTCAAAATGTCTCTGTCGAACAACAGGTTTTCCGACCCTCCCCTGGAAAATTAGCAAGTGGCGGAAAACCCAAGAAAATTTCTCCTCCTGGGTTCAAATTTGTGGCTAATGATTTTCCGTCACTTCCTGGAACATCTAAAACCCCAGTTGTTCCACTTTTTTGCTCAGAAAGCAGGAAAAAACAATATGATCAATGCGAGCCTCAGCAACAACAAACTGAAGCATCAAACAAAATGTCGCTTTCTGGGATTGTGGATTTCATCTTCAACATATTGGAACTTTCCCAATCAACAAGAAACATCATTAATATGATAATTTCTTTAATGAAACCCTTTTTGAAGCAACTAAGTTTAAAGTGGCCTATTCTTGACTCGATTATATCCTTCGATGGCTAATACAACCAAACAGGTTAGGGATATGATCACAGTTTTACAGTGCAATTGTAGGAGTATCATCAAAAATTTAGCAGCGTTTAAATATTTAGTTCACAGCACAGGTTGTGATGCATTTACTCTCAGTGAAACATGACTAACTTCAGATAAAAATCCCTCTTTCCGCGATTTCAACATTATTCGCCGAGATCGAGGTGATGGATATGGAAGGGTGCTCTTGGGGATCAACAAGCTCCACTCTTTTTACAGAATAGATCTTCCCTCGATGCCAGGTACTGAAGTAGTCGCATGTCATGTCACCATACGAGGAAAAAGCTTCAGCATAGCTTCTGTGTATATACCGCCGAATGCGACGGTGCGACACAGAGATCTCACGGCCATTTGCTCAGCTATGCCGAAGCCGCGGTTGATTCTAGGAGATTTCAACTCACACGGTACAGCCTGGGGGGAACTTACCGATGACAACCGTTCTTCCTTGATTTATGACATGTGTGACTACTTCAATATGACATATTTGAATAACGGAGAAGCAACACGTGTGGCACCATCAGGACTCGAAAGTAGAATTGACCTCTCAATCTGTTCAATTTCACTAACATTGGATTGCACGTGGAAAGTGATTCAGGATCCCCATGGCAGTGATCACCTGCCTATCGAAATCTCAATTACCAAGGGATCGCGTAAGAATCATCAGATCGACTATACATATGACCTCACGAAACACATTGACTGGGGAAAATATGCTGAGGCGATCATCGATGGTGAACAATTGGTCGACGTACTTCCTCCGTTGGAAGAATACCGATTTCTCGCCAGTTTGATTCACAACAGCGCGCTTCAGACAAAGCATCGACCTATACCGGAACTCAAATCGCGTCTTCGTCCTCCCACTCCTCTTTGGTGGGATAACGAGTGCACTAGAGTTTATCGAGAAAAATCCGACAAGGACTATCGAAAGCGCGGTACACGGGATAATTACGACCGATATATTTCTCTTGAACGTAAATTCAAGAGTCTTGTTAATGCCAAGAAACGCGGTTACTGGCGGCATTTCGTTAATGGGCTATCGCGGGAAACGTCGATGTCAACTCTTTGGACTGTCGGGAGGAGAATGCGAAACGCGGCGCCGGTTAACGAAGACAGGGAAAGTTCTCCTCGCTGGATCTTCGCTTTCGCCAAAAGTTTGCCCGGATTCCGTTCCAGGTCAAATAATCGTGCGTGACGCTAATGTCGGTCGAAGTGAAATGGATAACCCCTTTTTGATGATCGAGTTCTCGCTTGCCCTCCTTTCTTGTAACAATTCTGCCCCAGGAATGGATGGAATTAAGTTCAACCTGCTTAAAAACCTCCCCGACGTCGCGAAGAGGCGCTTGTTGAACTTATATAACCAACTCCTGGAGAACAACATTGTTCCAGATGAATGGAGACTGGTAAGAGTGATCGCCATTAAAAAGCCGGAGAAACCTGTGACGGATCATAACTCGTACCGTCCAATCGCGATGTTGTCGTGTATACGGAAGTTGTTTGAGAAGATGATTCTTAATCGGCTCGACAGATGGGTTGAATCGAACGGCTCTCTATCAGATACCCAATTTGGATTCCGCAGAGGCAAAGGAACGAACGACTGTCTTGCGCTGCTTTCTACAGAAATCCAACTGGCCTACTCACATAAAGAACAAATGGGTTCAGTTTTTTTGGACATTAAGGGGGCTTTTGACTCGGTTTGTCGACGCAAACCGTCCTTTCAGACAAACTCCACGAGTGTGGGCTTTTACCAATATTGAATAACTATTTGTACAACTTGTTGTGTGAGAAACATATGAGCTTTTCTCATGGAAACTCAACAACTTCTAGAATTAGTTACATGGGTCTCCCCCAGAGCTCATGTTTAAGCCCCCATCTAATTTTTACGTTAGAGAAATCGATGAGTGTCTCATGGAAAATTGCTCGTTAATACAGCTTGCGGATGAAGACGTTGTATCCTTCACAGGAACAGGGGCGAACGATCTGCAAGGACCATTGCAAGAAACTTTATACTATTTGTCTTCTTGGGCTATTCAGCTGGGTATCGAATTCTCTCCGGATAAAACTGAGTCGATTGTCTTTTCTAGGAACCATAAGCCACCCGAACTAGAGCTCACATAAGGGGTAAGAAAATCGCTCAAGGCATTTCCCATAAATATTTAGGGGTCTGGTTCGACTCGAAAGGCAACTGGAGAAAGCACATTAGACATCTGTATCAGAAATGCCAATAACGTATCAACTTCATGCGAACAATTACCGGAACATGGTGGGGAGCCCACCCGTAAGATCTGATAAAGCTTTATCGTACAACGATTCTCTCGGTAATAGAATACGGTAGTTTCTGTTTTCAATCCGCCGCGAAAACACACATTTTGAAGCTGCAACGGATTCAATACCGTTGTCTTCGTATCGCGTTAGGCTGTTTGAACTCGACTCATACAATGAGTTTAGAGGTACTTGCGGGGGTAAGGTTCGATAAGGTTCCTCACTCGCTGTGAGGTATTAAATCCTTTGATTATTGAAAATTTCGAGAAGCTAATTGAACGAAATTTCCAAACAAAATTTATGACACTGTACTACTGATACATAAGCCTGGAAATTGCCTCTTCATCATACGTTCCCAATCGTTGTTACTTCTTAGACTCTTCCAGTTCTACTGTAGTTTTTGATCTTACCATGAGACAGGAAATCCATGAAATTCCAGATCATCTCCGATTGGAGTGTATACCTCAAAATTTTTCAAGCAAGTACTGCCATATCAGTTGCGACAAAAAGTTTTTCACCGACGGGTCAAAAACAAATGAATCCACTGGTTTCGGTGTCTTCAACGATTTTCATAGCGCCGCTCATAAACTTCGTAATCCTTGTTCAGTATATGTCGCAGAACTAGCGGCTATACACTATGCATTAGAGCGAATCGCCTCTCTTCCCTCTGATAAATACTTCATTTTTACGGATAGTCTCAGCTCAATAGAGGCTATTCGTTCAATGAGGCCGGTACAGCACTCACCATATTTCCTTAGGGAAATACGAACCATATTGAGTGCTCTATCGAATCGCTTATACACTATCACCCTGGTATGGTCCCTTCACATTGCTCAATTCCGGGTAATGAGAGAGCGGACTCACTTGCCAGGGTGGGCGCTATGGAAGGCGATATTTATGAGCGTCAGATCGCCTTCAACGAGTTTTTTACGATTGTCCGTCAGCAGGTCTTGCTCAGTTGGAAACGTAAGTGGGATGAAGGAGATTTGGGGAGATGGTTACATTCCATACTTCCACAGGTATCGAAGAAACCTTGGTTCAAGGGGTTGGACCTTAGCCGAGACTTTATCAAGGTAATGTGTCGGCTAATGTCCAATCACTATTCACTAAACGCGCATTCCTATCGAATAGGACTGACAGACAGCAATCGCTGTAGATGCGGTGCAGGTTATCAAGACATCAACCACGTTGTTTGGGAATGTCCCGAATATGGAATTGCCAGGTCCGATTTATGTTCATCCCTCCGGGCCCAAGGGAAATCAGACAAGGAAAACATTAGAGACGTACTGCGTAACCTTGACTTGGACTACATGATTCTTGTACACAAGTTCTTAAAAAGTATCAATGTCTTCGTCTAACCCCTCTGTTAGCTGTTCGGAAATGTCTACTTTGCCTCCCCTCCCCCTCCGCTCGGAAAATACGTATTTTTGTATCTTTACAGTTCGTCCAAAGTCCACGCTACGTTAATCAGCCATGAAAACCTTACAACAACGCTGTTTAAAAACAACACTCCCTAGGCCCTATCCCATCCTCTTTTTTTTTTCTTATGTACTCCTTAACCTCGGCCAAGCCGCGAGTTTTTCGGCTCCCCAAGAACTAACCACTAGAACTAAGACGAAGTTCATGAAATTGTAAAACTATTTCAAAAGAAAAGCGGCTCCGTCATGCCTACTGGCACTTGAGCCTTTAAATAAATGAAATTAGAAAAAAAAGAAGCTCTGGCGTGCATTTTTTTGACAGTTAGACGCGTTCGCGCACGCACACGCCACAGTATGTCATCGGTCTAAGTGATGTGATGCTCTTTGTGCTGGAAATTATTGGCCTTAATGCATAAACAAGGAGTGTAATTGTCGCTGATAAATGAAAAAAAACAAGCCTTAATAAAGAGAATAACGATAAGTCTTTGTCCTCATCTGCAGTATTCTCTTTATTATAACAATGTTGCGATCCATTTTATCAGCAACAAATATGGTGAGGAAATTGTTGTGAACTTTTTGAACTGTGATAATGTGTACCTATATTTCAGAAGTGAAACTCAAATCATGTCAACAGTTGGCTATGTTTGTGCAGAGATAGAAAAAGTTGTTGAAATTTACACGAAACTAATGCACTTAAGGGGAATGCCAAAAATGGCGTAATTTTGAACGTATTGCATTATGCCACCATTTATTCGATTAAGTGGCATAATGCTATACAAATTGCATACATTTAGGGCGAAATTGATGGAAACGATTCATGAATGCTCAGAATAGTGTAATTTTCCGCGTCTGTACTTTTTACGCGCTGATTAGTTTTCATTATTTTTTTCTGTGTGTCTAAACATTGATAACATGTATTTTTTTAACCAAAACCATCATCGAAAATCTACTTTTCTAAATGCGCGTCAGGCGGTCATTGTCCTATTCTGTTGCAGTTTGTTGCGAATTGAGTTTGTCCCAACACTTACAAGAGAGGACAATGTTGTTGTCATTGGTAATGTTGTAGTTTTACATTCACTGTGCATAAATAAACAAAAACAGAACAGAAAAATAGTTATCGGGCATAGCTCTTTCAAGCTCATTAATATTGTCTAGAATTTGTTTTAGTAGTTCAATATCTTATGTATATTTTTGGAACCAATATCACTACCAATTAATTATCTTATGGATGGCTTGAAATTCTCCTCTCTATGTAGATGCTCCTTTTTATTACACCCAGTTCATTTTTTTACACGAGTGGTTTTTAGTCGATTAAGACGTTTAGCGTTAATGATACTATGAGTTAACCCCATGAAAAAAATCATGAAAAATCAAAGAAAATTCAGGTGGTATTTGAAAAGCTGTGAAAAATCAGGTGACCCGGGAAATTAAAAAATACCAACCGTGTAAAAAAAATATTGGGTGTAATGCCAAAACCTATTAAGGCTCGAAGCCCTCATTGCGGCTTTTAAACGCTGCGTGCAAACAGTTTTAAAAGGACGCAAGTGTGCATCGGGATAAAAAACGGTAACGAAGCGTCGCCGTGCCGATGATGCACACTTGCGGTATTTTAACGATGCGTGAACGTGTGCGCTGAAAAACAGTACGAGGTCCTCGGCCCAAAAGTGGAATTTTTACCAATAACTGTATTAGAACTACATGAGTTATAGGTTAAAACTTTTAATTCTAATCAAAACATTATTTTGCACAATAAAATAAAAATTCTTCCCACTGTGAGTAAATGTCAGTATCCCAACACTAAAGAAAATCGTCTCTCACATTTTCCTCCCATTCATACGTCTGCATGTGCGTAAGAGAGCCGCAACCGTCCGTGCGACGTCGACGACGGTGTCAGTCGGTGTCGGTCGATTTTTCCACTGACTGTCGTCTCAGTTTTTCACGGAAAGCAGGAGCGACTAGCGAGAAAGCCAAAGGATCTGCCAGAACGGCGAACGGCGTGTGCACACGGGCTGAAAACACAGGTGAAAGGAAAATTCTTATGCGGATCACTTGTTTTATATCCGGTGGTCGTTTTCCAGGGGAACTTTTCGTGGCTGTGATTTGGTTGCTAATGGAGTGAGTGGAATGTCTCGAGTTGTGCAAATTTCAACGAACAGTTGTGAATTTTGTGAAATAGGTGAATTGCATCAACGAAAAACCTACATCATTTATGCAGGCAGTGAATACTGGTGAAAGCAAATTGCTGTGAACAAAAGTCAATATTCGATCCGGTAAAGTGTTACGTATTGTTACTGGTATTTGCTATTGTTGATATTATTGCTGGTGGGGTCTTGCTGCAGGCTCGGAAGCCTAGTGTTAGCTGTGTTGGTGGTAAGCAACATTGTAGTCGCACGGCACAGTCCTCGTACTTGGCCTCAAAAAACGGCCGACGACGACCACGGTGACGGGTCTCCCATCAAGAGTGGAACAAAACTTCAAAAACATATTTCAATATGCTTGGAATATATTTATTGTTTATTTGGCCTTTTTCAACCTTGTTTCAAAAAAGGCTGATTTGATTTTCAAAAGAAGGTTCTTAAAACGAATAACCTCTTTTTAAACAAAATTATTTATTGTTCATAAAGGCTGTTTCATTACTCAGAAAACGAAATTTTGATAGAAGTCCCAGACTCACATGGGATCCCGATACTACCGTGACAAACAATAAAACAACGACAACATTGCTTGTGATGCTTACATCCAGCTACTAGCCACTGTGCGGACACCGTCGTCGGCTGACGTCGTCCTTGGGTGCCGACTCTCCGTGAGTTTTCCGCGAGTTGGATAAACACGAGAGAATCGTGAGAACGTGAGCCAGCTCTCCCAAGAACATTTCCTTTGGTGGTGTCAGTCGGTTTTGTGAGTGTAACTGTCGAGAAAATCATAACAGAAAATTGGTGGCACCTCGTGACACACGTGTCCTCTTCGTCGATGCAGTTGTAAATAGTGTCGTCGTTGCAACATTCGTGTTTTTGCAGCAAATCAATGGTGCACTATCGATGGTGTTTGTGCGACGTGATTGATTCATGACGGAACGGTAACAATAATGGATGCAGTTTAAGTCTACCAAATGTGTGTAGTTGTTGTCTGTAGAATGTTTTGTTGTGATAGTGGATTACTATTGTAATTATTTGGATCATCAAGGTCAGTGGAGATAAAGTAAACAGTTTTATCATATTTCATTTATTCGTAAAATAATTCTCTAAATAAGCTGGGTAAACTAGAGATTACGTAGATTTCCCATCTATTAGTGGGTATATCTTGTTAAAATATTTCTTTTATTTTATATAAATTTATTATGATGCTCTTTCACATTTTCAGTTGTTCAGAAACGATACACAAATGAAAATCTAGTTAGTAACCAATAGACCCTAGTATCATCAATAAGTTTAAAGCAATCGGTGATGCTGACAATATAATTAACAAGAGGCATAACATATCGTTGTTCATACATATTCATATTGACAGCTGGGTTAAACGTTTCACCCTGTCGCATTTACAGTACGTATAACTTGTATTAAGGGATAAAACATACCACAAGAATGACAAAAACATTCATGCCTGTTTACATTACTCTGATAAGTGATTCGGAAAGATAAATTCCAAATGTGTCACTAGAGCAGAAATCGAACATCGGTGCTCTCCTCATTCCATTTATCCAGTGCCTAAGCCAAACTGTACCCCCACGCGAACGCTGTTGGCTTGCTCAGCATTGTTCACCAATATTCTATGCTCCCCGGGGTCGAAACGCCTTTTCGGTATTTCGTTTTATTCATGCTGTTTGAGATAGATGAAACACTGGATCTTAAATTAAGTAGGTCGAAAATAGTATTGAAAGGTATGAAACGTCTAACAAATCTACTAGCCCTAGCGAGTAGTGACTCTAACATATGAATCACCATGCGCCTCCACACACTGCCCATAATAACCTTCCGGGACTCGCATGATCCTGGATCACTCACACGGTCCCGCCGCTCTTGTGAACGACAAGCGTGCTTTTTTCGAAGGTGTTGTCATTTTTGCAACAGCTTGAGTCCCGGAAGGTTAATATGTAACGTATATAAAACTGCACCTTTGCCAATGACAACAATGTCCTTTGTTGTAAATGTCAGGCGATTGGACGCAACAGCTACAGAATAGGGCAGTAATTGTTTTCCGCGCATCCAGCAAAGTGGCTGGTTTTGCTCTTCTTGTATGTAAAAGCTAGGAAATGGCTGGTGTCTTGACCACTTAAATCAACTATTTATTTGCAATCTACTCGATCTAATCCCTAACGGGGCAGATCTAGCCAACAGAGAACTCCCCGGCGAAGGAGTTTCTCTCGAAACCGAAGCCAATCAGCCGGCTGCCACGGTCGGTCCAGCGATTCCCGTGGAAGGGGGCGTCTGGTGCAGATATTTCATTAAGCATCCGTGACCTGACAGAAATTGCGTCAAGTGAATGTTAGCCTCGCCATTTTTTTTTAAATGAGCCGGTGGATCCACCTTCCTTTTTCTGTACTGTTCCGCTCCCGTTGTCATCTCACCATCGAACGGAGTCTTTCTTTCTTACGTTTCTAGTTTCCCTTCGCTGATAACACTCGATATCTTCCTCCAAGGCGATGCAGATGAGTAACATTCCAACAATAACACATACTGCTTCCGACGATATTATTCTGTACGTGCTTACAGCTCGAATGGCCATCAACTGGAACACACTTTTCAGCTTTTCCCGTCTCCGCTATCTGCAGCTTAACTGCGTTCATCAACAAAGTCAGGACTCCGTCATACATCCCATTCCGAAGAGTTGGACCAAGTATAAAGCCCTGGGGAACACCCACTATAACGCGCATCGATTTATGCCCTTTCGTTCGTGCCGTACATTACAACTCCGCCCTGAAAATAACTTTTCAGGATATGACACAGATAGTTGGGGAATGCATCTTCAATAGTCCGCGCTCCCCCTCTGTATAATTTATCAGCCTATGGAGGACAATCCTCTCTAGGAGCTTCTCGATCGTGTCCAACTGCCAGGATCGTAGCTTTTAGAGCCACGTTTGGTATTCCATCCGGACCGAAGACTTTCTTCGCTTCCAGCAGTTTATCCGATTCTGCAAGCTCGCTTTTGGTCACTTGTCGATCTACAGAGTTTGCTTTTCCTTCTTCGCGTACGGTTTTGGCGGCCACATGGTCGGATCGGTTTCGATTAGAGATCCTTCACTATCGCCTTCAACTTACGCGTCCTTCCAGATAGTGTTGGCGTCTGCTTCTCGGCACAGCTCCTTGTAGCAGTCAGACTTCCTAAGTTGGATAGCTCGTTTCAATGCGGTCCTTCCTTCCCGGTACGCCACCTTGCGTTCTGCTCTGTATGGTGCCGTCCTTGCTCTAATCGCTTACTTCCGAGGTTTGAGAGAAGCAGCGCGTAGCGCACTTAGTCTATCGTTCCATCAGTAAGCTGGACGCCGATTGCTCTCGGGTTCTGTTTTCGCAGTATTTCTGCGGCAAGAATTACCGATTTAATATCTGAAGTATTTTTGTAGGAATTCACGGAGGAAATCCCGAAGGAATTACCAGAAGATTTCCCGGAAAAATTACCAAAGGATTTCTCGGAAGAATTACCAAAAGAGTTCCTGCGGCCAACCAGAGGATGTCAGATGTTAATACAGTTCTGCATTATATGCAGGTATTGTATAAGAACTTTACACGAATTATATAAGACTGGACCGCAGTACCCTGTTGAATATTGCTTTGGAGTATTTGAAAAGAGTATCTGCCCGTGTATTAGTATCTTTTATCACGTAGTAAATTTCCATTGAATTGCATCAAGTTCCAAGATCGAAGTTATTCTTTGAACGAAAAAATGTATTTAGGGTTGGCTTGGATTCGAACCTAGACTTGGTTCAAGCATCGTCACAGTGCACCCTTACGCTAACCACCAAGTCCATTTGGATTATTTATTAGAATGGTAGTCACAAGCCAACGTAAGAAACACGGGAAATTTCAATGAGTCGTCTATAAATAATCACTGCTGAACTTGAATGTTTTCAGTGATGCTCAACATTTTGGGCGTTTTTTTCTTAATTTGTTTCTCACTCCCGCGGGCCGCACCTTTATTTTGCTTTGATCGTTTCCTACGAAGTGAATTTTACACAAATACCCTTTATTTGCCTTGTAAGCAACTATATGTTTGAATGTGGAGATAAGGATTTACCGGAGGAATAACCGAAAAAAATCCGTAGGAATTACCGAAGAACTACCAAAGGAATTATCGTAAGATTTCCCGCAGGAATTACCGAATGATTTAATGACGAATGGGAATTCTCGGAGGATATCCCGGAGACAATTTCGGCTTCCCGAGGGAATTCCCGGGTAATTTTCCGTTGAAACTTCCGAAGTTTTTTCGAACAAATTATCGTAAAATATCCTGAAGGACTTTTCGAAGGACTTCTAGGAAATATTTTTAAAATAATCCCTTGTTACAGTTACGAAGTAATCCTTGAAGGTTCCCCTGAATAATTACCTTGAGAAATTTCCGGAAGAATTATCAAAGAAGAGTTCCAGAAGGAATTACAGGAGAAATATTGGAAGGAATTTCCAGAGAAATGTGGGAGGAATTCTCAAAGGAATTCCGATAGGCATTCCTGTAGGAACTCCTGAAGAAATTACAGGAGAAGTTCGAGCAAGGGTTCACGGTGACATTTCCAGAAGATTTCCTAAAGGAATTTCCGAAAGAACACGCAAAGGAATACGTGAAGGAGATCCTGAAGAAGAAATTCCCAGAGGATATCCCGAAGAATTTTCGGGGAAATTCTCGTAAAAATTTCCGAAGATATTTTCGTGGGAATTTTCAGAGGAGTTCTCGATGAAATAAACAAAAGAACTCCCGAAATAATTTTCGGAAGCATTTCCGAAGGAATTTATGGAGGAGTTCCCGATAGTATTTCCAGAAGAATTCCCTAAGCAATTGTTGAATGAATTTCCGGGGGTATATCAAAAAAAAAATCCGAAAGAACTACCGCAGAAATTTTTGGAGAAAAAAAGTCCAAAGAAATATCTGGAGGGTTTCTAAATAAATTTTCCTGAGGAAGTACACCTTCACAAGTTCTTAAAGGGCTCCATGGAGAAGCTTTCCAACTTTCAGATTATCTTATGATAGAGGTCCATGAAGAATTCCAAAAAAAATACTGCTGAATGTATTCCCAGAGGAATTTATGAAGGAGTTACCGAATGTATTCCTGGAAAAGGAATTCTTAAAGGAAGCCTTGAAAGAATTCTTGAAGGAATTTTATAACGGTTCTTGGGACAATTACAGAAGAAGCCTATTGGAAAAAAAATTCTTTTTATAGAAAATTTTTTAGATAAACTCTCACAGTTTTTTTAAAGAATTTCTGGAGTAGCTCCCTTAGGAATTTTGGGGAGCAACAGATAAATATCGGAGAACTTCCGATTCATGTAGAAACTACGTAAGGAACTGCGGGAGCCCCATCCAGTAAAATTCCTAAATAATCACTCATTTGCCTATCAAAGATTTGCTGAAGGAACTTCTGCATGAATTTTTTGAAGGAATTTCTTGGGATATTTCTGCAGAAATTCCTGAAGATATTTAAAAATGAGTTCCAGGGTAATTTTTTGAAGAAATTCCTAGTACTTCTTAAGATTTTTCCGGAGGAAGATTCTGGAAGATTTCATGTTTTTCGAATAAATTTTTGAAGGATTCCCAAAGGTAAAATCTCAAATATGGAAATACCGGTGGCAGATTTGTGTCATCTTATATTCTTTGTTATTTTCATGAATAGTAGTAGTTTCAATATCGTAAAAAAAACGTTTATGATGAACAATTTGTAACTACCGTCATGGATGGACTATCTCTCTATATAAGAATGAGTTTGCTTTTCCTTCGAGGCATCATAACTTACGAATGGTTGGGCTCGAAATGAAATCGATCTAGAGTGTGACGCTGCAATCAATTAAAAGATCGGACAGATTCGCCTAGTGCGAAATAAAAATGGCAGGTCTGCTCATCAAAATCAGCCTTCAAAGAATTTACCAACACAGCTATGATTTGCAATGAAGTTTGAGCAGCGACGGTCTATTCTCGTTCGAAAATGCGCACAAGTTGTGAAAGAATATGGCCCTATTTTTATTTGAAAATATTATTATTATTTATTCAGACTAAGGCCGAAGTGGCCTGTGCGGTATATAAGAGTTTTCTCCATTCGGCTCGGTCCATGGCTACACGTCGCCAACCACGCAGTCTACGGAGGGTCCGCAAATCATCTTCCACCTGATCGATCCACCTTGCCCGCTGCGCACCTCGCCTTCTTGTGCCCGTCAGATCGTTGTCGAGAACCATTTTCACCGGGTTATTGTCCGACATTCTGGCTACGTGCTCGGCCCACCGCAGTCGTCCGATTTTCGCGGTGTGAACGATGGATGGTTCTCCCAGCAGCTCATCCACGTACCGTCCGCCATCTGCACCCCACCATAGATGGTACGCAGCACTTTCCTTTCGAAAACTCCAAGTGCGCGTTGGTCCTCCACGTGCATCGTCCAGGTCTCGTGTCCATAGAGGACTACCGGTCTAATGAGCATTTTGTAGATTACTCTATTCGATCGGAGCGTCTTGCGGAGTCCAAAGTATGTACGATTTCCAGCCACTATGCGTCTCCGATTTTCTCTGCTAGTATCATTTACGGCAGTCACCAGTGAGCCCAAGTACACAAATTCTTCTACCACCTCGATTTCGTCACCACCGATGCAAACTCGCGGTGGGTGGCTCACATTGTCTTCTCTTGAACCCCTTCCTCTCATGTACTTCGTCTTCGACGTGTTGATGACTAGTCCGATCCGCTTAGCTTCCTTCTTCAGTCTGATGTAGGCTTCCTCCATCTTCTCAAAGTAACGTGTCATAATATCTATGTCGTCGGCGAAGCCAAATAGCTGGACGGACTTATTGAAAATTGTACCACTCGTGTTAATCCCTGCTCTTCGTATTACCCCTTCCAAAGCGATGTTGAATAGTAGACACGAAAGACCATCACCTTGCCATAACCCTCTGCGCGTTTCAAAGGGACTCGATAATGCCCCTGAAACTCGAACTACGCACATCACCCGATCCATCGTCGCTTTGTTCAACCATGTCAGTTTTTCCGCAAAACCGTGTTCGTGCTTTAGCTGCCATAACTGGTCCCGATCGATTATATCATATGCGGCTTTGAAGTCGATGAATAGTTGATGTGTGGGCACGTTGTATTCGCGGCATTTCTGTAGTACTTGGCGAATGGCGAACACCTGGTCCGTGGTAGAGCGTTCGCCCATAAAACCCGCCTGGTACTGCCCCACGAACTCCCTTGCAATTGGTACTAGTCGACGACATAAAATTTGGGAGAGTACCTTGTAGGCGGCGTTCAGCAACGTGATTGCGCGGTAGTTATTACAATCCCTTTTTGTAGATGGGACACACGACACCTTCCATCCACTCCTGCGGCAAAACTTACTCCTCCCAAACCAAGTGATGGTGATGACCTAGTGCAGCGCTCTAGCCAGTGCCTCACCACCGTGTATAAATAGCTCTCCTGGTAGTTGGTCAACCCCAGGGTCTCTTTTGTTCTTCAACCGGCCAATATCCTTCTGGATTTCCTGGAGATCCGGAGCCGGTAAAATTATGTCCTGCGCGCGTTCCCCCAGGTCCATCATCATACCGCCATCTTCGTCTGCCACATCGCCATTCAGGTGTTCTTCGTAGTGCTGCCGCCACCTTTGGATCACCACACGCTCGTTCGTAAGAAGGTTCCCGTTTATGTCCTTGCACATATCATATCATTCCAGCTGCTGCGCGTAGTCTTGGGCTAGTCTACCGTCTTGTAGCCGCCCAATGTTTAGCCGCGGCGGACGACTCCACAATGAAGTAGTGGTCGGATTTAATATTCGCACTGCGGTAGTGCGTAAGTTCGTGATGTCGGAGAAGAATTTGCCGTCGATTAAAACGTGGTCGATTTGGTTTTCCGTTACATGATTAGGTGATTTCCATGTGGCCTTGTGGGTATACTTGCGGGGGAAGAAAGTGCTTCGAACTACCATTCCGCGGGAGGCTGCACAGTTTATGCTTCGTTTGCCGTTGTCATTCGATGCAGTATGCAGACTATCCGGTCCGATGACCGGTCTATACATTTTCCTCCCTTCCTACCTGAGCATTCATGTCACCGATGACGATTTTGACGTCCCGCAGTAGGCATCCATCGTATGTCTGCTCCAGCTGTGCATAGAACGCTTCTTTCTCGTCGTCGGGTCTCCCTTCGTGTGAGCTGTGCACGTTGATGATGCTACAGTTGAAGAATCGGCCTTTTATCCTCAGCTTGCTCGATGCCCGCTTTTCCACACTTTCTATCCTGTCCAGCAGATTTCCTGCAGAGCTACGACGTCGAAGTTGCGGGGATGTAATTCATCGTAGATTATCCTGTCGCAACCTGCGAAGCCGACTTGCAGTTCCATGTTCCAAGCTTCCAATCGTGATCCTTCATTCGTCGCCTAAGTCGTTGCAGATTGTATCGAGTCGTATTATCTTCTATGTCGTCCGTAATGTTTTTTTTTTCTAAAGGCGGCATAGTGGGCCTGCGCAAACCTACTGTCTCGTCGAAGGGCCGTCGTGTCAGCGCTGTTTAGCGTCCCACCTAACACCAGGACTTGAGCTTGTGTGCTTTCAGCGGCACACCGTCGCTTTGGCGGAGCCTACTTTCGGATACATGCAGCTTTTTATAGAAGTTTAACAGGGCCCACTATTGAACCCCACCACATCCTAGGCAGGCACCACAACTCGCAGATGGCCTGGGGAGGGATCGTCAAACCCTTGGACATAGTCCCTGCTGCACGTGCCCGATTATATACCGATAGCTGCCATATTGTAGATTCTTCAACTTTTACACCCAAATTTCTTATGGAGAGCCTTTTGGAATTAGATGGCTATCCAATTGGAGATCCATAATTATAAAGCATGAAAGCTACCATTGCTGGCCACGCCCATCCACTCCATGTTAGGAAATTTCCTCCTAGGTGGCAATCCACTGGATTGGCTATTGGGCTTGCACTGGCTAATAAGCCTACTCTTAAACGCTTTTACTCGCTATCTGAATCGAGAAAAAAGAATGGTACTAGGCAAAACGGGAAAAAAGGAAAAAAATCTGCATCAAACACTTCGATCGTGTTGGTGTTGGGCACACCAGCTTGTCCAGGAGAACACAAAGTGAAAAACTAATTTTTGCATCGAAGAGCAGACAATTTCATAGTGCAGGATCGGTCGTGTTGTAGAAGCTTTTTAAACGAAGCATATTGATTCTGCGTTGGATTGATTTAAACACGGTTTTCATCTCGCGTCTTGAAAATAACTTTATTTACAATAAATATTCAGTCGCTTACTAAAATGATTTCCCATGAATTTCCTTCTCAGCTAATCAACTATCCCTTTCCCGGGACGCTCACGGAGATGCAAAGGATTCCTCAGTCTTTTGTAGTAATGAGTGTCGAACTAATTTTCCTTCTCTAATCCTAAACTGAGGGCTATGAGGACGTGGCCGACTTCGTTAGAGAACTTGTGTTAATGAAACTTCAAAGCATGTACAGTGAGAATCAGTGTTGTGCTGAATCATTTTCAGACGATAATGATTGCAATTTTCATGTGAAAACTTTTCACGCGAAAACAGTAGGCGAGTTGTCGCCGGCGACAACTTCTCAAATGTTGTACTCAAACGATAATAAACACAGAATTTTCATTTATGCATTAACTTTTACTAATATCAGCTAATTGTCAATAGTCCCGTTATATCTTCTTTTTGGCGTTATGGTTTCAAGGTAGTAAGGAAAAAGAGTTCAAAATGTAACGGTAAATGGCTCAAATCAAGATGCGATTTTCAAACGATTCTCAATCGCCTGCGAGTTTTTATCACTTGATAATTTAAAAATAAGATCGCGGGTGAGTGTTGATCACCCTCGATTTTTTATAAATTTGATTTTTCCCATCCCTGGTGAGAATAGTTTTCTTATCCCAAGAAGGCTATTCAATTTGTGAGCTGTGCATATTTGTTGACCAATCCCGACTAGCAACTACGATGTGTACAGTCAATATAGCTAAGCTAAGCTAAGGTAATTAGTTGTATAGGTAAATAAAGTAGGCATATAAGATTAGATTAGGTACCTAGCGTAGTATAAATAGTGTAAGCTGCGATTGTTTTCTTCAAGTCGAGTCAAGTACAAGACACTGAAGACGACCTCACAGTTGAGGTCGAAATACGTATCTGCAAAGATAACAAAACGTAGTGGAATTAAATGGAGAGTACTAAACTCGTCTTAGATGGTTGTTTTCATTTTTTGGTTACCTCCAATACATTTTTCAAATCAAAATCTTCCACATAACGTACATATTCACATATTTGAGTTTTTAGAACATTAAAGATATAAGTCCAACAAAATGTCGCTTTTCTCGTCTCTATTCACATGTGCATACATAAGGATTATATCACAACAAAAAAAATCATGGTGACACCTGTTCCAGAAAAGACCAACTGCAGGTTTCTTCGTGTTTACGCGTTGGGAGTCGGTCCCAAAAGGACCAGTTCAATATTTTCGCAAATATTAGCAATATAAAGGTTAGAGTTATTCAAATTTTAACTTGTTTGCTCCCCGATGCTTAAACGATAGCATTTGCCATTTTAATAATCCTCCTAAATTTTGAGCTAATTTGGATGTTACTTAGGTGAGCACGCGCAGTTTGAAGCTTGTATGGAAATTACTGTGAAAATTAACCCTTATGTGAGAGATCGTTCCTTGAGGTGGCGTCTGGACTATTTTAAAATAATCTACACGTTGATTACATAAAATACTTCCTATACTAAAAGCCAGTTGTTGTTACGAAGCGATTTGTCGTTTGGAAGAAAAGTTATGAAGTAAACAAAAATGCTCATCATTGATATTGATGTTACTCTTTTACATGTTAAATTAAATGTCCCACGGTTCAGAATTTTTCCCTCATAACTTTTCTGACAAGCATCAAATCGTTTCGCAACAAAGACGATCTATTTCCTTGTTCAATTTTCTTGTTTCCATTTCCAAATGAAATAAATTAAGCATCGGGGTGCAAAAAAGTCAAAATTTGAATCACTCTAATCCCCCCCTCCTTAGCCGTGCGATAAGATGCGCTGCTACAAAGCAAGATCATGCTGAGGGTGGCTGGGATCGATTCCCGGTGCCGTACCTTCATCATGATGACCAAATGCAGAAATAGTTGGCTTAGAAACCTCGCAGTTAATAGATGTGGAAGTGCTAAATGAACATTAAGTTGCGAGGCGGCAATGTCCCAGTGGGGGATGCAATGCCAATGAAGAAGAAGAAGAAGAAGAAGAAGAGATTAGCAATAAGGGTACCAAACTTCTGGGATCTGTTTCTGGGAATATTGGTCACCCTTCGGTCATCTCCGAGGTCTTTGGGAGAGCATCGGGAGGCATCAATATCGGATGTCAAAATTCTTCGTTTCATACAAAATGATAAAGTTTAATACCTATATTACCATAGTTTGCGATATTTTGAAAATTTCGCCATAGTTTGTAATATGTTGGAAATAACCAATAATAATGGATCTCTCCAAGGCCCGCCAAGGGACTCGGAACCGCCTTTAGGTAGAAAATATCCCTAGAATCATATCCAGATGTCATAATTCCAGCTGTCTTGCCAAATACTAAAGTTTGATATCCATGTTGCCATAACTTGTGATATTTCGTAAATGGCCGATTTTGAGCCTCCAGAGGCTCTCCCAAAGACTGTGGAACTACCTTCCGAGTGGCCAATATCCCAAAGTTCATATCTGGATGTCATAACTCCATTTGTCATGCCAAATACCAAAGTTTGATTCGCATACTGCCCTAGTTATATAGCCATAGTAGTATTTTGAAAATAGCTGCCCATCGTACCCTTCCGGCTTGAGCTACCTTCTGCATACTGGGTTCGCCGTAGAGCTAGGCGAGCTCATGATCCATACTTCGCAGCCACATACCGTCTTCTTGCACACCGCCAAAGATGGGCCTAAGCACCCGGCTCTCAAATACTCTGAGTGCTTGCAAGTCCTCTTCGAGCATGGGCATGGGCATGAGTTTCATGTCCGTAGAGGACTACCGGTCTTTTGAGCGTACATGACTCATTTGGAGCGGGTATGAATCTGTTTCAATCGTAATTTCTTCTGGAGGTTTCCGTCTATCGTAACAATGTCTGCCAGGCAGGACCTCTCGCGATCGGTTCCGCCCATTAGTATGGAGTTTCTCTTCGATGCATTCACTACCAGTCAAACTTTTGTTGCTTCACGTTTCAAGCGGGTGTACAATTTTGCCACCTTTTCAAATTACTGATTTTCAAATATACAAATCGAGGCCTTTATATTCGTTTCAAGGTATCTGTTATGAACTTCAAAATTCTTTATTTGAAATTCAATTAATACTTAAATAGAAATATCCAACCTTCCCTATGCCTGCTTTCCATTACCAAGTTCAATCAACGTTATAGTGAAATCGCACCTTTCTAAGGTTCACTGTAGATCGCCGTTCTGATAACGAACAACCTCATAGTTTTATCTTTGGCACCGCTTTAGATAGTTTTGCTTGATAAAATGCTGCGATAGCATGTAACCATTCGGTTTCATGTATCCGAGTAGTATTTATGCTGTCCCCAAACTAGCACGACTTTTCTCAACGTCCTAGACGACGATTATTTGGCTCTACTTTTTTCTCATCTTTGATTCGCTCTAAACAGCTATAATTACTATATAACGTTAGCGTTGATATGTACGTAGTCCGTTTGCTACGAATGCTCAGTGTACATCCAACTCCAACAAAACTGCGTGATAGCGAAGAGTTGCCGGCGCGTCGTCGCTACGGAGCATTAGCGTCAGTTTGTGAAAACCTTGAGGAAATCAGTATCCAATGTTGCGTTAGTTAATATAGTGTAAATGTGTGGAGGGACAAAAGTTCCTATGCGATCTACCGCAGTAATAATCCTAATTGCGTTACACCGTAAAGCCGAATTCATTCGCCAGAACAGTGCCAGTGCGGGTTGTTGGTAACACAATTTTCCGTGATGGAAAACTTGGGAAAATCAAAGCGAAGTTAGTGGGAGTCGATTGCCCGTTTCGAGTGGAAACGGACGACGTTAACACGACACAAGTTGGCGCTTTTTCATCGAAGTCGGTCACGTGGAAAGAAGCGAAGAGAAAAATGACCAAGTTCAGCTCGAAAGAGTTCAACGGCTAATAAAGTGATTTTGTCGTGCTACTGATTTGCCGGATTCGAAGCAAAACGAAATAAAAGTTTTTTTTCCTCGCTGCTGTGTTTGAGATTTGATATCGGTACCGGAAAGAAGTTCGTACGGTATTTTGTTCGTTGCCGAAAAGAGGGAAACAGTGTAGGAACTGCAAAAGTTTCCTAATCTGGAACCTGATTGTGCTTGACAGGGGAAAAATTGCCACATTAAGGTATGTTGGAGGAATTGCTCCCAAGGCTACAAAAAGTAGGTAAATACTGTGAAATAAAATATGTATAAGAACAATATGGGGAAGCACTACGAGCGAAGCAAACCGTCACGCGTTATCGTGGATCCGAATTAAGATACATTTGGCAGTGGGCTTCAAGGGCTTTGATTCAGTCAAACGGAACAAAAAGTGATTCCGTGGCTCATTTGAATACGTCTATAATTTGGATTTTAACAGCAAGCGTAATGGTTCTTCGGTATCTGTATTTTTTCTTAATTATAAAAACCCGGACATAAAAAAATGTAATAATTCTCTAACGCCTTTCGGCAACAAGAAACAATATCTGATATTATATTACTTGGATTTGAAAATCAAGATTCTTATATTTCTTTCAGCTTTGCTGAGTTCAATCTAAATGTATAGCCATGTCATTTAGTCACAGTCACAACACTCACAATTTCAATCACCTAAATCGAGTTTAGTTTCCTCACGTGAAAGAAAAAAATCTGGGAAAACGCGGTACGACATCAACAACAGACGAAGTATGAATGCTTCGTCATAAAATCTGTTCGTTCTCGTTACATCGCTGATGAGTAATGAAATTATAAAAGTCGTACCCAAATGGCAAGTGCAGCTGTTTTGATTCGTCCGCGTCATCATCTGCTGATGCACCGGCGACTGGCGCGACGATGACGTTGATTATTCTGACGGATGGGGAGGGGTAATGATGCCGTGGCAACATTGTAGAAGTGCGCTGCGCGCCATGTCGGGTAGACAACGCCATGCATGAAGGATTCATTTTGTAGGGCTTTATGGTTTTGTAATTTACTTTTAGTTGGTATTCAAGGGATCTATTTTCAGTCGCTACACGTGATAGGTGTATTTTTGAAAATGTAATTATAATTTCCTGAATAGGTTTAGCATCCGCTATCTATAGCACATTTAGTGATCATAATATGTACCTTTATAGACATTGAATGTTTGATGGGAAATTACTTGAAAATTCCATGACACTATGGACAATTTGTCTACTTGGGCTTTGAAGCTGGTTATTAAAATCTCTCAGGAGATAAAATAAGAATAATCCACCTGGCGGTGATAGTAACTTTCTAGATTCAATTGTTTGAAATGGAATGATAGTCTATCGATAAAACTCTGTTGTGCGAGAAAGGCAATTTGGAACCATTTATTGTCAAACCCTGATTACGGAAATGGTGTTGTGATACACACGGACTATTGTAGCCACCGGGAGGACTTGAACATCTGTAAAAATAGCTAATTCATAAATTTCATAGGATTTTAAGAATAATTTCTTGTTGCAACCCACTCATTATGGGGAGGGGTCGTTTGGCCGAATGCCAGTAGGCCGAACAGACCATTAGGCCAAAAGTCATTTGGCCGAAAGGGTCGTTTGACCGAAAGGGTCGTTTGGCCAAAAGGGTAATTTTTCCGAAAGGGTCGTGTGGCCGAAAAGTCATTTGGTCGAAAGGGTCATTTGACCGAAAGGGTCATTTGGCCGAAAGGGTAATTTGGTCGAAAGGGTCATTTGGCCGAAAGGGTCATTTGGCCGAAAGGGTCGTTTGGCCGAAAGGGTTATTTGGCCGAAAGGGTCATTTGGCCGAAAGGGTAATTTGGCCGAAAGGGTCATTTGGCCGAAAGGGTCATTTGGCCGAAAGGGTCATTTGGCCGAAAGGGTCATTAGGCCGAAAAGGTAATTTGGCCGAATAGGACATTTGGCCGAATAGGTCATTTGAAAAGTGAGAAATTAGGAGTAAGAAGAGAGACGTCTCAATTCTCATCCCTCATTTCTCTCTTCTCACTTTTTACAGTGAGAAGTGAGAAATGAGGAATGATAATTGAGACTTCTCTTCTTACTAGGACATTTGGCCGACGTCTCACTACTCACTTCGCGCTTCTCAGTTTTTACAGCGAGATGTGAGAAATGAGGAGTGAGAAGTGAGACGTGTCACTTCTTACTCCTCATTTCTCACTTCTCACTGTGAAAAGTGAGTATTGCGACGTGGGTAGTGAGACGTCTCACTACTCACTTCGCACTACTCATTTTTTACAGCGAGAAGTGAGAAATGAGGAGTTAGAAGTGAATTGTTTATGTACCAAATGGAATTGTCAGTGGGAAACCCAATCTCAATCGAACAATGGGAAACTCAAAGATGTTGGCTAAAATTGCCCACTACGCAGAAGAAGTCCATGCTACCGTTCCTGGTGATGGTAGATAATACACAACCAAGAAACAAGTATTAACAAACGAACAGATACAGAACCACTAAATATGTTTAACACTGAATTTCTGAACAAAATACACAAAACTTATGACACGCAGAAACACAATATTACAAAGCAACAGACAGTAAACAGTACATATTATAGATAGTGAAATAGTGAGGACAAATAAAAGAAAATTACCTAAATGACACGTTAGTAACAACATTCAATTGATTAATTACAATAATCAATCTTATACAGTGATACGAAACCAAAGACCCAAAAACGGATTTATGTTAAGACAGACAAATTTGACAAAAACAGACCACTAGTAAGTCAACGAACATACAAGTTATAAACAATTATGATACACCTAGAGATGTCGTAAAATCCCGATAAATCGATTAGGAACTAATCGATTACTCTCGATTCTTGACGATTATTGAATCGATTCATCGTTGAGTAGTAATCGAATCAAAATTAATCGATTATCATAACGATGAATCGATTAATCGAAGTAATCGACATCTAAAAGTTGTCGTAAAATCCCGATTAATCGATTAGTAACTAATCGATTACTCTCGATTCTTGTCGATTATTGAATCGATTAATCGTTGGGAAGTAATCGATTCAAAATTAATCGATTATCACAACAAATAATCGATTAATCGAAGTAATCGATTAATTTGCGACATCTCTAGATACACCGTCGTCGGACGTCGGACAGTAGTAAAACCCTGTCCCTGACTCTGGAATTAAGACTGCATGCCAAGAAAAACTCCTAAAATATCGAAATCACAGTCGATCCATCACCATAACAAAAACACAAAATCGGATTGGATCCGTTATGTTGCCAAAAGCTGATGGTTTTTCTTTTTTTTCATGATATACTTAGTTTTCTTTACTTATTGTGACACTTTTTATCGAGAATTTTGAAATCAAAGCATTCTTCTTGAAAAAAAAAACCTATTCCTATATTGTATGATAACTCTGAGAGCTCATTCAAGTTTAGTCATCCAGTGATGAATTTCCAGGAGTACAAGATTTCCAAGACTTTCCAAAACGTTCTCAAGTTAAGCTCCCAACATGGACAACACGGTTCAATAAGCATACGAGCTTCATCTGTACTCAATCCATCTGGAAACGAGATGTTCAAAGTCCTCCAGCAAGTTCTAAAGTTCAGCTGAAAGTATCTATCGGACCAATCACGTCCTCATCATCGGTACAAATTCAATCCGGTTCCATGAGTATATGCGCTCAACTCCATGGCGTTTTGGAGGACCGACAAGGTCAGTGTCAGTTTTTGACGTAGGACTACGTCTGTGTTTTCTATATTGGGGTACACTTTACGATTGCGAAAATCGGGGACCGTCACGAAAATATGATAGACTTTAAATTTTAATTTCTAAGCCGTTTCTCGATGGATTTTCAATTTTTTTGGACCATTCTATCAAGGATGAGTCAACGCTTCTTTGTATTTATATGAAAATACTGAATTTTAACTATTTATTATCGAAAATTGATAAAATGTTTAGAAATAGGTCAACCACGTACATGCATCACTAGCACAGACATCAAAATCAATCACTTGCGGGTTTGGATCTAATCCTCAGTTTGAACAAGATTTTACGCAGAGCAGACGCATCAAAGCGATCGCAGCGGAGCGGACACAGCATCACGGAGGCGCTAATGACATTTTCAAAGGAAATCCATCGCATTGGTGGTGGTGCTCGATATGTTGCTGCAGATCATTCAACCTAAACGAACCAGAATTTCATATGAAGAAAAGGTTGACCATAAAAATAGCACTGTAGCGATCCCGCACCGCCAGTGCCGATGCTGAAAATTTATTACAAATTGTGGTGTCAGTTAGTTGGAAAGGAATATTGGGAAAAGAAAATTGGTTCTTCTCAGGAACGACATTTTACGAAAAGAAAGAGTTAATTGCGAAAATGGACTGTTTCGGTGGCATCGGGTTTGGCGTGGTAGTTTGGTTACTGTTAGTGATTCCATCCATTCAAATTCACTGCATCATCTCCCTCCGACGCGCTATCAAATTCGCTATTTACGATTGAGTTTTGCACTTTGAAGAAAGTTTATTTCGGATAGTCGGATCAGCCTTCTTTTGTATAAAATGGTGGCTTTTGTATAAAATCAATGAAGACGCCACCTCAGTGGAAACTTTACACAGCAACCACCCATCGGTGAACGTCGCTCGGACAGCCAGATGCCGAAAGCTAATGTTTTGCAATATGAAGAAACTCTGAAGAATCTGTTGTCGTTCCTCGCAACAATACGCATCTAAGATAAACTACATCTCATAACCAAATTCAGAATCGAAAAAAAATCATAGGATTCTTAGAATTTGTCATTCTTCGAAAGGTCCGTTGTCTGCGGAATCTCGATCGAAATGGCTCGCGCGCGCCGAAAAGCAGCTTTCTTATATCTAAAGAAGTCATTCCATCAGCACCGCCCCTTCATTAATCGTCGAGTGCACATTATATTTACACCCATATCAGATCACAAAGGGGCGGGGCTAACGAGCTTAATTTATTAAATACAAAAAAGCTGCTTTCCGGCGCGCGCGATCCATTTTAATCGGGATACCACAGACAGCGGTTCGACATTCAATGCAGCGGAGCGGACACAGCAGCACTGAGTGGGTGGCAATGCTGAAAAAATATTTCAACTTTTGGAGGCTTAGCGAAAAATCATCGAGTGGCGGTCGGACAGTTGCAACGCAAGGTGTTGACAAGCGATTGGATGCAGTTAGTTATTGGACAGAAGGCGCATTGGGAAAAGAAAATTGGTTCTTCTCAGGACCAACATTTTATGGAAAGAAAGAGTTAATTGCGAAAATGGACTGTTTCGGTGGCATCGGGTTTGGCGTGGTAGCTTGGTTGCTGTTAGTGATCCCATCCATTCAAATTTATTCCATCATCTCCCTCCGACGCGCTATCAAATTCGCTATTTACGATTGAGTTTTGCACTTTGAAGAAAGTTTATTTCGGATAGTCGGATCAACCTTCTTTTGTATAAAATCAATGAAGACGCCACCTCAGTGGAAACTTTCTACAGCAACCACCTATCGGTGAACGTCGCTCGGACAGACAGATGGCAAGAGATAATAATTGGTAATATGGAGAAACTTCGTCTTGAGTGAAATGTCTGCTGTTATTCCTCGTAACAATACACATCTAAGATAAACTACATCTCATAACCAAATTCAGAATCGAGAAAATTTCATAGGATTCTTAGAATTTGTCATTCTCCGAATGGTCCGATGTCTGCGAAATCCATATCGAAATGGCTCGCGCGCGCCGAAAAGCAGCTTTCTTATATCTAATGAAGTCATTCCATTAGCCCCGCCCCTTCATCAATCGTTATGAGTGCACATTTTATTTACACCCATATTAGATCACAACGGGGCGGGACTAACGGGCTTAATTTATTAAATACAAGAAAGCTGCTATTCGGCACGCGCGAGCCGTTTGACCGGGATTCGGTTCGACATTCGATGCTGCGGAGCGGACACAGCAGCACGAAGGCGGTCGGACAATTTCAACGCAAGGTACTGTCAAGCGTTTGGATGCAGTTAGTTATTGGAAAGACGCATTGGGAAAAGAAAATTGGTTCTTCTCAGGACCATTATTTTATGGAAAGAAAGAGTTAATTGCGAAAATGGATTGTTTCGGCGGCATCGGGTTGTGCATGGTAGCTTGGTTGCTGTTAGTGATTCCACCCGTTCAAATTAATTGCATCATCTCCCTCCGCCGCGCTATCAAATTTGCACTTTAAAGAAAGTTCATATCGGATTGTCAGATCAACCTTCTTTTGAATGCATAAAGGCTTTTTTGGAGGACACCATCCTCAAAAATGGCCGAAATAAAGGAGAAATAAGCAGAATCAGAAGTGGCATGAAACCAAACGCAAATATATTTATATGCAACGTTTGGTCTTTGCCCGCGATGTAAGCGTTCGTGGCAAAGTAAGGATTGTGATGTCCACGACTGAAAGCCAGTCGAGTGGCTTCAGCGGCCAATGAGTCATGTTAATTTCACGGTTAGAGACTCAAAGTCCATCCAACTGGGAACAACCATTCGACTTCTTGATTCAGTTGGCTTCCGAGCAGTTTGCTCAATGTTAATAAAACGACACAAATTATTATGGCAAATACTATCAATTTCGAATAGCTACGTAGTCCTATGTCACCTTTGCGTACAACCCGATTGGGCTGCACCTTCGAGTTTTTTCTTTCCTTTCTTTATTTGGTAGGCACTCTGTGTTTCTTAACCGCTACTGTGCCGAGCTCTAATGTGGATAAGATTTTCATTATTCATCATTATGGTCGTTGCCACCCCATCTCATCGTGAGTCCGTTGTGTTCGTTTATCCAAGTCGTCCATCCGATGATCGTTGCATTCCCAGGTAACCACTAGCACTTTAATTCGCCTTTTCGGCTATATAGGGCTATAAAAGAGCCAGTATAAAGTTTGTTAGCTCTGTGATAGCATTTTAGTCGCACGTACGACTTATTTTAATGCTTACGGTTACCTGGGTTGTTCGGTTGCCATTTATGTACGGTTGCGTGTGTGGTGATTGCGCCTTTTCGACGCCTCTCACCAACTGTAGGTGTTATTAACACGAGAACGCCATCTTGCAAATCGGCGTCCTGTTGCTGGTAGTTTTCCGCGTGCCTAAGTGCACCTCCGGAGCGAGGAATTACCATTTGGCTGGCCAACGTTTGGTTATTCGTTTCCGGGGTTGACAACTGTTGGCCCCAGTTCTGCGAGACGACTTCCGTGGACCAAAGCTATCCGGTCGGCAGACGACTTCCAGTGAGCGGTGCGTAGTGAAGAAGCCGATCGTCCCCGAGCTTGGCAAGACCTGTCAAGTGAGAATCACCGAGGTTGCCAACATTTTGCCCAGAGGTGCCGGGACTTCTCGTATTCCTGAGGGTACTTTCTCGCCCGGACCGACGGGCGGTACCACGCCACGAACGCCATTTTGTCATACGGAGTCCTGATAATGACAGCTATTATTCGTACCAGCTTTTCTCACGTATCGTGCCAACTAACGCCGTGTTATCGGCTTCCGTTAACGGATGAAAATTCCGGAATTTACCTCGGCCATAAGATCGTCGAGAAGCAACACCACGTGGAACGCCGCCGGGTCATTCGACGACCATCTGGCCAACGACCATCAAGCTATACGTCGCGCCAGTACCTAACGCCATCTGCGATAGTGGCACTGCTAACTGACCAAGCCATTGCCACTGTATCTCATCGTCGCCCAAACCGCAGAATGAACCATAAAGGTAAAGTGTTAAGAATAAAGTCCTTGGGACCTGGGAGAAAGGAGGCATGTTGCGCCCACCCCGGAAGCTGCCGTTGGTCAGACCAGCAGCTTGGGGTCTAGGCTAGTCCCTTTCTGGGAACTCCCAGGGTCATAATGGTCGGCATGCTCCCCTAATTTGGGAATGTCTTTTTCATTATTTACTTGATGGAAAATAAAGTGGAGGGTAAACGGAAGGAACAGGAAAAGAAAATGGAAAGGCGCATGAAACAAGCTTCTGGGGAAGGAGCCCCAGATAAGGACTTCAATAAGCCAAAGGCGAAGCGTAAATCAAATACATATAGTTTTTGTTCGCTACTTAAAAGTGCAAACCGTTATCTAATAATAGATGTACGGAAGTACTGATAAGAAGTTTGTGTGAATTTGAGATAAATTCGCTCATTTTATGCCGATAAACTATGCGATCGCATT